>NW_023998422.1:5025090-5172579 GCF_014805625.2 Glossina fuscipes
ATATATATATATATATATATATATGTATGAGTAGATAACAGTCTAATGCGTGTTTGCGTACTTGATTACATACATACATGTGCTTTTGATAAAATAAGTCCTTGTACCATGTAGCCAGTTGAACACATGACGACGGCTAGCCAAAACGTCACACTGTGATTGCGTATGTCTGCTGTCGCTCTTTCTCTTCCCCTATCGATCATTTTATGTGTGCGTTTTAATAATAACTGACAAACTGACTAACCGCCCGTCTTATTGACTGACTGAGTAACTGTTTGGTCTCAGTGTACGATATACGTTCTGTTGTACATTTAATTGTTATTTGCTAAAGCTGGTAGATATTACAGTTCGGTTATAACTGCTGCATTTTGCCTAGCAGAGTTGTTGTCGTTGTTGTTGCTGCTGTCATTGTTGGTTATATGCCCTAGGAAATCAACAAAGAGAGCAAAATCTCTTGGATAAAACGAAATAAAAAGGAAAAATTGTTACATGAGTTGGTGTTGGCGTGTGAGTGAATAAATGCGTACATATCTATTTGTCTGTCTGTCTGTCTGTCCGTCCGTTCGTCTGTCTGTCTGCCTATCTATCTGTCCAGGCGAACGCAACAAAATAAACTGAATAGTAGTGAAAATCTTTTTGTTGCCTTTGAAGCGAGAGTTTCCTTAAACCACGATAAGGGTTGGTTGCATTATTTATTTAACAACAGCAACCAAACCATTCTGGTGGTTGAGCCAAAAGTCAAAAATTGCATAACTGCAGATAAGCGTGTATATGCACAAATATATATATATATCTCGATATCTAGTTGATATTTGTTAATGGTTTATTTATTAATTCCTGCGGATTAGCACATCAGTCGACGATGATATGACGACAATACATCAATCTTCAAATCATTTTCTATGAAACATGCAAACCACCGCTCGAGCATCCAGCGAACGTGTGTCTTTAATATAGGTTTGTGCAAATATTTTATTGCGATAATAAACAAACAAAGGATTTAAATGTTTTTGTGATTCAGCACACATTCACACTTAAATGCGAATGTCATGAATATCTGGTGCGTTGGGTTAAAATGATAGCACACGTACACGTTCAACGTATGTATCATAAGTCGACATAAATTTTCGAACTATGGTTTTCGTATATTTTCCAAGTGTTATCTACAAATCGCTTGAATATTAAGTAATAAAATGTATGTGCATGTGTGTGTGCATGTGTGTGTGTGTGTGTGTTTGCATTGCATAAAATTGCAAATTGCAAGGAGGAATTTCTGATTACACTCATCATCTTAAGCCGAGATTAAGGATAAGGCAAGCCATTAAGTTTGTTTAGTGAAATTTATTATGCGCCTTCATGAAGATTTCTTTACAAGAAAGTAAATTAAAAGGTTATGGTCAGACATGGCCGGCAATAAATACTCTACACGCCTTTGCCTGATCTAATTTGTCATCCCTTCTGGTCATAAGGCGAGAATAATTAGACTTTGTCGTTACATTAAGGCTTACTTTTCTTCTTAACAACTTTTGTATGGGATGAGCTTAACAAGTGGACTTATGGGGTCCGAACCGTTCTACATTTACCTTTTTTTCGCAAGCAATTTTTTATTCTTCAACTATTTCGTCATCACTTATTAAATAATAATCAACTTTTTTGCGGTATAAAGGCTTATCTTTGCTGAGAACTTTCATATGAAAAAGGACCCGATAAATGGACTTTTCTGGTCAACATTTACCTAACGAAATTTCTTTGCCAAATCACTATTTTTTGGTTATATTTTCCTTATAAATACTAAAAATTAATGTTTGCGGTCATATAGCTTACTTTATGGGGACCTGCGTAGGGGATCGAAAAATAATCCCTTCTTGTCCAGATTTTCCATAACCATTTAATAAGCTATATTTTTCTTATAAAACAACCTTTTCAAAATAGGGCTTTGTAAGAAACGTGGTCGCAGAAACAGTCTCGCCAGATCCATTTTCAATGGGATATGACTTTGAACCGGATTTGCATCGTGCCAAAGCAGCACTTACTCTTATTTGGAATATTTCGAAAACGGGGATTTAAAAGTTGACTATTATCAGAAAGACGGTCGGCTATAACGGGTGTAGTGAACGTTCTCAAGTTAATTTTACGTTAGCAAATTCTTACACTTTTAGACAGAGTAGATGTGAGAATGTGATACTTAACACTTAAGATTATACGTGAGATGTATACGTGGCCTCTTGTCGATACTTTGATTAAAACTTGGTAAGATGAAATTTTTCTCGACTGTTGAGTTTTTCCGCCTTGTCAAACACCATTGACAAACAAGTAACAACACTTTAGTTGGGCACCGTTAAATACCCTACACCACTTTGTCTAATGCACTTACTCCTCCAACGAGTTCTTAGAACGAAAGACCTCGTATCAGAAATGATCGAAAGGATGGGCCGATTCAAGGCATCCTCAAAGGCGTCCTTCCTTGGGCAAAAACCCGCCAGAGTAACAAACTGCATCAAAATATCTCAAAATTGGTGACCTGTAGATTGAACACAAGAAAACAAGATGGACAGAAAGATGGACGGACACACAAGATTACAAGACGCATAATAGAAGCTGGGTCGAACTCAAACTTTTCAGGTTGTTGCCTACATAACACAACGCGAAAACGCATTACACCTTTGCACCACAAGTTATGTAGAGTACAAAGATAATACTGAAGTATTATGCTTCGTTTACCTGAAAGTATTGTGTCGCGGCAGTGCACCTTTGTAGAGTGCATGAATACTTCGAGACTTTTACAAGAAACTCAAATATAATCCGTTTCAGCTGATTTAACTCCATCTTTGATTTCTGGCTATTAACGAAGGTTTAAAAAACCTATTCGGAGGAGTCTTTCTGACCGCATCGTAAAGCTAAAACCGAATGAAATGACCCACGTTTTTAGACGAATTTAAGCATTAAGCATCGAAGGTATTGGCACGAAATTTCCAACAGATGGCAAGAGTAGATAGATGACAGCGTCCGTTTGGATGAGCTCACACAGTTTAAATAGAAAACTCCCAGTACCTTTCGATCACATGAATATAATGCTTTCTTAATCCGCCTCCAATTTACACTCCTTGGTCACTGAATGACTAAAAGCGATCTACTGTCCTTCTGATCGGGGTTTGCACTGAATGCACGACTGCTCCAATTCCTCGGTAATCTTTCGTTTGATAATGCGTAGACTATGTTTGGTGAAGACTACGCGTTATGCTTAAAGTCATCTATTATTTCAATACCTGGAAGCTGCTTTAATGCATATAAAAAAGATTATATATTATATTTCAAGCAAAGCACTTGTATGAATATATATGGAAAGAGAATCTTCTTTTTATTTTTGAAAATAGGGTAAAATCGAATGCCACGCCTATAAAAATTGTATAAAACTATTCAAGAGACGTACAAGGGGGAGATGAATTTATATTTTTGATACATTTATATAAAAAAGATTATATATTATATTTAATGCATATATGCATGGAATTTAATGCTATAATATCTGATAATTGTTGCTGTGAAACAACGTCTCTTAAAAGTTGTTCTGTTTATTTTGTATAACATTCCTTTAGGCTCTTTGCTCTTTTCTTTTAGAAGAGTATCGCGTAAGGTTATCTTTATTGGCTATTATCTCTACGTCGCATTGTTAAAGCTCTCTGTTAATGTGCTTGCTTTCATTAAGAAGAAGCACTGCTCTCTATATATTGATCTCCCTTCTAAAATTCAACAGTGTTGCAGCAATGCTTTACTTCCTTGCTTGAACCATAGAAGAGGCAAACCTTCTCCTTTCCATCTTAAGAAAGGAGTAATTGGTTACTCCTTACCAAGATATCAGATGAGATAAGAGCAATTTGTGTTCCTTTTAGTTACATGCAATACAGTGTCGATAGTGTTCTTCTGCTCACTATCGAGAATCTGTCATCGAACTAGACTTCCATAATATTCAAGTAAAGTTGTCCCAAATACAGTATAGACCAACGTACCTATAGGTAATTATTTTGAAATAAAATTTTAAGATAATTTGAAGAAATTTATGTTAATTAACCAGTTATTCTGATTTAGTTTACATAATATTTGCCACAGCCTGGATTAGCTTAGGTCGAAGCAAAGGTAAAAACCTTTATGTTCATGGATCATAAGTTAAGGACTTTCGAGAACGACGAAGAATAGTCAGAGTTTAATTCTCTAATAAACGAAACGGCTGAAAAGCTTTTTATGGTCTCTTTAAGGAGTCAAATATCTTTCTACAGTCAAGCATTGCTCAAAGTAAACTACATAGCAGATGCTTTAAAAAAAATTAAAGTCTTAATGGGTTATAGAAAGAAAGAAGCGATCTCATTATCTACCTTGCGTGTGCTCTGCGCTGACTTTCTTTTTCAGCAAAATTAAAATGAAGCTGGCAACAAAAAGCACTCTTTCTCTTTGCAATTGTTTTAAATGTAAATTAGAACATTGATAATAAAAATATATGCAAGAAAAAAACATCATTTTTTCTTACTCGCTTCGCAAAAATTATGCTGGTCGGTCTAGCCGTTCGGTTTAGTTGAAATGGAAAAAAAAGAAACTATTTACCGATGCTATCGTAAGAGAAACACTTGATGCAGGAAAAAACGCACGAAAATGAACAAACTTTCAGTGGGGGAAAATTACCAACAAAAAAAAAAAAAATTTAAATGAAAATGAAATGCAAGTCTCAGAGTTGTAGACGCGAAAGAAAACAGAATACAAAAAGACCAAGAACAACAACAGAGCTTTGGCAACTTATGCTGGTTACCGGTAAAAGACACATGATTACTAAATACAGACCGACGAACTTTATGACGATGTTAAGGTACTGCTTGTTACTTATTGGTAGATAGGATTGGTGGTGGCGATACCATTCGGGGCGAAAAAATGCCTCCATAATATTTTTATGTATGTTTTTGTTCGGTTGGTTGACGGCTGGCTGATGCAGTTAATAGAAAATGTAATTCAATGCATTTAATGTTGGCAACCAACACCGCGTGATGCCAGTAAAGCCCACAACAGTTCGGTAAAATCACATGCAAACGTGCACACACCGCGATGAACACATCGCCGTACACACGCGTCCAGCAATTGTTGTTCGGCACATAACAATAATAAAAAGCGAGCCTTTGGTTTCGCAAAGCAAAGCTTCAAGGGAAACAAGAGTAAAAGGAACAAAAAAAAAAAAAAAAGAGAAAAAGCAAAAAATAAAAGAGAAAAAAGAAACGAAGTGCCAGCAGCAGGTCGAAACCCAACAAAGCATGAGTTAAACATGTTGAGACATTTGACGGAGGCCAGGCGTAATGACGATAACAGGTTCACCTTTCCTTTAACCAAAGTTAACGGGGGTAGCTGGTGTTATATCTGCTTGTTGTTAGTATTGTTGTTGCTGTTAATCCTTGCAAACAAGCACAAATACGTTTGTTAAACAAACACGTAACATTCAAAAACATTGCTGGTGCCCGATATAATATATATAATGCACGTGTTTCTATAGTAGGGGACAAAAAGAGAATAAAATTTATTAAAAAAAGCATATATTTACACACACACACACACATATATATATATATATATATATATATATATATATATATATATGCGTATGTACACATTTGTGTAAACAATAAAGCAAACCTACATACACATTTGATGGACTAAAGTCACAGGTATGAGTTGAGACGATAATGAAACAAAAAGAAGAAAAACCAAACAAATACAAAATATTGAAGTTAAACGTTGTTGTTATTTACACTGGTTTGGTAAAAAAAAAAAACAAAAAAAAACAAAAAAAACAAAAAAAAAAGACAAAACAAAAGACTAACTGGTCTGCCTAAAAAGCCAACGTACGCGTATTGTTCGCTCAGTGTATCTGTGTACTTGCACGCCTGTATCGACGGCCATGCGCTTAATGCGGGAAAAGCAAATAAAAGCATACGTTAAGATCAATGTCAAATGCCTAAGGTCACCATTACACCCTAGCAAACACATGTATATGTATACATATATATATGCTAATGTAAATTTTAGTTATAAGGTTATCTCTATGGCTAAGTGAATATAATTAGTATTCCAAAGCGATGATGGCGAGAAAATGGCTGGAATCATATTAGGGACGTACCAATATTGATTTTTTTAATGCCTATGCCCGTCATTCACCCAGCAATGTGATGATGGCAGCTCCCGCCATTTCTAACCTCAAAAATAATTGATGGCATTATCATAGTGAACAATACGGTTTATCTACCGATAACGTTTAGTGGAGACTGTTTAAATAAAATGGGATTTTTGACATCCTCCTCACATGCCAATTGCGTGACGTTCAACTTCCTCAACATATAAAATTTAATAGTGGAACTGCGACGCTTATTGAGGAGATTGCCTATTAAATTTCCTATTAACTAATTTTGTATGCAAGTGTGACATACGTAAATATTCTTATGGAATATGCGAGACTATAAACTGCTAAAAATCCGCCATCACAGATAGCTCGTATTGCAGGACTGGATGGTAAACCATTTAGTTTAGATTTTCCTTGAAAGTTTCAAAGTGCGAGCCAATCATCCAGGTTTTAAAGATTATATAATTTATTCTTTCTTCTTCAAGGTGAGCCCAATATAATGGGAGCTAATGTTGGAAAAAAGAAGAAAAGAAAACTTAAAGACTTCGAAAGCCCAAGAAAAGGCTTATGAAGTTCATAATGAGCAAATGCATGTGCTACTGGGCGAGTGTGCATATTAAGAGCATCAAAGGGCAATCTTACCTAACAAGCTGGAGCAGCGCATGTCGTACTGTATTAGCTTAACCAAAAAAACGTCGACGTATCGATTAATTACACTCTACACCACTTGCGGTGCGGGGTATTTTAAGTTTGTGCGGACGTACGGAATACCTAGGTTGGCTTTAGATGAACTCATAACCTTCGTTGTACCGATCGATTTAGAACCGGTCTGTTCGTCTGGTGTCTGCACATGTATTTTTATATTCAACCCATAGGTTGCAATTGATGAAATTTGGTACACTAACGTACGCCGACCCAAGGGCGAACGCTATCGAAAACGGTTCGAATCGGTCCGCCTTTTCGGTCACTCCCCACATTACGCTTTATTTTGGAAGGTCACTAAAAGAGAAAATGTTGCGAATTTCAAAACTTTTCAAATTTCTCTAAAAAAAGGTCGTATGACAAACAGGTACTACTATTATGAATCAACTTTCATCATAACATATTAAAACTTAAACAAAAATTTTCGCAAAAATCTTTATATAGGTTCGGATCCAAAGAATGGATTCAAATTTTGCACAGTTCTTTTCTTTTAACTTAAATTACTATTGTAATCTAATTTTCATCATGAAGCGTTGAAAAATATACCTTTTACTCCAGTTCAGAGAGGATTCAAAAAATTTCCCCAGCCGATCCAAAGTTCTCGTCCCTATTTACAATGCAATTATTTGCGTATAACGACTTTTCAAAATAGATCATTGTATGGCGATTTGACGAAAAAATCAACTGACCCAAATCACTTTCGATGGCGTTAGTCCTTGAATCACACCATATCAGGCAAGAATTATGTGCTGTAAGTTGAAAACTAAAAAAGAACAGAAGTTGATTCTAAATCGATCCGTTTAATAAAATGTGGATATATCTCAAGTCCTTCTGTGTGTGTTAAACATCCACAGAAACTTAACATACCCTTGCGTCATGAGTGGTGTAGGGTATAAATAGCATTGTTGCCTTTTTGGGCTTCACTTACTATTTTCACCTGCGACTGTATATTGTGGTGCACTTTAGTGCACATAGTTCAAATCTTCTTGCGAAGGCTCTACAAAACGTGAACATGATGAGGAAAAAAAAGTTAATTAGCTTGGGCGGAAGCCACAATGTACATCAGGTTTCTGGGCTTTGCACATATCGCACTCATAATGGACCGAACTATGCCGCAATGCGAATGAAATGCTGCGTATGTTGCGGCGTGGACCGCTAAAGGCTGACATGCAACATGTGACTGCCATATTTGTTGTCAAGTTTGTTCGCACTGCAAGAGCTTGGCATGGAGCCCTAAGTAGGCAGAACATCGGAGTGAAACAGCACAAACAAGTCAGCTCTTTATCATCTTCACTACCTTCCCGAGATATGAAGGAGCAAATCTCACGTTCGCTAAGCCTTCTTTACTTTTCCCTATTAACGGGGAAGATGAAGGCTGTCTTTTAGGACTTTGTCTAAACAAAGAAAGGGCAGAACTTGCAAACGCTTGTCAAGTTCGGAGTGTTTATCATAGATCTCGACCTCGATGATCCTATGCTTTGCGATTTTAATATTTCGCCAACCCTATAACAGCTGCCCTTCTATAAAGATAAGTAATTCATCAAGAAAATAAAAGTTAATGACAGAAAGACAAGCGGGTTTCCTAGTCTACCTTCAACGTCGTTCATCATCGGCGCTCTCTTCTATTCTATGTCATTTACTTTTTCATTGTATTCCTTTCCGTTTATATTTGTTTCACCGACTTAGTTATCGGTTGTCGCTCACAAAACACATACACGTATGTTTTTATTGATTTATTTAATTTTGTTTGTTTTTGTTTATTCCGCTAAATCAACATATTTTCTATATGTTTTGTTTATCTTTTTATGTTGCTGTTGTTTATTCATTTAATTTTCTTTCATGTGGTGGTATGGTTACCAGGCTTCCCCGCACTATGTTTGGCAGCACAGTACACACATACTGTAAGGTTGTGTTTAAACAATTTTTTGATTGTACAGTTCTCCCCTATTTCGTTTATTTAACGGGACTTTGTAATTTGCGAAATGCATTTATGTTGTACTTCTATTCAAAACACAACCAAAAAAAAAAAAAAAAAAAAAAAAAATTTTAATTTATTTGTTGCTGATGTTTTTTGCGACGATGATGATGATGATGATGATGGTAGTGGTGGTGGTGGTGGTGGTGTGGTGGTCGTTGCTTTGTTGTACCCATTTTGTATTATTATGCATGTCTAATGCAGATTAGTGTCATTGTCAAGGATTTTTATTTATTTATTCCTTTTCTCTTCTTTTTTTTGCACTTTTTTCTATTTCCCTTCGTTATGTTAAGTGCAATGTAAATTAATGTAAATATGCATAGGTTGTAGGCGTTAGCATGCAATGCATAAGAGTTCACAAAACGAAAGGCACTTACGAGTTTTGTTGTCCTTCACTTTTATACACGTAACTTAAAAAAAAAAGTCCCTCTCTTTCTCTCTCTCTCTCTCTGCTGTCAGTGTCCTGCTGATCATTTTTAATCGATTCAATTACTCAGAAAGGCAAAAAGGCAAAAAAAACAAAATCCTTCTATCTTTACACTAATGATTATATATATATTGTGTAGTCTTAACCTTTGACAGTTTTAATTTTCGAACGTATTGCTGCTTAAGATGAAAATCGTAAATTCGTCAATAATTTTCATTTTATCTAGCATTTTAACAAACTCATTACGATTCAGCTGACAGCCACCATTGCCCGTATATCATGAACAGCAATGATAATCAGAAAATTTTCAAAAGTCTTAAATTGAATTTAGTAGTTTCTTGGAAAAGTTTCTGATGCATTTGATAACTAATTTTCATAGAGACATCATAGACACAGCCACACAGACAACAAGAGTAAGCGAGCGACGGAAATTGAAAATCTCTGTTAACATAAATTATTAATAAATATTTAATGTTCAGATGTTGTCGTAGAAAACTGAAGTAAAAGAGAGCAAGCAAAGGATTCGCATGAATATAAACTCGAATCTTAGACTTGTCCTAAATATTATGGATTCTTTTTTTGTCCTTTTTTCTTTAATAAAACCTTAAGGGATGTTGTCTTTACATGTAATAGAAGCGTGGAAAGAGAAACATAACATAAGGTGGGAGTGGCTATAAGTTAGTCGGCTTAACGACGAAGCGTAGTTCGTTATAGCCACGGCCAAGTGTGCTCTACCGGTCTTGAGATTTGAACGCGCAGGCATCTATGTGCGATGCTTATCTACTCGCTTTTCTGTAGACTTGGATCGTGCTCCAAGGATTACAGTGCATCACGAGTCGCCATTGACATCCTTTTCAACACCCTGGTATGTGTCGATCGCGATAATAACGATTTTGGTGAGGCTTGCAGACTTATGACTTAAAAACATTAGGCCGACGAGCGATTGAGCGGTATAGGGAAATAAATGGCCCGATGCGATCATTGTCAATCGCTTTCATTCTTGGACCAAATATGTCATTGTATTAAATGTCATCAAAATATATTAAAAATTGCGACTTATAAGTTGAAGAAAAGGCTACGTAGAAAGACTGGCAAGCAAGCTTTTACTTTTAATACCAAATGCTTAGGGGATGCCCTCTGCTTGTGTGGCACGGTGACTGTTATAGAGAAGAGAGCAAGAAAGAGATAAATAGGAAGCCTAGGAGGTATGTGACCAATTGATAAGTGGGCTTCAGCGACGGCGCCCCAAATGTAGCTACTAGCAATAAAAACTCTACCGCACTAGGGATATCAATCCGCGAGTACTGAGTCGGCTGTCCCGATTCTTACCTACCAGGCTACAGGAGGCGGATTTTAAAGAAAAGTAGCTCACACGCACAAAATGTATATTCGTTTGTATCACAAATAGTGTATGGCATAAAAAACCTGGATGTTTACAGAAAAGCTTTAAATTTGGTGTCTATTCAGCAAACCTTTTTTTTCGTAGTACACGCTCTGCTAACAGATAAGCGAAGTTTATCTGCAATAAAATAGGGGATACAACTTTTCGAATGTTCACAGGTCAACTACCTCTACGTCTAAGATCAATCTCTTTGCATTACCCGCTCTTACAGTTCGTCAATATCTTTTTGCTTAGATTGGTTAGTACATCCAGTTCCGGATTGGCGGTGCAAATAAAAGTGATTCCATTGTGGATTGTGGATTGGAAAAAGAAAAAAATTCCCAGTTTTTATAATAAATGCTTTTTTGAAGTTCAGTTCTTGCTCAGTCTATTAGAATCAATTTCCGTATTAAAGTGCCAAACTCGTGTGCCTGCTCTCTGCGATGTATGTAACTTATTAAGAGGATGTATGAAAAATACAAGGCTTTTAAAAACTTTTTTAAACGCGTATACACATATACATATATATGTATATATAATAGTTGTTAATGGAAAATCAAATGAAATAATTTTATATAAACCCTCTTCGAAGAGATTACTAGAGTTTTACAGTTAATACATTAACGTATGAATGGGTGTTTATGTGGTTGTGCGTGTGCGCCTATGTGAAAAACTTACACATACACTGAAGCACGTACAAGAGCAAACAAGTGTTTATGATTTTTTTTTCAAAGTGTTTACAAACAAATTCCTTTTAAGATATTAACAACATAAGCTGCCAAGGTGGCAAACATTAGGATATGTTGTAAGTCTTAAGAAGAAGCTGTAAAAGACTCGGAGAAGTAAAAGTTTTCAAGTAAAGTTATATAGAAATACATAAAAATATTATTTTCGGTTGATATCTCTCGCGACAGATCATTACATTGTTACTGCAAAGTATAATGCGATAAATGGTCGTGTCAATCGGTCGCTTGGTCTCCCTTCTAAACGATCCGACGTTTAGTAGGTTTTAGGAAAAGTTTATATTATTATTATTGATAGGTGCCATTTAAATAAGTTTATTAAGTTTGCCAATGAGTGACAAAGTGGTTCGAAACTATTTTCAGATCAGGGTGCGCCAGGCACATTCTCAATCTAGATGGTCGTGAAACCAGACTTAAAATGCAAAGTTTCAACTTTATGCCTCGGACGTATGGGCAAACTCAGTACTTATTACCGATTAAGGTTGTAAACCCCTTACGAGGTTCTTGCTAAACTTTGCAAACGTACGTAGCGTTCCAGTAAAGCACAACCTCTTGGCTGTGGGTACAGAAAGTAGAAATTAATTGGAACGTTTCATATTTTTACTTAAGTTCCAGAAGTTCCGAAATCGGTGAGCTCATATTAAGTTAATACGCTTTTCGAATGCCTTCATGTAAACTTTTTTGAAATAATATCGTGCAACGTTAATGAAATAATCCTGCATATGAAAGGCACAGCGCACGTAGCATACCGCTTTTCGAAGTCAATCAAAAGATTGACTCAATCAAGGGTTGCTCTTAATCCAAATGTTTTTTCTTAACGTTAATTTTATGTCAAATGGAAAAGAATCGCCAACAAGGAAGGTTTCCTTTCACGCAAATATATTCCATTGCTTACAGACTTTCAATAATTGCTCTCCAAGCAATTTTTTGCAGATAAAAGTTTTTTCTGGAATGCTCCGATTTCTCTGTCTGTCTCTGTTAAATAGTTTTTTCTATTACGATTTCTTTGTTAAATGCATGCGTATATCTTTTTTGACAAGACATTTTGAAATATATTCTCAATCATGCATTCAGTGCATTTCAGTGCTTGTGTATGCCGTTTTTAATCTAAAAGTGCAAAGGCATTCTCATCTTACGTTCAGTAAGAGAATAAATAAATACTGTGTAAATGAAATTCAATTAACCTTTTGTGTTAGAGTTTCTGTTCGTGAGCGGATTTTTGTTTGCGAACTTTTTTTTTTTTTTTTTTTTTTTTTTTTTTATAATCTCCTATATTAAATACTCATAACAATTTTTATTTATTTTGTAACGCATGGTCATGATGGACAAGCATTTAAATTAAATTTCAAAGTGCATAAGTGCACTATACGGAATCGTTGATATGTACGTATATATATATATATATATATATATATATATATGTATATAACATTAATTTGCTATAGTTTTTCTTTACTATTTCTCATATAACTAAATATAACTAAAGGGGACGATATAAACTTTTTTACACAAATTATTATTAGATCTTGGTCAAGCATAACATACAAACGAACCAAATGATTTTGTTTATTTTGCTTCAATTCAGCTGCAATTTTTTTAAATTCGCCTACGATATTCACATATATATAAGGAGAGAGTTATATTATTCCTTGAACTAACAAATGTGGCAGGCTAGTTAATCCACGTTAAATTACCACTCTAAGTGGGTTAAACAATTCATAATTTAAGGAAGTTTGAAATTAATTTCATTTAACAGGGCTGGTGGATTCATTACACCACTTATCAACTTGACTAAAAAGCTGATACATGAAACGATTCTACGCTTCTGCAGTGAAGGTAAAGCTGTTAGCAGTAATCTGCTTTCATGAGACGGTAATGAGGACCCCAAGGCAAATTCCTTAAAACAGAAATTAAAAATTTTTATTGAATTGATTCAATGGCGTCTATAAGGAGAAGGACGACGGAGACCATAAAACAGAAGCGTGTTCATGTATAAACCTTACCAAGGAGATGGTAAGCCTTATTGTAAAATATCAATCTTGAAATTCTTTTGACCATTGTTTCATGAAACCCACTGCTAGCCTGCAAGCCTTTCAAGTTTTTTACATTCTAGGTATAGCTTAAGAGGGGTTACCATCAATCGTAAAACTATCAATAATTCCCACAGTACCCTTAATCTAAAAACGTCTCAACATTCTGCAGTCTATTTGGCTCGATAACGTATTCAATGTTGAGTAAACTTCTTCTTCTTCTAAAAAAAAGTTTTTTGCATATATTTCGTTTAAATGGTAAGAAATTGATTGAGGAGCACGCAAACACGTTGTTTTCACGATTAGTGTGCATCCTTATTATCTACATATTCTTGTCATTTTACACGCAGCTCGTTTAAATCGGATTTGAGGGTACGACTGGACTGTACAAAGGATGATCAAGAAATTTGAATTCCACAACCATTTGCGCAGTGCGGTGTGTAGCATTATCAAGCACTACGGAAGCATTCGACCTGTTGACGAAGTTAGACTTCTCTTTTTGGCTGCAGTATACTTTTGCTGGGTTCGATGAGCCAGCTTGCTTGAAATCACCATGACTTCTGCTCGCCTGTCTACGGATGGTAAGTTTCCAGCAAATGAAAAAGAAGAGCAGTGCGCTAAAATTTTGGACCGTTTCATTTGTGTAAAATGTTTGAGAAAGAGTCCTCTTTTATTCTACTGATCGATTCAGAAAGTGATTCCGAAGTTTCTCTGCCGACCTTCTTTTCTTTTCTGCAACCTACAAGTAACAATTTTTGAGATTTATTGACAAAATTTGGATAAGTAGCCGGTTTTGCTCGACCGAATCAATTGTCGATTTGTCGTTTGCTTCCAATACAACGCTTTATTTAGAAGAGAAACAGGGGACATGTTACAAGCAGTGTTCTTATCCGAACCGAGCTGCATCAGCGTTCATTTTTAGACTTGGGTTAGGTTCAGACTTTGAGCCGCTTTCATTAACCGGCAAAAATTTAAAGAAGGCTTTCAAAGTGATATACCATCCCTTTATATTCTTGGGAAATTTGTGGTCAGTAACAGTGTTATTTATCGTAAGCGATCTCCGACCGCTTTATAGTCATGGGAAAGTTGTATAGTAGTATACCAAAATTAATAAAGCCTCATCTACTAGCGGCGAGTGCACTGTCGCTAATGGCGCCAGAGTCAGGGTGGATCAGGAATTTGTTCTCGGTTAATATAAATTTCGGCTTTTTCTAACATAATCCTAAAGGCACTGCTTTCCGCTCATAATCTTCTACGGTCTTATCTGTAAAATATATAATTAATCAATAAAATATATATCGCAATCGAAATGTTTTCCGTTAACTATAAGTTTATCATGCAACCAGCCTAAGCTATTTCGAGGGTCGGTCTCTGGAATGTCTTGGCGAAGTATATGTATGTGTATGCGTTTTTTCTTCCTTTCCTTTTTCGTTTCAAGAGTGGTAAGAGCAACACTTGGCAGAGAGGAATGGGCGGATTATTCTTTCCTTGGTTGTGTGTGTGTGTGTTTGTTAAAATGACTTAACACATAAATGGAATTGAATTATCGACAACAACATTGTAAAATATTGGCTTTTTTAAAGCCTTTTAGGCATCAGGGCTACAGACATGCCTTCGAGTCTTGGATACTCAGTCTACTTTCGTAGACTAAATAGGAAATCTTGTTTATGTTTCTCAACTGATAGGTATAAAAAGTTCCTATTTTGCTTTGAAAATAATTTCCAACTCAAGGCAGTCGCGGTCCATTTTGCCGACAAAAAAAAAAAAGAAAAAAAAAAAAGGAAAAATGCTCACAATGTTCATGTTTGCTTTTCATTATTTTAAATTTCTGCTTAAAATATTTCAAGCAATTTAAATAAACATATCCGCACATACCAACCGCATTATATATATATATATATAAATATATATATTTATATTCATTACAATACAAGCATATAAAAATACAAGCAGAAACCCTAACAATTATGCTGATGGCGCTGAACAAATATTTACATACCGACGCAAATACACAAACGCACACATAGATATATTATTATTAACATTTACACGCACTCACATAAGGGATTAAGTACCGCAAATTAAGTACAAGACCTCAGTTTCGCCAAAATCCAAGAATGATGAATACAAGGGTGAACGCGAGACAAGGTGCACTGAGAGAAATTATAATGAAAAAGGGTTTAATATAAAGAAAAAAAAAAAAATATGCGAAAAAAGTGAAAATGTTTTATTTTTCTCTCTTTTAACATTACGAGAGAAGAGCACATCAAGTGAACACAAACAAATAAGCGTTTTAATGAATAGTGTACACATTTGTACATATACATACATATATATCAATGCACACACGTTCATATATATATATGCAAACGATTGAATTTCTGGTAAAGGGCTTAAATAAGCATAAAATGCTTTAATATACAAAGAAGAAGCAAAACCAAGCAGCCACTGAGCAAATACCTATGAATGTGAACACGTTTACACATACGCACATGCACATTAACATGAACACAAAAATGCTTAATTTCTAAATGAAGGAAACAAACAAATATTTTAGCAAAAGGGAGCGTTTGCCGGCGTAAACACAAGCGCACACATGTATGCGTGCATGGTGGTGTGTGTGTGTGTGCACTTGTATATTTAGTTTGTTTGTTTGTTATTTTTTAGAGGCTTTCGTTTTTAAAGCTTATTGTTGATTAAACATAAAAGCCTCAAATCCATTTATTTCGCTTTAGCACGTTCACTCTCCCGTTAAAATGATTTAAAGAATAATGAAAAAAAAAAAAAAAACAACAACAACAACAACAACAACAAAAACAATTCCTTCAATCAAAGGGAGAAATATTTTAATTTTTATTTATATATATTTGTGAGCTATATTCCGATATTGTCGGGTATTATATTGATAGATTGACGCAAGACGAAGATAAAAGCTAGAAAAGGAAAAATCTATCGATAAAAAAATAAATAAATTTTTTTTCTTTATTTATTTATTTATAAATTTTTTCTCTTTATTTATTTACTTTTTTTTGTACGCATAATGTTTCTTTCTGTAAAAGTTTTTCATAATTTTTTTTTTTTTATTCGACGATTCGGTCTGTCTCAGCGGACATGAATGAAATGAATTTTTATATATTCTAGTAAAAGAAAAAATTTGCTTTCATTTCAAAGTCAGGCAATCACGACAAACTCGATTGCAATTATCTATGACAGGCGCTATCAATAGTAAGATGTATAAGGAAAAGTCGACAAATCTTTTTAAAAGTAAGAAAAAAAAGAAGGGGACAAAAAGTACATCAGAAAGAAGCCATAAGAGAAAGTTTAAAAAGTGAAAAGTTTTAGGTTTTTAACGCTAGTGACAGATTCAAATTTGAACCTTTTCTACTTCGCACAGCGATTCAACGTTTGTTGATTTGCTATGTTGTACAAGAACAAGAAGAAAAAGAAGAAGGCGAAAATTTGGATTGAATGAGTTCCGGTTCGGAAAGCTAAAATTTTTAGCTTTTCCTTAACTTGCAAAGATTTTACTTTTATTGTTCTTTTTCACACACACCGCTGACGGACGGGAGGTATACTCATGTTGTTATAATATTTGCAAAACCCAAAAGTAAGCTTCACAGATCCTATAGAGTGTATATATTCTCGATCAATATGAAATTCTGAATCGATTAAGCCACGTCTGTCCATCTGTCCGTCTGTGTGTTGTTTGTAGTTGGCGCTCTTCTGGTCGGAAAAATGCAAGGTTCTGCACGGAAGTTGGTCTTGAAAGCAGGCCAAGTTAGTCAAGTCACACGTCCGCACTAAAGGATAAGCTTAACGCCATTCCATCTCTCACGGACAGAGTGTGTGAGTTGCCGCCTTAGTCAAGAACTATGAAATATACAAGGCTATAATTTTCCACATTTACTTTACGGAAAACTCTACTATTGGTGTCCAAAAGTGGAAAAAGCGGCTATGCCTGCAAAAGAGTACAAATAATTAAATTTTCTTGCTTTTTTTCCTTCTTTTGAGGTTTGATGCTTATTGACAATAAGGTAAACATCATGGTATGTTAAAAATTACTTTGTACATTCGTCAAGTGAAAATATATTATGTGCCTATGATGGATACCATGACCTGATGGGTTAATTGGTTTTTAATAATGCCAGTGATATTGATATCAAATAAAAGAACTTGGAAAGTAGAAAACAAAAGAGGGAAAGGGAGAGTTCCTATTTAGCAGAGTACTTACTCAAGACTAACTTGAGTGATGGAAATCGGACACTGGAATATATAGGATGCAAGAATAAATTTATTGTTTACATATACGTGTACCGCAATTCCAATTACCTTGAAAGAAAACTCAGGAGAAATTTGGGTGGATCTGTATGTAATAACGAATATATTATACTCTTCGGAATTTGCTGCAGACGAGCGACAATGCAACCGATAGAATGTCAAATAATAACAAATTTCTTTTCTATTCGAAGTAGAGATGTAGCAACAGTTTTACGGCAGACTCGAATCCATTGGTTACTTTCAAATATAAGCAACGTAGAGAACTTAGAACTGGTAACTTACGAGACCGCATACAGACTAATTTTAAATTTGTTGTTTAGCTTTTAAACCTTCGTGAAGAAATACCGCTGAAAATAATGATTTCAATCGCTTTAATATTGTAATATATATATATACATATATATTTACATAAAATGTCTCCGTACAATGTTTGTCATATATCACACAAACTACCATCGATCTATTTAATAAATAATATACAATTTTAATGCTTTATATCATAGGGTACGTATGATCGACTATTTCCACTTTCACGATAAAAAGTCTACACGACACATACTGAACCTTCCTGTGTAGCTTAAGAATAGCGAGTGAAATAAATTCATTTTATGGAATTTAAATCTTATTCCCTTCACTTCTTTGCAATAATAGTAAAAAATCGGGGGTCGATAAAAATTTAGAGGTTGATCCGCATGCGGTAGGGTTTACTTTGGAACTCGGTTATCAGAGGCAGAGCATTTACGGATTCGACATACACCCACTAGATTGCGACCGTTTCCTTATCCGTTTTCCTCTTTTTCAATTTCTTTCCGACCATCATCGTATTACACGAACAGAGAAATTCCCTCGCGTCCCTGAGGTTTTCTGTTTAGTTTGTTTGTCGGTGTTGTTCATATTTACATAAGAAATCGTATTATTGGAAGTCGGAATACGACCCCGGCCTCTTTTGTTAGGAAAGGAAGAATAGGTTTTTTTTTGTTGAGAAATGAAAGACAGTTAAAGGTGTCGTCAATCCACGAAAAAAACGTTCAAGTCATTTACTGGCTACCTTCCTGAAGGAGTCCCATATTTAGGCATAATAAGACTGCGACCATCATTTAAACAAACTATAAGCCCTACTGAGACATGGGTTTAGGACACGGGACTAGGACATTCCATATTAGCACTTACAACCCTTCCTGAGGTAGTTTAGGCGCACAATTTCTTCATGACGACTGACTGACTGTACCATGACTTTTAGCATATTGTGTTTGTTTTTCCTTCGAATTGCATTGGTTGCTGTTGCTAGCGCTGGTAGTAATGAATTAATCTGATTCCACAAAATACCGAGCCCAGTTAATCATTTGGCAAATACTGAAGGAAGGATCGATTCAGATCAAGCCTTCCTTTGACAAGTAAGTCTTCATATGGCATAACCAGAAGTATGCTTTAATATTTTATAATGAAAATATGTGTAGAGTGTTATTAGGCGAGGCAGTTGAAGACATGCAATGCTATAACGCTTTCATTTTATCCCCCCCCAATCCCCAACCCACTAAAACACATCCTAGTAATGGCAGTAAATTTATATCTTTGGCTTCTCGGTGTGCATGGATTCCTCTCTTTCGCTACATGATAAAATGAATAAGAATGTATTGGATTTAGAAAAACAAAAAACCGAAAAATTTGTTAATTAACCGGTTATGTTCAGATGATATGAAGCATATATATTTCTATTTTTTTTTTTCTTTGTTTTCTTTGGTGGCCATAGAAACGCGAACATATCTCTTATGCACATGTATTTTCAAATACGTTATTAAATGTATTCACGAATGTATCTTTCTGTGTAACATAAAAGTGATGAAAACAGTTTTTCACACACATCTAAACATATCAATTTTTATATATATGTATGCTTACATGATGCTTTCATATATACTTTAGAGAACACAAAATAATTCTTTCTCTATGCTATGCTCGATTGGTCTATACGAGCACATGCATATATGTATAACTTCATGGAGTTGTAGTTTTACATACACAAGTCCTTGCACACATAAAACGCTTACACGGTATTTCTTTAGTTGGTTGTCTACCGCCATTATTGTTATGGTTGTTGATGATGATAAAGATGATAATGGTAATGATAATGTCGATGATGATGATGATGATGACGATGATATGATGATGATAACAATAATGATAAAGTAATCAGCAGATATTACGGTATTACGTTTATTTGATAGTAAATCGATAAATGGCTTTGGCTTTAGCACGCACACAACTATAACAGATTCCGCCTTATAACTCACCCTTCGAATTATAGTATATTGAGTCATCTTCCATTTTCATGGTTACTGTACATTATCAAGCAATACAAACAAACAAATGCATTTATATCCGTCTACATGTATATGTTTGTACTGATTGCGTATATGGGAGAAAAGAGAAGTTAATTGCATTTCATATTAAGCTAAAGTGTAACATCCAAAATAACTTTACAAGGGATAAACTCTTCTTTTAATTAAAAATTTCTTATGGATATCTAAGTTCTTGATGATCGATGAGTAGTAGAGACCGTTAAAAAACCAAGAATTAAAAATTAAAACAGAAATTAAAATCATAGAATAAATATAAACCGTTCCCAAGGGATGAGGGAATAGATTTATTCGCTCCTATGCGTTTGCGTTGTGCGAATAAAGTCTAGTTTGTCTTTACATCCACCCATTCATCTCTTCGTCGTTCCAGCTATCGTGCGATTTTCAGCCAATTTTTTTTATTCCTTGCTTAATTAAACTAACTATTTTCACTTGATTTATATCTCCTGCGTTTAATGATGAACCAAAGCTCGCGAGTTTGCACTTTTGTATCTAAGAAAGTACATCCCCAATAGCTCAGCGACTAGATAATTTTTAATAAACACGAAACTATTATGGTCGCTGATGTAGTCTCTGTGGAAGAAGCTACCTTAGATCCCTCGACTTCGCGTTGAAACACTTAATAAATTATGGAATAATATCGCAACATCCGGTGATTAAAGGTAGATTGGAAGAAAAGTTAAAGAGAAAATTGTGGAAACTAGTCTACAATACTATCATTAGCACCACTTCTTTGTTGGTCTTCACCAACTTCTCCTTTATATGCAACAAATTTAGACAAAATCAAGATCAAAATATTCACGGGAATTCATTTCAGCAATGGATCCTAAAGAAGTTTCGTCTTCAATCTCCAATTGTGCAACAGAAACTCTTGATTTTTGACTACCAAAACGTTCCCTCTATTAGAAAAATCGCTTTCCGAGTAAGTAATCTTAAGGACATATTGAAATTAGCTACGAAAGGTTATATCAATATCAAAAATATTACTTTATTTAAACTACGGGGCTCAATATATTGTTTTTCTTTCCGACGGTTTATTTTGCTAAGAATTATTAAAAGATTCTCTTCCAAGCACATTACGAAAATAGAAATTTGTATGTCTTTATCAACGTTCCTTAATCTTCAATTAATCAAAATTAGAAGAGGTTTTGCTGTACGTAATAATGTAACGATAAAGACGAAGAGTTGGATAAATCAATTCTAGTAATAAAGAGAAAAAAGGGAAATACAAATTGTTTTGAAAGAGCATATTGTTAGCGTTCTTTGATCTCTGTGCTCCTTCTCTAGGATGGCTAAGTGCTTCTACAACAAAATCTAGAAAAGCTTTGCTATCATATCCTATTGCAATCACGTCACTCGCAAAGATATTTTTATAGAAACATTGCCTGTTTTTTGGGGCAAAATATTGAAAAACTCGTTGCCTGCCGTGGAGGCGCAATCAAATACTTTTGCACTAATATTTTTTAGCATACATATGAGTAGAATTGGATGCTTGTTCTTTTTTTTCCATTAAATACTTTGCGATTATTATGTGTACGTGCAAAGTAGGCGGACATTTGCATCTAGTAACTGGGATGAAACTATTTATATTCTTTTTTTTCATTTGATTATTTTATTGTTCTACAAAGAAAGTCTTAGCACATAAAGCAATGGAAATCATGGCTGAGATGTACAATAACCGTGGACATGTTCAAGCTAAGTTCTCGAGAACCCCTTCAAAGTTGAAAAGAAAAACATCTTTACTAAGTTAAGTAACTTTATATTGTACACATTTTTGAAGTTTTTAAAGTTATGTAGAAATTTTTTCAGTATCAAGACCTGGAATGTTCTCCTATAAAACAGTAAAATTAAAAGCAATTGTAAGTAATCATAAGTCTTTTTTTTTTTTTGTAGAAGGCAGCTGTCAATTAAAAGTGCATCATCAATCAATACGTTCACGTTGAAAATTCGAATGTTAGAATAGAGGCTTGCTTTTATCAGTTTTGTGTTTCGCTTGTGTTGCTAATTCGTTTCAAAGCTTCCAATGCATGCAGACATGCTCCAGAACCTGTATAATGTGAATAAATTCCGTATTAGGGTAAAAAAATCATTTATTATACGTTTACGTTAGAAAAGTATGAAGAGAGTTGACTTTTTCGTTCCCCAAGAGGAGTCCTACCTTTATTAATTGGTACTGCGTTAAATAGCATATTTTTAGGGTGAAACATAATTTTATTATTTAAGAAATTTTAAGGGATTTATTCTTTCATTGTTTATTTCGGTCATCAAAATTACTTTTGCTACTTAAGGTTTTTAACCATAATATCGAATTTTAGTTTAAATGAATTTTTTTTAATATTATAGTAAACGAATCCGAAACATGTGGTGCCAACGAATCAGTTGAAAGATTGACTGGCAAGTTTGTAAGTTGGAAATTTATTTCTTGATGTGCCTTGTGGTGTTTTCATTAATTACACCTTACAGCACTTGTGGTACAAGCGTTGGGCGGGTGTTTATAGCACCTAGAAGTTCATGAGATAAACATACTATATACTATATAGTATGACTAACTAAAGTTAAAGTTTGAATTGATGAAAGCTTAGCCAACCGTCCTGCTTTCCGATATTCAACTTGCAGATTGCAATTTTTGAGATATTTTATTGAAATTTAATGAGTATATCGAGGTGATTTGGTTCAATAGCGAATACTATTGAAAATTGTTCGGATTGGGAAACTTTTGCGACTAATTTCCTTACAACACTTTATTTTGAAGCACTGTATAAATTTGAACATTTCAGGGGGTGCAGTGCTTTGACTTGATTTGTAATATGTCGTGAAAACTGTGTTCTTTTTAGAGCATATTTTGACAGGTTGGCTAGCACACACTAAGACATTCGCATGTGATACTACATGAAGTAGGCTTTAACTTACACGAAACAGCTTTATTGTCCGGATAATTGCATTGCACGTTGTAGGAATGCAAAGGACATGAGCGTGAACATAATATGTCCGGTCGCACATATTAAATTGAATTTCTGTTGAAACTGCAAAAAAAATCTTCAAGAACCCAGCAGTATGAAGAAGCTTCAAAATTGATTTTCTAAAAATTAAAAGAACGAAAACAAATTTAGCTCGAGATTATAGATAAAACCCACTACTAGCCTTGATAAGATATTTAATTGCAGAATAGAAGCGATATCTCGCATCACACATTCTCGTGTCACAGATTCTGCTTAATAATATCATCGCAAAATTTAATATAACTGTCGCATTTACGTATGCTAATGAGTGTGGGTGAGAATACGGTCATAAGAACTTTATTTTTATCCGTTGATGGGACAAAGACTGCTCATTCAACTTTGAAGAGCCTCGTATGCAAGCCTCTATGCGTCGCAAATATTCCTACAGACCCTGTTAATAGAGTTTTTTTCTTCTTTTTTTTTTTTTTTATTTGAAAAATAAAATGTGATAAATAATAATCAGCAAAAGTGAGATAATATTTTTTTTTGCGATGTGTCAATATTCAGGAACCTTACAGTTTACCGCATATTTTTCGCGAAATAAAATTCTTCTGCAGTAATTTGTAACGTTATAATTGCATTTAATTGCTTGCTAGTGAATGTAATTATTTTCCTCTTTTTTTTGAAATTTTTTTATTACTTTTCTATTTACACATAATTTATGGAAAACGCTTACTAAAAAAAAAAAAAAGTAAGATAAATTATACATCGTGAATACAAAATAAACACGGAAGGTATATACATTTTTTGGGCCTTCACTTACTAACACGTTATGAGAAAAAAAAAAATAAAATGAAAATGAATAAAAAACGAGTTCAAATGCGAATGTAATTGTTATTAATGCTTTTTTAATGGTGGCGCTAATAATTAACGCCTATGGGAAATCACTCTAGACGCAATGAATACATTTTAGTAGCTGACCGACCAAGCACGCAAACTTGATATATTCCAAATAGTTTTAATGAACTTGCAGGCAAAAGGCTGAATGGAAAATTTGTTTTACTTTTTTCTTTTTTTTTTTAGAAATATATTAACAATTTTTCTACCCAAATTTATTGACTTTGATAGGGTTCTTAATGCTTTAACTGACTCAACACCAAACTAAGTACAAGGAATGCTTAACGCACATGAGAACCATATTGAGTGCTTTTGTAAATATTCTTCCAAATAATCGACGTACTTGCTACATGTGCGAAGGTTCACTAAGGTGGGAGTGTTTAAAGAGCACACTACTACAAAGGAGAGCACGGCCACCTTAGACATACTTTTACTGCCGGTTGTCATATATTTTCGCCACCCATTAAGCCGGCACACGGTCCTGGAATACAGTTTTTTTCTTTTTTTTTACTTATCAAAGGGGTTTTATATGCGAGGTTGTTTCTATAGTGAACGGATATAGATGAGCTGATAAAGCAATTCGCGATAAAACTTTCACATAACAAGAAAGTACGTTAGCTCTTTTAGTTCCTAAGAGTAATCAAAGTCTACGTTCTCGATATTTGATGCTTATCAAATACTCGCTTCCTTAGTAAGTATACAGATTTAAAAGATAGGACTTTTAGTTTGAGGATAGTGAAAGAAAAAGCTTCGCTAGGACGTTCTTATATGGAGTATCGTTGAAAAGTCGCTAGAAAATTGTTCAAATGACTGTAATAACGCCACCTTATTAAGTTAATTAAATTCTTCTTCTTATTTCTTGCATCAAAAAAAATTTTCTCCTAAAAAAAGTGGAAAAAGGTGTCGTTTTCTGGACGAAATTCCTTCATAACCGAATATTTTTTTGATTAACACAAATTGCAAAAGTTGTGTTCTTCGATCACAATCTTCGATTTAATTTACACATTAAGCAATCTTTAAATTAAGCTAGATATGTGCTGCTGATGTCGAGAATTTGAGATAAGTAAAAGTCTACCTGACCTTAGGATGACTTGCAATGAAATATGCCTAAGCTGTACAGGTACTTTTTTACCGTTGCTATGTTGATTCTGTTGAGTATATACAGAAGAAGCAAGTGCCGGTCTTTGTGCTAAGGTTGGCACTCACTCGTTCCAATTTGGATCAAATTTAGTATATCTACCTGGTGTAGGCCAAGGGTGAAGGCTATCGAAAATGGTTTGAATCGGACCACTTTTTCGATGACTTCCCAAAATAAATCCTTATTAAAAAGAGTGAAGAGTAAAAGTTTTCACTTGCTTCTTCCTGAAGCTCTTTCTTCATCGATTGGACTTCAACAATGATTGTTTTTATAAAGAAGTTATTTTTTTTTTTTTATTTTGCTTTATGTTACAACAACGTATTTACCTCAGGTTTTTATTTTCAATGTCTTTTTGCTTAGCTTAGAGTAGGGTTTGCAATCGTGTTCATGTGTTGGTGTAAATAAAACAGTTTATCCTTAGGATATCTAAACAATTTTTTTTCTCTTCTGGTTTTCTGCCTGGTTTATATCCTAAACGGATACAGATATGTGAACATGCCGGCGTATATATCAGAGTGTTGATTTTGCTTATTTAAACATTTTCAATTATACCTTTCGACTCGTGTTGCCATTTTTCATGCCACATTTACTTTTTGCTACGTACAGTGTGAACAATTCTCTTTATTATTGTTGGCCGTTATTGTTACATGAAATTATCGTTTTATGGTATATTGTGTTATTCACGTTTAGAGAGGAATTTTCCCCTCTCGCTTGTTGGAAATAATTTTAGTTTTTTTACGTTTAGCATAAAACGTTATGCAGTCATTTATTCATTCCCTCATTCTTTCACTCACTCATTCATGCATTACTTCACTTATATACGGTATATAACAAACACAAGTAATTTCCATGCCTCTAACGTCTGGTTGGCTTTCTATTTCACAGTCGCTTTCCCCACTGTTCCATATATTCAGCGTCTAGACATTATTGTTGCTTAATATCAGATTCTTTTTTTTATTTATTTTTTTTTATTTTTTTTTTTATATTGTTTGCTACTATTCTAACATTATGACAATTTTATTTCACAATTTTCTCTGCCTTCAATATCATACATAATGATAAAGGAAAACAATGAAAAGAGAAAAAGAAAGATAACTCTGTTGTCATTTCACAGCGATTTGCATTCATTCATTTCATTTAACCATTTATATATACTCCGTAATGCGCTCTTACTAACTATATTGTAATGCCCTACACCATTTGCCATTTATGGTGCAAGGGTGTACTAGGTTTGCGCAGATATATACACAAGGACTTGATTCACTCAGAATCACTTTCTGAATCGATTTAAGCTTATTTGCCTGTCTATCTGTCCCTCTTGTTTTCTTATGTTGTGAGATATTTTGATCGATGACAATCGTTTTTTCAACCAGTCCGCTCGTCTTAATTTTTTGTGTTCAACCTACAGGCCGTAACTTTTAAGGCATTTTCATGAAATTTCGTACACTGCCGTGTTTTGGGCGAAGGCGAAAAGCTATTGAAAATGTTTCGGATTAGACCAGTTTTTCCCATTTAGCGCCTCATCTTGAAAAATCGTTACATAGATAACAGTGTTACGCGAATTGGTGTAGGGATGATTGTCTGTGTCCCGTCACGGTGTTTTTGCTTGTTAATAAACACACTGTAAAAGATTTTTAGAAAAGTTAATTTGCGTTAAAGCGTTTTATGGTTTATTACGGTTTGCATTAAATTATTGTAACATTAAAGTCTATTTTACAGCGGTTTTCATAGCGTCGGCTTTTTAGAACGCAGAGCATAAATGCTATCTACTGCAAGCGTACTTTTGGGTTAAAATATAATTTACTTAATTAAGATATTTCAAGAAATTTATTTAATTATTTAATTATTTATCAATTTTATTTCTATTGTTCTCATATTTACTTATACTTTTACACTTCTCTATTTATTGAACATGATATACTTAATATTCCCTTTTCTGCTCAGGCGGCAACATAAAAAGAAAAAACAGGAAAGAAAAAAAAAAAAAGGAAAAATTTTTTCCTTGTAATTGCATGACTATGTCGGTTGGATGATGCCCTGGCATTCACCGGTGTTGATGTCGAATCATGTTTTAGAACAGGTTGTCTGTGTTGTCAGAGTTATTTATGTGTCTTTACTAAAGCTTTAAATACAGACACGCACATACTCTCGACAGCAGTGCATAATCTAAAGAGCATCAAGGTAAATGCAGATAATTATTCAAAAGCTTAAGAAAAAAAAAAAAAAAAAAAAAAAAAAAAAAAAAAAAAAAAACAAACAAAAAGAGGGAAAAGAGCAAAGAAATGAAGTAAGAGGGGAAATAAAAATTAACACAAATTATTGCCGTGCATACCAATGTCATTATAAGCATCACTGACTGGGCAAAATGTAAGCGAATGAAGCCACAAAGAGCGTAAAGGGAAAAAATATGAAAAAAACAAAACCGTCTGCAAGGTTTTTATTCGACTTTAAGCGAATCTTTAATGATGTTTAAAAAAAATTAATTCCTTTTTTTTCTCCTAACTTTGCTAAAATTTTCAATAAAGATCCTCTTTTGCACTGAATCGGAAGTTTATCGCACGATTTATTTAATGCTAAAGATTTTCAGTCTAATACCAATCGGATATATATACGTTTTATAGTGGTTTTGCAATACGCTTATGATGTGCATGACCAACAGGATAAGAAAATTAATATACCACTTCTTTATTACTATACCAAAGCAATATATAAAAAGAAAAGAATATCTGAGGGAATTCTTTTCAACATTATTTCAAGAGAAAGAGTTGAAAAAAATTAAAAGAAAACAAAATTAAAGTAACCAGAAAGAAAAAATGAGAAACGTTATTGTGTTCGCGAAACGAAGTAGACTTGTCATTACGCTACATCGACATAAGAGTTTCTTGAAATTCCAGTAGAATTTCCTCAGTGAAATGGAAACTTAGATTAAAAAGAAGTCGTCCGCTTGAGTCGCCGAGTAGGCAAACGCTCCCGACTAACAATTCAATGGTTGTGCGGTCAATAAAGCCGACAGTCTTAGATGCTAGTCCCCTAAAACTTTAGTCTAAGAATCTGCTCCTCTGGCCAAATTAATGACAATAATAAATTGAAAAAGAAATGTTTTGCATTTATCATCCATATGCTCTCCGTGTGTGTCTACATAAGGATCAACATATACACTGATGTAGATAATCTTATATGTAGGTATTATACATTCACATATGTAATGAGCGCACGAATTGATATGGAGGCTAAATCCAACCTCTGTGAACATCAAATACTTATCGAAATTTACGTAAGAAGATTTCGCTAAGCATTCCTTAGCTTGCAAAGTGGACGATATAGTACGGTTAAGTTCTTGGAAATGTGGTTTTCTTAAAGTAACCTTGACGTCAACGTTGCCCTAATCAAACGTTTGACACGTAAGCGGGCGCCAAAAACTATTGCGAACAGTAATTAATGAAGCATTTGCGAATAGCTCTTTAGTGTTTGGATTGCTATCGTCACTGAAATCTTGTTAAATTTTCTTTACATTACATGTACATGTATACATGTATATATCTTATGAGAAGTTACAATCAAAACGATTAACTTTATAAATCGTTCATTCTTGTAGGTGGGTACAGAAAGGAATAAAAAAAAAAAAGAAATTCGTAAAATCAGACAACAAAGCCTGTTGTAAGCTTTTACTTGTAGTTGTTGTTTCTTCTTTCTTTTTGCTACTGCTGTTGAATGCAAAGCCAAGAATGCAACCTAAAGCTGATGTTTCTGTTGTTTACCATCGTTTTCATATTTAGCCTTACTTACCGCTTCTTTTTCTTCTTCTTTTCATTCGGCTTCAATAGAATGGTTTTTTCACAAGTAAAAAAATAAATTATAAAAAAAAGAAAAGAAAATAATTGTTATTCCGTTTACACAAAAAATGCATTTTCGATCAATCGTTTTTTTTTTTTTCTTCGTTTTTGTTTAATGGCTCGTTTAGGATGAACCGGTTGATTGTAAACAACGCAAAGAATAATTATTGGCAATTAGTTAAATGAAAAGGTTCAAGCTTGAATAGATATTGTTAACGATTCTCAGAATTTTAATAATAAATAGAAAAATTAACTGAACTAAACAGGAGAAAAAAAACCGGTGATTACTTTCACTCGATCAGGATAGAAATTTAATACTAAAAAGAATTACTTATCTCATACATATATATATAATAAACACACGTATAAATGTGGGAATCTGTATTGGAAGTGATTATGCGTTCATTACATTATTTTTAATAATGTAATTTGCATGTGTATTTCTTCCTCCCTCTCTTCTTCAATAATTTATATGAAACAAATAAAAGCACTGTAGTGGGACACGGCCCGCCATTAAATACCTTACACCATCTACAGTGATTCATGGAATGACTTTTCAAAACAAGTTGTTTTAAGTGAAGTGATCAAAACAATGGTCCTATCCGAACCATTTTCAAAATCTCTTACCCAACCAATATTTTAAGCATTACGTATTGCAGGTTGAGCAACAAGAAACTAGACGCTAAGACAGATAGACAAGCTTAAATTCAGAAAGCGAGTCTGATCGATCGAATTAGTTCAAAAATTGCCGCCTGTTGTTTGAACACAAGACGGACAGAGGGACAGTCACGCTTAAATTGATTTAGAAAATTTAGTCAGCAAATACTTAATATACTCCTGTACCCCAAGTAGTGTGGGAAAGATATGAATGTGGCTTTGTCTGATTATAACGGAAATGTTCTTTCATGTTAATAAATACATACACATATATACCATCCACCAATACACTACAGTGTCATTTACCTTTGTAAGCAATATCTTTGCTCTTAGACTAAAAATACATATCGCAATACAGCATAATAGAGCATTCGCTCCCTTCAATAGGCTTTTTATCCATAGTGGATCTATTTATGCCACTTTTAAAATATTCCCTGGTTAACTAATAAACGTTCTCTTCGAATGAGCATATGAGCGATATGAGCATATGGGAAAAAATTGACAAATATTTGAATCGCTTTTAGGCGTAAAGTAAAAGTATTATTCGTTGCCTAAATTAAGGCAAATTTTTTATAAAACTATTGCTTTCTTTTTATTTATTTTTATCCTTTCTTCGTAAGAACAATTCTTTATGGTAAAATATAAAAAATATTTTTCTTCACTTTTCAGCATTTCTGAATATCCTACCAACACCGTATAGCATTTTGTTTTTCCACTTCCTTCTTTCTTCCCAATACACTAACGGCACTCTGTTGCGGAAATATCTTGAAGTAATACTCAACACTATGTTAACTGTTTCTCTTAATTAAAACGCTAAAATTTGATAATAAATAAATAGTGGTAATCTAAAAATAAAAATCCTGTTCTTATATAAATATATTAAGCAAATTATATAAAGTGCGTCAATTGTGCTGCTTGTAACTACGTTAGAATTATATCACTTTTAGTCGCGCGTGCTTGATAAATTTAATTTTGATTACGAAAAATGACGAGATGATTATTACAGAGCTTTAGCAGTAAAGGATAACAAATTTCACTTTATATGCAATAGCAAGACAGTTTGGATCCCTTAAGAGAGCTTTTGTTTATCAAATATTTTTTGTTAAGTTTTATGTATTAAAGTGTAAATAAATTTATGTTATTATTATTACTCTACCCAAAGAAATAAATTTTAAGACTAAAGTCAAAGTCGTGTTTTAGACCAAGTCAGTCCGAGGCGCTTAAATGCCGATATGACGAATAACAAAAATTTGTATATGGTTAGTGGAAATGACCTCTAATGGTATGTAACCGCAAAATATGTTTTTAATACCCTACAATTAACAGTATTTCATTGTGTCTTTCGTGATCTTTGCTTCATATTGCAATTGCACTAGTCTTACACATGGTTAATTTGTCCTCAGAGGACTTTATCATAAAGCCTAAGTAATTTTCCGGTTTAAATGGAGTCGACCTGATACTTTTCTACTATTGTTTTAAAGATGAAAGAAGTTCAGTAGAACTAAATCGAAGGACCATTCTTGCTTCACAGCAAGCAGTTACCGACTTTGTTCTGAAAACTTCGTTTACGAAAGTGAACCTAGCAATCTATGAAACTTACGTAATTCATGTAATTAAACTGACTTTCTGAAAGCTGGGTATTAATAGAATAATGAGGCTTTCGTGTAATTATCAGGAATTCTCCTAAACACACTTTTGTATTATTTAATGATATCTGATCAGGCTAAGCCGCTATTTGCACATGATTACAACTTGAACACTTATAGGATAAGCAAATAATGTTCCTTCAATTTTTTATTTTGTGTTTTATATGCACATCGCTCTGTACTAGTAGTTTATGAATATCTAATAGCTTGGTAAGTGTTTGATGGTTTTTCATTCTTCTTCTCCTACACCACTTGGCGTGCAACACCCAGAACTACTTGAGATACAACCACATTTTATTACACCGATCGATTTAGAATCACTTACTTAATCGATGGAAGCTTGTATGTCCGTCTGTCCCACTTGTGTGTTCAACACAATAGAGGCAATTTTTGAGATATTTAACGTACGTAGTGTTGTTTTTATTTTTTACAACCGTGATGCATAACGAGCCAATAATATAAAGAACACAGGGACAGACGGATAGACATGCCTAAACTATTTCAATTTCCAAATAATATATTTCTCTAGTATTGATACTAATCAAGATTTTAATGTGAATGAAGCCGTACTAAGAATTTGGGAGCGTTATGCGTAACAATTTTTTCGTTAGAGAATGAAATCATTCTTTCCACACGAGTATAAGCAAAACTGCATTCCATTCTTTGCTTGCAGAGAAGAAAAAAAAGAAAAGTAACTAACATTAGCTTGAGTACTTATTAGGAACCTGTTACTAATCTTAAGCAAACAGATGGATTTCTCATGAATTCTGAAGAGATTTAAATTAAACAAAATCATTTAGTAAATCCAATGTAATTTGCTGTAAAGAGAACATTCACATGATATATATATATATATATATATATATATACCATGATAGGTTTTCTTATTTTGTGGCTTTAAAAGATTTGGAAAGAATCAAGTTTTCGCGTTGCTTTAATTAACATATGCAAATGCAAAAAACGAAAAAAGGCAATGTGTGTTGTAAGCCGCTTATGAATATCCATAAAGTCGATATAAAACTGGTTTTGTTTCACTTTGCAACCATATGCTACATATATGTGTTATTTTAATTCATGGCATAAGTTCAAACGTTTAAATTAAAGTTTCAAGTCCGCATACATACATTTTTAAATGGTATACGAAATTCTCAACAGACGTACTTATATAGAAATGACCATCATATATGATGAATGCACTTGAAAAGCATAAACTATAATAATTCAACACTATTCTGGCACTTAACATTTTCTGTGCTGTTCTGTTCTGTTCTGTTCTGTTCTGCATTGGTCAGCGAGTATAATAAAGCAACAATAAAAATAGTTCATTTAAGCTACTCAAAAACATTACCTCTTCAAAATCACTTCATCCATTCGCACAGCTACTGGACACATAAATTTTCAATGTTTTTTTTTTTTTTTTTTGTTCACATAGTGTTCTATTACTATTACTGCTCCACGCAAGCCTTCTGCATAATCAAACAAAACTCACACGCCCGCCAAGTTATGCCATATGCACTGAGACTGCACTGGCCGAACACTTGAGACTTTCAAATGTTGAAACTCATAGAATTTATTGTTGTTGTACGGATTATAATTCACATTCTTTTTTTTTTCTTCCTTTCTTTCTTTAATTCTTTTCACTTTAACGTATAATCTTTTATTTAACTAATTTTTTTTTTTTTCATATTTTTAACTTTTACTAATAATTTCGATATATTGAGAAAAATTCCTTTCGTTTATTTCTTTCTTTTACAAAGAATTCATTTTTTCAGGTTTTTTGATTTCATCCATGTACGACTACATGAAAATAAAGAATAGATTCGTTACCGTTACGTTGTCCGCCTTGGTGAACCGTTCGATTTGCAATTCCCGTACAAACTGTTTGTTGGCGTAGCAAACATTTGCCAGTCAAGTTCTTTAAAGAGTTGTTAGTACCTTGTACTTGTATATGAATAGTTGTGCCATGCAGCAGAATTACCAGTAATACCAGAGTAGGGACTGTTTTGTATTTACCACCGTCAACCAAAAACACTGGTTAGCTGTTAGACTGGTTTTCGCTCCAAATTTTCATTTCCAGTTAAACTTCGTATACTTTCGTCGTCTCTTTTAACGATTACCAAACTAATGAATGTGTGTGTGCGTGCGTGTGCGTGTGAGCGCGTGTGTGTATGTACATTAAACACCACCACTTTGATTATTGAGGACAAGGTTGATTTTAGAACAAAGAGTAAGCAATAATGTTTTCATTTGAGAGTGTTGCCTGTAACAATGGGAACAGTTTTACCGGCGTTGCTTCAAACCAAGAGCGCATGTTTTGCTTGTAACTAAAGAGATACTTAACAGCATTTCATTATGTAAAATATTTCCTTTGTTTTTACATATTTTTTTTTGGCGGTTCTTTCGTATATAAAAGAAAAACGAACTTTGGTAAAATTTCAAAAAACTTATTAAAAAAAAAAAGAATTTATAAATAAAAACTACACGCTTTCCTAGAAGACTAAATGAATACATAGACTAAATAAATATACATACATATATATAAGTAACAAATAATAGACAATAAATTTCCGTCTTCTCGGAAATTAAAACATAACTTAAGACAAGCCTTTCCTCTTTTTTTATATGACCAAGCATTTAGTAGATGCTACCGTTGACGTGTAACATGGTGACAACTAGAAACAAGCAAGAAAGGGAGAGTGGCCGAAAGCTGGTGGGCGCGTGCCACAACGATGAATGTTATGCCTTTACCGATGGAGCACTCAATAGCGAAACGGATCAAGTACGCTCCTAGATTTGGACCCACTCTGGCAAAGAAAGTTGTGTTACTTCCCAGGGTTAAGGATACTTTCCAAACCAATTCATTTCCCTAAATCAAATAAATCCTTTTTTCATGCAAACCGGTAGGTCTGCTTTCATCAGCTATTAAAATGTTGGAGCTTAACATATTGCCTTCAGTGATGACAGTAGCCTATAAGAATTTTTCCTTCTAAAAAGTCGGAACTGAAAACGGAACACTACACCGTTGCTAAATCAAAAGTCGCGACAAACTATTGGATTGGATTTGCTCGATATCAAGACTGCTTTTGATACAAGGCCCGATATCCTGTTAAAATCTTCAACATAATTCAAAGCTTTCTGAAGGACAAGCGCGTTAAAGTCGTTTGGTTGGTAATTGAAAGCTTCTTAAAGCAGCAGCGCACTAAAGTCTCTTTGGGAATCATTTGGTTCCAACCACTTAGCAATCAACCGAAAAATCTGAATTCTCAAATATCGTTCGCTTTACTTACTTATATAATATTTTTATGATAGACGCTTCCACTACTAAGTGAGTGTATGCCTCGCAAATTTGGGAACAACGCTACGATTCTTACTTGTCGTGCTTTTGCACAGTCAACATCATGCACTTATTTAAATTTGAGATTTTTATACCCTATACCAATTGCGATGTGAGGGTGTATTAAGTTTATGCCGATGTATTCAACACCAATAAGGATTTAAGACTCCTCCGAAATTTATCATACCGATCGATTCGGAATCACTTTTTACATCCGTCTCAGCTTTTCTATCCATCTACTTGCCTTGTTTTGCCGTGTTCGACTTACAGCTCATAATTTTTGAGAGGTTTTGGTGACATTCTGTACATCGGCATATTTTGGTTCATAGACGAACAGAACAGAAAATCATTAGGATTGGACTACTTTTTCGATCACTTCCGATATAAGGCCTTATTTTGAAAAGTCTTTATATGAATATCCGTAAAAGGCGGAGTGTATTTAATGGTTGGGTTTGGCCAAAATACGTCAGTGTTCATGAAAATATCTTTAAGATTGCGATCTGTAGGTTGAACACAAGAATACATGGGCAGACAGCCAGAGTAGTTTAGACTCAGAAAGTAATTCTGAATCGATCGGTATAATAAAAGACGGGTTCTTCCCAAGTACAAGTACCAAGTGCTTTCCTTCTCTCACGTGGAAGGTAGGGTAAAATGCGATAGATACCGCATGAATTATATGCGGATGAAAGAAAGACAACATAAACAAACAATCTCATTACCTTTAAAGGCGTGCACTTACGATTGGGTGTCGATTTGCAACTACATAGCTTACATTGTGATTCCCAATAGCGACAATAAATCTGGTATCGCCAAGCCATCCCAAGTAAACCGAATAGTTTATTAATTCATTGCCTAGGACAGGGATGTGCATAGTACTTTCTGAAGTCGATACAACAGAAAGCGACGGGTTGAACGAAACGACCCAACTCAGCGCAGAAAGAATCACTTTTAATGTATCCCTCGACCCACAACGCTCTTATTATCAAAGCCAAAACACAAGAGTTGCATTCTAAGTGCGCGTGTATGTGTACTTTAGGGATTTTGAAGGAATCCACTTCAGAGATGATATGAAAGAGTATATAATAAACTTAAGCTCAAATTATTATGTTTTTGAATACAAAACAAAAAAGTGAATTGGGTTAATCGGTATCGCAAAAATAAAATTTCTAATGTATTGATGCCCTGAATGAAACCACCACCTTACCTAAAAGAGTAGTTGTTTGCTGTGAATATAACTGTTGCATTATAGCATTACAATTAAATTCGATAAATTGATTTGTGTCTCAGTTATATTCGCTTAAATGTAAACCTTGTGAAGGCAAATATCGTCGAATCATCTTTAATTCAAGAAGATCTTGCAGCGCGGCAAAGACAAGTCATGATTATGATGACAACATGAAATATATTTTTCTTGCATTCTCTCATTTGATCTTTTTCCACGAGATATGATACCGTTTCCCATGGGGAAGAATTTGATTTATTCAATAACTCTTCTCTTATTAATCCAATTTAGTCAAAAAATATCCTTTCAACTCAAATTGCCTCGTTTCTCAGTTTTATTCAGCATTAGATAGCAAAAATTTGAAATTGAAAAGCGAGAAATTAATTTACTAAACATTGCTCTAAGGCGAATTACTGCCCAAAAGGAAGAACTTCTATAGCCCTGATCTAGAAGTATGTGACTGTGTTCCTCTGCTCACTACATTTTCATTTGCTGCGCTTGACATGAATTAGTGCATTGTCAGAGGAAAGGCATTCTTCAAACACCGTTTGTTACCTCAGTATTAAGCGATGTGTTTGCTAACGAAATTGGTTGCAGTTCTTTTCACGACAGGACAACCGTTAACTATTTCACATTTTCTGAATTATAAAATGAAGAGAAGTTCGTTGTGAAGCTAAGGCTTTTTCAAAATGCTTTCTCGTTAATGTTTTGCTTCCTCTGCCATGTTTATATCCATTATGCCATGACATACCGTCCCCATAAAAACTAGTAGTTTCCTAAACACTTCCAACTGCAGAGAAAACAACCCTACTGCCAGCGTTTTTTAATTAAAGAAACCTGAGAATAGATTGCTTGACGCAACACTTTCCGCCACAGGCACGCACGTCTTATTATTAGTAGAGTAATTAATTATTTTAATCAGCAGATATTAAATATGCACATCTATATATGTAAAACGTACACTTGCAGGTATAAGAACATGCGTGCGTATGTATACATATGCCTAGAGATTGTTCCTGAAAATTACTTCACTCATACTCAAAATTTAATTAAGAAACGAATATTTTTCTTATTTATGTATTCTTTTTCTATCTCTCTCTCTCTCTCTCTCTCTTCTTTCAGTCATGTAGCGTGGCGGAAAACGTCTGGTGAATAATAAAGACGAACATTTGCGTTGGGAAGCAATTCAAATAAAATAACCGCAATCAATATTAGATGAATATTTGGCTGAAAGATATAGGTGTACACGTAAGTAAAATTTTGCTTTATCTACACACCGTAGGTAGATTAAAAAATATTGACCCTTTTAAATCATCATTGTGAGCACATTTGTTGCCTATATTTTATCCAATCCTTCAGGCGACTTTCTCTATACGTGTGAGACCGTTATGGTCAAAGAGAATTAAGTGCGGTTTGATTATACATTGCCGTGAGTGTAGTTAGTTCGCCAACCCCTTACGCTGCGCCCGCTCCCTAACATCTGTCGGATTTTGCCTTCCCCACTCTTTATTACCAATTACCGCATTGCACGTACAGGAAACATATCTTGACTGATTAGTCGTTTAAAAAAAAGTGAAAATAGATTCCTTCTTGGAAGGCTCGTAAAGTCGGATGTTGTATCTCATCGGACGCACAGGCATATAACTACAACGTTTGTCACGATTCCTCGACCATTTTTTATCAACTAATGAAGGTTCTCTTCCTCTTGATTAACTAATTAGCCAGTTCCTCGTTTCTTGGAGTTTGACTAACTAAACGTTTATACAAACATAATTCTAACCATCAAGGAGGGTCCTCGGAAAGTCTTGCGAATATCTGTTGTTTATATATTTGAGATCATCAGATCATCAGATTTCCCATAACGCCGTTTACTTACCACTCTTTGCTTAGAATCAATATTTGTGTTTGCGCAACAATCGAATGCAACAGCCGTCCGATTCATTCAATTAGTAATATATGGATGGGATGAGCAGTGGAAATGTAATCGATTGAGACCGAGGTGAAAAGTTTGCAAATTTTACTCGAAACGAAGAGTGTCCGAATAACACAAATTTCTATGAGTGCAGGTGCTGTAAGAAATCTTAAGCTTAGTACAGTAAAGGGGCCACTAGATCGTGTGCGGCAAACTCGACTTGGAATATATTCCGATTAACTCTCACTCGTATGCTATGTTGAATAAGGCTCAGTATTTCTTAGACTACCTATACGAAATGTATACTTTTGTGGCATAATATTGCTCGAAAAAGTACAAACAAGGGAAACATGCAAACGAGCATAGTCAGTCTTAATAAAAGTACACAAACAAATAGTGGAGCAAGACAAGTACATAACAATTCTTAAGTATATATAATCATAGGCAAACAGCTTATTAGAAGGTAAAAGCGAAATAGTCTGCATATTCACGCACAAACACGCACACACGAACAAGGAAAGGGGCGCGTGCCCACAAACACTCATGGATACAGTTTGAGATACGGAAGTTGAATAAAATTCTTCTAAATTCAAACATCAATCTCGTGTCTATCTATATAAGAAAAAAAGGAGATAAAATAAATTTTCCATTAAGTAAGCAAAAGAAAAGCAACTCATCATTTTGTAGTTGGAAAAGTGCTCCGTCATTACAACTGAATAAGCGAAGACTTTTAACACATTAAAGGGATCTCCTTCTATTGTACACACATCTTGGCTTAGCGGCCAAAATAAATTTCCAATGATACGGCATTTGCTTTAAAACAAAAGCAATCGTCATGAATATGTGTAAGCAGTAAGGAAAGAGAACACACAAGTGCGAATACTTACAAGCTTATCACAGGGTAAGCGGGTAAGCGGGTAAAAGAGTGTAAAAATACCAAAACTTTTCTTATACATTCCTTTAGAGTTCTTTGGTGTCCAGCACACCACCGCATTACATCCTTAAAGTTTAGCTTTAAATTCTTTTTATTAATTCATTTTCTTTCATGGCCTTGAAGTTTGAAGTGGACAGAGACGAGAGCATTTTACTTCGATTACTACTACCGCAAACATCATAAGTATATAAGTTCTAGGAAACCCTTCATCACCATATATGCATATATATATATATAATAAGTGATATTCAGGTTAGGTTATACACATTGCACGAGTGCATGCATTGCATGTAGCGTAACTTGATTTTTTCTTTCGTGGGCCACTCGGTTTGCCAGCCCTGTTACTTGCATTCATATTCACATCTAAGTAAGTACTTGTAGTAGGTGTTGTTGTTGATATTCTCATCATGTTGGCTTTTGACCAAAGCCGAGTATGAGTACCTAGTACCAGTTAAGAACATCAACAATATCCGTCTGTTGCATGCTTGTTTGTTTATTTGTTTGTTTGTTTGTTAGTCTGTCTATCTCCATGTCTAACTGACTCTGTATCTTTTACGTTCTTTACTTTACGTACTTTAAGTGAGGTAGCAACAAATACATCCATACTTTCGGGTTTTTTTTTCTTTCAAATTTTTTCCTCCTTTGACCATATTATTTGTTGGTCTATCTTATTGCTAAGGTTTGCTGCTATTCCTTCTATTTTGTTTTTCAAATATTGTTGTTGCTGTTGTTGTTGTTGCTTTGTATACTTATGCTTCATTTGTTCAGTTGATCTCCAAAGTTATTTTCCCATTTAAAGGTTATGGCCTCAAGTGCTTCGTAACTGCTCCCACATATATTTGAGCGAAATGCTCTTTCATAGGTTTTCGTTTTTATATATACATGTATATATACGTATGTGTACGTCTAAACATTTATACCTTCTTTCTCCAAGTAATCATTAAGGTATGAGTTAACAACATTTGGGTAATCGAAAAGCAAACTGCTTTTATTTGACGTATCATTTATTCGATTACATGTATAGGAGAAAAGCTAGCATGCATTTCATTTGAGAATTACACACACACACACACACATATATATATATATATATATATATATATATATATATATATATATATGTATATATATATATATATATATATATATATACATACAGGCATATGTCTAGAAACGTGTATTTATGTGCTTGTGTATGTGGGTGTAGATATCTCTCAGTTGACTTTTATTGCTGCCGTTACTACTATAACTTTTGATAATCGTCTTAAGTTGTTTTGTAGTTTTTTATGGAGGAAAAACTTTTACAGGAATATATACGCGAACATCTTAGTCATTGAGTTCTATTATTGTCTGTCTATCATAAACTAAACTATCGTTTAATCTTTAATTTGAAAATTTCATGCTACCAAAGAGCATACGCGTACATTTTGATCGAGACTTTTGAATATTTCGATTTTTTATCGAAAATTTTTATTATAACATTTTCCAACTGCAATGGAATAGAAAACTAAAGTTGTGTGATGCACTAAATATGACTTGAAAATTCTTTTTATACAAATAAAAGCATTACAGTGGACCAATATCCTACACCAATCTGTAATTAGTCAAATTTTCGAAACGAGATCTTATACGGGCAGTGATCGATACAATGATCCGATTCGAGCCATTTTCAGTGGCGTCCGTGCTTGGGTCGATATACGCTAATGCAATAAATTTCATCAAAATATCTCAAATATTGCGGTAGGATGAAAACAAGGAAACAAGACGAATAGGCGGACGGGCACAGACAAACGTAGAAAGCCCAAATCTGCAACGAAACAGCAGGATAACCTTATCAGAGTTCTCTCTAAACGGAATCGATGGTTTACTACACTAGAGGAGACAGCACCTCTAAGTGCTACGCAGGAAACACGTATTTGAATAACATCTGTTGAAAGACTTCTACTGTGTGCGGGATTAAGAAGATGTGCTACTAAAAAAAAAATGTGTTGCTAAAAAATCAAAAGAAACAATTCGACATACGGAGAATAGATTAGAATGGGCAAAGGCGCATAAAAACCAGATAATAGACAAATGGGAAAATTTCTTATCAAGTGTCGAATCAATTTTTCAGGTTTTCTTATCCAATAGACGTGTGTTTGTATGTATAACGGCGAGAGGACTCTAGAAGTATGTACAGTATTTACTATCAAACCTGGTAAAGGTAATGTTATCTCTCTCTCTCTCTCTCTCTCTCTCTCTCTCTCTCTCTCTCTCTGTCTCTCTTATGAATTTAAGCGAAAAACTAAGCAAGGAAGGCCATTTGAAAATTCCGCCATACTCGGTGGACGGAATATCATTGGTCCTGGATTTATTTTTCAACAGGATGATTATCCTAAGCATTCACCTAAACAAGTTAGATGATGATTATTTCATAAAAATCAATAGAAATTAATTCGTAGAATGCCCAGAATATCCAAGTAGGTAATAAGAGAAGAATATGTGGACTTCGGGAAGGTAAAATTTAATTTTATTTTCATATTGCAGGTTAAATATTTATTTGTATGTTCGTTTGATTTCACTTTGCCGCTATAGGATCTACTTACTTCGTTTTGTAAAAGCATCTGTCTTTGGTAAGTTGAATGTAGCCATTGGAGTTGGATGCGTTAAAGCAGGCATGCGCATGTCGATGAGATGGTCGCGTCTAGCCAGTTATGTTTGAGATTTCAAATAATTCAATTTTCTCGCATTCGCAGTGCTGCAAATGGATTGTATCTGCAGCTATCAGATGTGAAGCATTTAAATGTTTGTTTTTTTTTAGTTGGACCTGGTTGTGGCCAGCTGGTGATGAAAGAGGTTGCCCGCTTCTGTGTGAATGATCGAAGTATATCGGTAGACGAAATCAATAAGAGCTCGTTCAGCCAATTGAAAGAGAGCTTGCTTGTCGAAAAAACCCTGACAACAGTTTTATGCCAGGATCATAGTCACATAGTCGTAATTGTTGGTAAATTCGAATAACTAAACCATTGAATTAGATTTATTTTCAGGGAAATAGTAAGCAAGCCCATCAAACACGGCTAGGCAGTATTCTCTTTGCTCTCAGAACTTAATTTATTAGCATGAAGAGATCCAGTCAATTTTTCCACATTCATTCCGTACGTCAAAGCCGTACGGTTTATTCACTTTTGTCAAAGAATAGTAAAAATCGGAAATTTTTTTCAAGTAGGCCTTAATAGTGACAAGAATCAAACTGTGTTCTGCAAGACATCTTATTGAACTCAAACCTGTCAATGTATTTAAGTCGGCCAATGCCAAAAATTTCGCCATGTGCGTTGAGCGTAAGCATATATAGAAAGATGTCAAGCGAACAAGCGGATAGACGTGCTTAAAGCGATTTAAAGGATAATTTTTAACTGTTGCAAGGAATAAAATCCTTAAGATGGTGTAGGACAGCGATTCTCGTTCTATTTGTATTTTTTTCTTCTTCCAATATTGATACTCGTTTTGTTAATGACTTCTCCGTTGTCATCGTCTACTCTGTCCATATTCTTTTCTCCGGCTTTCCTGCGCAAACTTTCTCCGCACGGTTCAGCGTCTTATCCAGTACTTATCCTCCGCCGAATACCTCTTCACCATTACATCAGCCTAGCTTGGAGCGTGTTCTACCAAAAGAGGGACTCGATTTTGATCCTCAAACCGTCTGATAGTACTAAAAAAGGATCTAAATTGTTTCTGAGTATTGCACACATCGGTAAAGGCTTAACATATGCCTATTATTATCGGTACAGGACTAAGTGAGTGCTTTGTTGGACTTTCTATTAAAGATATAATGACAAGCAGAACAAGCTCATTCAAGGAGGCCTATTGATAAACAAATTGAGAAAGTGATGATTTGGAAACCTATAAGCGTTTCCCTTTTAGGTGCATTCTGCAGTGAGCACATTATCAATTTCAAGACCATCTAAAGTGAAGCTATTTAGGAAGAAGAAGGAATGGTGCCTACTGCAATTAGGTTAGTGATTGGAAACAATGCTTGGTTTAGAGGATTGGTTTGATAGGATTCTGCTTAGAAGAGAGCAAGTAAACATGTTCGCCCACTAGTAATAATAAATGGTACGAACAATTTAAATCTTTCAAAAGCACGAACAGATGGCATTCAAATCTTATCAAATGCTTACAACTGTTGGAGATTTTTCGATAAAATATATCAATAATTTGTTTTTATTTGCAATTATTATTGTATTAACAATCATGAAAGTAAATTTGTATCCTTTGCATGCAACGCTGCATGTGTGCATAAGACGATTGATATATGAACCTTGCGAAGAAATAGTGTAAGTAGAATTTTCTAATTTTCTTCAATTAGGATAATTTTATTGAAACTTAATTGAAATTGATTGAAACACAGGACTTAAGCTTCAAATACTACTTTTGCAGTAACATTTAATCTTAGTGTATACGGATAAATAATGAACGTCTGAGCTTTTAGAAAAAGCAGAAAGAGAGAGGATAAAAAACTAATTAATATGTAAAGTAATGGACTTAAATTAAAATAGACTGTTGAGTAAACTTAAGAGAAATGCTCTGACCATTAGAGTTATGTTAATTTACTTTCTAAGGAAATGCACGAAGACTAGTCCAATGTATGATTTCCATTATAGGTTTAATTGATGTTTAACCTTTAAAGTTCAAAATTTATATGCATTTATATCAACTACATACACAGACACACACACATCCACACACACGCGCATACATACATGCAATTATAAAATAATATATAAATTTCTGATCCACATTGTAGTATCATGTACGAGCTGTAATATGAGTGAAAAATTGTTTTGCCCCCGAGAAAAAAATGCTAGCCATCCTCTAGTGCCCACCTGCACTGCATACTGGCATTGCATGCTTCAGCGAGTCGAACTTCTTACTCATCAAATTCGTAGCCAAACAAGTGCACTCCTATCGACTAACGATCAATTGCATCTGTGTGTGTAAATGAAAGACTGTCTCACAAAAATTTCTCTCTGTTACAAATGAAATGATGAGATAATAATACCTTCTTGTCCGGGGATTGATACGTAAATGCAAGGAAATGAAATCATTAATACCATATTTCACACCCTTATGGATAGAAAACGATGCCCTTTCTTTTTTTTTTGCATTCTTTCCTTCTCTCCTTTTAAGCCTTCAATTGGCTTAAGTTAATGTGGTTAAGTGGCAAACTAATGGTAGTAACCTTTTGCTAATACCTCATTTTCTCTTCACTTTTCCATCACTTTATATTTCTATTATGGCAGACGAGTGTGAGTGCATGGATGCGATGCATTTGCTTAACACGTAAAGTGCAAAGGGAAAGGGTTTAAATAAAAATGTTACCTCCAGCTTCAAGATAAATTAAAGTCAAGTTTACTCATTCAATTTTGTACTTAAATAACGGCAGATGTTCCCAAGCAAGAAAAGAAAAAGATAAGAAAACTTTTCAAAGGCAAATTCGGTTTTACCTGCTTTAGAATCCTACCTAGATATTTGTCGAAATTATACCAGGTATGAAAACTAAAAGTTGGAAATTTTATACGGAAAATGTGGGTTTACCGTATGAAAATGATAAAAAGTAGCTTGTCCGAAGTGTTGTCTATTCCCTACGTACGTTTTGCCACTTACCAGCCAGTCATCAAGATATTTGCGTCCAATTACCCGTCCTATCGATTCAGACATGTGGCAACGAAGGGACTCGAGTTTGGTGAGTGAGCCGCCTCGAATGGGGGAGTACTTCCCAGTTAAGTGTTTCCAAGGTGCCGTGAACCGGATTTTCCTGCATAGATAAATGGACGCACCTCACGTAAGAAAATGATGTTGGCTTATCTTCTTTGATATTTTAGTCATTTTTGAAACAGTGAACGGTTAAAGTCGATTAAATTCGATCGTCATAGTAGCCCTGAAGATTGATGTATTGTCTGTTTTTAATGTTGGGTCATACATTGATAAAAATACTACAATATTGATTTGAAGAGAATGTGTTATCAATTCCAAGGGCATGTGTCGATCTGGCGAACGCTTATATCATGATCGCTATCATACGAACGTGCGGCTTATTGATATTTGTTTACTTATTCCTTTGGCTCAATTACTTCTGCTTATACATCGTCTGCTTGCTAATGACCTCTGCACACAGATCTCTGGAAAATCCGAAAGATTTCATGGCATATGCAGTTCTACTAACTCATCAGATTTCTTATAAAATGAAAAGGTAAACTGTTGTTTTACGATAGATTAACTTTTTTGTTTGTGTCCACTTTGTAACACGATTTGTTGAATATTGTCCTTTTTATATGCTACACAACTTGTGGTACAAGGGTACATTAAATTTGTGCAGATCAATGCAACACCTAGAAGGAGCTAATATTTTTTATGGCATCGCTTGGCTTTCGGAACCACTGTTCATCTGCCTAGCTTGGGCAACAATCTTTGAGATATTTTGAGTAAATTTGATACGTTGACGTGTTTTATCCCGAGGACGAACGCTATTGAAAGTGACTCGGGTCGGATCACTTTTTCAAAATTTTCAAAATTTTTCGGCAAAACTTGCTACGTAATAGTATTTTGTCATTTAAAATTGGTATGAAAAATTTGATTCGGCTGAGCGAATTATTGAACTCCTTCTCATATAAACGTTCCTACGAACACTAAATCTTTATATGGTAAAAAGGTATAATTTTTAATAATTCATGTTGAAAATTGGTCCATAGTAAGAAAGAAATCAACCTTAGCAACTTTGGATCAAGTAGATATATTTTTTCGACGCCACTGCATCGAATGAATGTTATATGCCAAAAAGGTCTAGCTGTCAATATTTTGTAATGGAAATTTGTTCATGTTAATAATTTGATCCAAAATTACGTGGACCAAATTTGAAGCAAGCGGGTTTGTTTCATGGACCCCCCTCTATCTAATTTTTCTCATGAATAGTAAGAAAAAGTTTTAGAAGAGTGTACGATAAAAGTTAGTCCATAGTAGCGAATGGGCAAAGAAATCAACCGCATCTTGATTACATAGGTCTATTGTTTAGGGGTTATCATCAGAAGCAAGCCCTTCTACGGGGAGAAAGGCCAGTTTTCCAGTTTTTTTTTTTTGTAACGAAAACTAAAAAATAATAAACTTTTTTGGGCATCCTCCGATATACCGGCTTTCAGGAAAATTATGCTTTTGCATGAAAATATATATTGCGAGTGAATGACCGTATTAGACGAAATGATGTAGATTATGGAATGATCGACCTTGGTTTGAAGTGGCAAATTTTTTCCTAAAACAAACTGAAATTTCTTCTCTGTTATTAGTAGCAGCAGTGGTAACAGTAGTCTAAAAATTATTGTGCTAAGCTCGTATATGCTTCATAATCGTAATCGTATGCAATAACAATATAATAAGATTTATCAACGCTGTGTTAATAACTTTGTTATTGCGTGCAATGTTTTTTATTCTAATGCTTGAGATAAGGCAAACATAACTCTCTTGCCCAGATTGCAGTTAAGCCAGTTGTCACATCTGGACGCCTGTTCTTGTTGCTTCAACCTTAAACGTGAACGAAGAGAGAAAAGACGAGAGATGTCCGTTTACCGAGCCGCAAGCGGACATTTTCAGACAAATGTTTGCTCATTTTTAAAATATGACTTTATGCGGTAACTTGGCAAATTTTTAATGAGTACAATTTCATCTTGAAACGAATGATAAATGAATGCAAAGGTAAAACCGTAAAATGTAATCAGAAAATAAAACAGCCACTGCAGAGAGTTATGACATTCAAAGTCATCCTTGATGGCCACAAGCGAAAACGTCGTTTGTATATTTTATTACAGTAGCTGAAGTATAAATAAATTCTGCTGTTGTGTGCGTGCGTTGAGTAATTTATACTCATAAAAATTTGATTAATTCTCAGCCATCAAATCGTATGGCGATAAATTTCAGTTAGTATTAAACATTACGTGGCGGAAAAACGCTCGCGTTACATACATACATACAAATGCAGAAATTTTCTTAAGAATGTGTCTTGGCTTATATTCTTTATTATTGCAAAGATTTTATATCAAATTAAACAAGAATAGTCGTGAAATTGGTTTGTAACCGTGCACAAGTTATTTTAACAAATTTATTTTGACACTTTTTTTTTAATAAAATCGCCACCGAAAGCACTTGTCTTCTTCTTTTTCCTCTCGGTTTTTTTTTTTTTTTTGTTTTTCCTCATTTTGTCATATAAATTATATCAAAAATGTTTTTCACTAAAATGAAATCCTTTTCAACTTTTTAACGCAAAACGAAGTTGACAGTACTTAACAGCACTTTTTACACTTGTGCGACCAGCAGCTAAGGGTATATTAGCTTTCTAATTATGTTTGTAACAATGGGAATTAATTTCGAGTCTTGGTGTTTTTATTAGATCTTCCCATTAACGGTCTTTGCGATAAGTTTTAAAATCTTATATCGAATTCCAATGCAGATCACCTTACCCGAATTCATTATTTCACTTCGTTAAGCTTGTCGCGACTAGGCGTTTTGACCGCGGATGTTCCTCTCTTAAGGGAAGAAAGCATCCAAGAGGATTCAGAAGGCTTGTCGATGCCACTTTCCGCCTTTATGTCTGTAATAACCGGATTAAGCAACACTCAGTGAATATCTGAAGCACCTATTATCTCATACCCAAGATCTTTGATTGTCTATATTGCGACTTGACTACGTTGCAGGAGCAAGCTGCTCCCCACAACTGAATTACGTAAAAACATATCAGTTACTTAATAATAGCATTATATAGATGGATGTTATTATTAAGATTTGTTTTACCATCCACCATAGTCCGTTCGCTTTCACCTTTACTGGTCTATCTTCGCTCTTACGGGGTGAATGGGACCGGAATCTAAGTGTGCATTGCCATAATGTGTTCGGTACACCTTTCTTTCCGCCGGTAAAAAGTAACGCTTTCCCTTTTGCCGAGCCATCGTTAAAGGATCGTTATGATCGAATTTGATTTTACATGATCTGATTTGTATGTAAACTTATCATCATCCGTGAAGGTGAACGTATGAGTAAGACAGCGGGTTGGTATGTCTCCCGCGAGAGAGAGTTGATCGTTGAATGCTGCCCTGTGGGACGCCTGCTGAGCTTAGTATGGTGGTAGATACACTGTCATCAATACATAGAGCAAAGGGGCAATTAGTAAGACCTCTTCTTAAGGCGGTGGAAAACTATAAATTATAACAGGTTTGGAAATCGTTCTTGGTATCCATACGTACAACTTTTGTGTTGACGGCGACGTTCCAGAAAACTGAGTGGTCCTTGGCCACTACTACAGCAAAACAGATCAGCTGAAGCATTAAATCTTCGAGAAAAGAGGAAGAGAAGAAATATTTGTACTTGGAAGGGTAGTTCTATGGTCTTGGAATCGTAGACTAATAAAAACAAAATAATAAAAATTTTATTGAGCTAAAAATACAAAACGTACATCACCGTCAAAACTATGTCGAAATAGAGTTTTAGAGATCGGCAAGCGGCATAACTCAAAGAAAGATTTTTTAGTGAAACATGTACTTAGTTAATCGGTTTAAGGTTTCTTATTAATAAAATAATGTCCGTTTTTGGTCGAAATTTGCACTTTTACACTCAAACACTCACCAATCAATCACACAGTAAGCAATATTTCCAAAAACACTTACGTGTTTCAGTAGATATGGGAAAAAAAATGAAATTTTTTTTTATTCAAATCTGGATCGGGGGTCTCCAAGGAATGGCTGTGGTTTTTCAACAATAATGAGTTTCTCTGATACTTGGAGTTACGCTTAATAACCTCCTCAAATATTATCGTTCTGCTACTTCGCCTTCCATCGAAAAAAAATGGTCAAGAGAGCCTTTTATTAGCCTGCTATATCGGTGTACCGTGTTATCAAACAAAATATTTATTTTGAATTTCATGTAAGATCGGAAATATGGCTTAGAGGTCTATATATATATATAGATCTATACATATATAGATTTGTGATATATTCGATTAAAGTGACAATCTGGAACGGTTAAAAGCTGGTCGTAGGCGTATTGGTTGTTCAAAAAGAACATTCGTTAGTTTAGTGGAATATTTCTTCAGTTAGTTTATGGAGAAGATTTTAAAATGGGAATTAAAGGGTCTACGATAGATAAGGTGCGATTGTCTCGAACAAATAGATATGTGATATGTGTGACGGACGGTCTTCCAAAAATAGAAAATGGAATTTTGAAACACTATGCTTATCTCGAAGGTGAAAGGGGAATCCGAAATTCGTTGATGAGCGTATGAAACATTCGTGGCTTGTTGTTAGGATCTACAAAATTATTGCGATTATTATGATGATGACGTTGTCGTTTTTCATTTTTTGCTAAAAAAAAGGGGTTAATTTCATTTTCATAGTGTTGTTAAGAAAATTAAATTAAAGTTGTACAAAACATTTTACTTTATGAATTTCCTTTTGTCATTGCAGTCATCTAATTCGCAATATGTATGTATGTATGTATACATGCAACAGCAGAGAAAGGCTTGTTAAAGCACTCTCACCCCCCGGGGGCGCTCTCTACTCTATTATTAGCAATTTTCATTTCAGTTGTTGATTTTTCTTTCTCCACTTTCGTGTTTCTGGTTTCGGGTGAAAATAGAATGGGTGTCATTAAAATTGTCAAATATATTTTCTTGCTCAAGGTCTTTGCTTTGTTACAGTGTTTCTCTGGCCAGTGTCTCTCCCTGTCTCGTTACATATATATATGAATGTTTTTAGATTAGCACACAAATGCACTTTCCCATCAGGGTTAGTTGTGGCAGTTGGCTTGTGTTTCTATTTGAGGATAAAACAACATTCAATGTTGCAAAGGCATGCATTAGCTCTTAGTAGGTGTTGTTACATATATTTACATGTATTTATATATTTATATACGTATATATATATATATATATATATATATATATTTGCATTTTTCTACTAGTCCGCATTTACATTTTAGCAACCATAGCCGGTGCTGCCATTGCCAAATCTGATAATTGTAATAAAAATTTCCGCCTTATAATTGTAAATTTACAACACAATCTAAATGGACTCTAACTATGTCCGCAAGCCACATAACTGTATTTATGTTAAAATGCAAATAAAATTATCTAATTACGTACTCACGTTCTAACAGACGTTATGATTGCCGGGGCATATAAAGAAGACGAATCCACAAATTATATGAAGAGTAGAGAGATACGTTATTAATGTGTTGCTAAGTTATTAGCTCAAAAATAATTATCTCCTTAATTAGGATACGCACTGCATATATATATACACATATATGTAAAAGAATCTCGGAAAATTAACCACCGAAATAGTTGCATGTAAAGAAATCATTTTTCACACGTTGTAAATTCAAAGTTCACAAGTCGGACACAAAACCGACTATTCATTCATTCAAAAATGATTACACGTTACTTAAGTTTTGTATCAGTCTTGCCTTTAAGCACAACCCTATCCGGTGGAGCCTTTGGATAAATTCATGAATTTAAACAGACAAATATAAACCAGTATAAAAATTATATTCGATCTTGTGCGCCCATCACCCTTATTCGAAAAAAAGACTAAAAAAAATAAAATAATGAACTTTTCAGTTTCCACAATGTTTGGGTGGGCGAGGCTGATTTTTTCCATTTTTAGGGTAAAATTGAAAATTTACAAGGTCTATGTTTGGTACTTTATACGACAGAAGAAAGAAACACGGAAAGTTTGCAGTTCTCATTGCGTTGGATGTTGTAGGCGTGTCCTTTGAGAAGTTTGGACAATGTTCAAATCCTTTTGCAAATTTGCAAAAGGATTGGCACTGTCCTCATTTTTGCGAAAGTAGAGAATATTTACTACAGCTACTACGCAGTTGGGCGGATGGACACATGGACAGACGAATGGCAAAGACTTTTATTTCTTTACGGGCTTTTTTTTTTTAATTTTCTGGTGCGCATTATAAAGATATTGAAAGGCATCTGACACTTTTTTCTAGGTGTGGCAAACGCTTTGACAAAGTGACCCCTCATCTTTCGGTGATAAGTGCAACCATAACATTTTAAGTCGCATAAGTGACTGAGAGTCATAGAGAGGGTGGTATTTATTTATATACTCACCTTTTTACCCATCAAATTCAAGGACACTGATGTAACCGCTGAGTAGAATAAACTCTTAAAAATAGATCTTAATTTTTGTGGTCCCCGTTTTTGGCACGATATGGAAGATTGTCCAGTGCTCTTGTTAAGAATTCTATTCTACTATATGCACAATAGCGTGTGCGGGCTGCATACAGAATCCAAATGGCTAGGATAAAAATCTGAACTGTAAAGCAATGATTTTCTATTAAATGTTTTCAAACAATCAGACGGCCTGAGAACACAAAATTTAATTAAACTTAGTTGGGAGTTTTTTTGACCGAACGAAAGCCATCTGCGTGAAAATACATTTCATTAAGTAGCTACTCTTGTGGAACGAGAATATGATATATTTTTAAGAGACGTTAGCGCGCCATTGACTACCCTACCCTATACCACTTTGCTAAATAAAACTTATTCAAAATGATGTGCTGTAAGTGGTCGAAAAGGTGGTTCGATTCAAATCGATCCAAAAAAACGTCCGTATAGCAAATTTCATGAAAATATCTCCAAGGAAACAAAATTAGCAGACGCATAGACAAGCTTAAATCTGCACGAACTTAACATACTCTTGTACCTTCAAACGTCTTCTAATAATTATGCGAAAACGAGATCGACTGCCAATTCGGCGAGCTTATTGGCTCGTTTAACAAAATTTCCGGGTAGACGACATATTTACTATGAGTTAAGAAAATTTATTTATGTTTTCGAAATTTGTTGTCGATACTCTTTGGAGTTTATAATACATGGATTTCGTTCGATTAGTCAAATTCATTTGCAAAATAGCGGCGAGAAGTCTGCGCTTTCTTCATTAATTTTTATTGTATAACTTGAGGTTCTTAGCCAAGGGCAACAGCCAGCCCCAAATATTAGAGGTTCGCGAACTTTTCCTAGTCAAGCATGTATACAATTTTTGAAATCTCTAATGCAAGTTTGGCCTCGGTGTTTTACGGTTGTCAGTTAAGACCTTCGCGAAGGTTACTCGTAAATGTTTACTTGGTGCACTTTACCATCTGCAATTAATCCAGCATAATCCGACTCTACATATCTATTTTATAGCATGGTTAGTATTTTTTCCACTCTCTGCGGAAATCTTTTAATGGCCTAAATTTGTTTTCAAGGCAGTGAAGAGGGTGAAAATCAATTAGTTTAGTTTTTGCACCCGGAATTGTAAAATCGTAAAAATTCTACATTGATGGCAAAAAATTATCAATCAAAATGACATCCATTTGGTTTTTCCTAAGTACTTAATGGACCTCTACTACGCCGTTTACGCTTGGACCTTTTTATATATCGAAGAAAGTGGCGAAGTGACGATTATTAAAAAATATTTGGAATTTAAATCGGATCGTGGTAAAGATCCACATTCTCAGAGCTTTCTCCGACTGCACTTGTTAACTTACCTGACAAGCTAACTATGCGATTTGGGGAAAACAGTGCATGGTCATCATATGGTATCTGCATGGATGTACTCTATTAGGTCAAATAAATGCAATTAATCAATCAGTTATTTCCAATATGATAAATCTTAAGAGATCAACTTTGTTTGTTCTTTTATAGGTTAACATCAATTTCCTTAGTCTCAACATATTGGGAGTTGCGGTCGAATTTCCTTTTCGCCTTTTTGTTCTTAAAGAAATAACCAGATTAAGCAGATGAACGTCGATTTTGACATATTTGCATCCTGGCAGTCCAAAGACGTCGTCTTTTGCCAATTAACGTACTTTTGTATTGCCATAATAGCACTTCGAAATCCTGAAAGCTCTGTCAGTTACTTATAATAGACATAGAATTTTGTTGTACAGTTTGTTTACTTATTAACAGAGATGCACGAAAATGTACTGAAAAACAAATATTTTTTTTCTCTAACAAAGCCTAAGTGCATTGGAATTTACGATTCTCGTGTAGTAAATTTTGCTGTTCTTGACGATCTTGATTGAAATGCTACATGTAAACATTCATATCACATTTTGATATATCTGCTCGCGGCGGTGACGACTGTTACAATATTAACTACGGTTCTGACGTTAGGCGATAAATAGAAGCATGATTTCATAAAATTTATTAGTAAATATTCGTGATTCAAAAGCAACACAATGAACTTAGACCGCTTAGTGCTCATAATTACAAACCTATTAGCTGCAAATGTACAAACAGCTTTGTATCGTTTTGTGGCTGAAAATGATGACTACTTTACCAAGTGCGTCGATCAACCGGAAGCAGGTACCATCGATGACTTTTTCGACTTCAGTGGATTAGAGGTGTTTTTTGATGACGAAGGACTGCACCTGAACGGATCTTACGTTGCTGTTTGGGATGTAAAATCAACGGATCGCGTAACGGTAAATATTAGCTTTGCAATAAGTTAACGAAGTAGGCTTTAATTTTGGTTTGAAAAACTTTCATACGCAGAACTATAAGATAACTGAATTAAACTAAAAAAACAAAGATTAGAATCGCTAGTAGTTAAGGTTTCGTACATATTGCATAAGAATTGGCAAGTTGTACATTCTGTTTAAGCGAAGAGCGATGTCTAGAACCCTAGATACCACATTTTTTGAAGACTGATTAGATTAAATATCACAAAATTGTCCATAAAAGTTCGGTGCAAGCACTGTAGTGGGATGTGGCTCACCGTTAAACACTCTGCAGGTATTCATAAAACAACTTTTTAAAATAAGGAATGAGCAGCGAGTGGTTGAAACAGTGGCCCATTTTCAATACCATTTCAATGATGTGTTTCTTTGGACCTAAACATGCCAGTGTACCGAATTTCGTCAATATATCTTAAAAAATCCGACTTGTATGCTGAGCACAGGAGAGCGAGACAAACACACAGACCGACACACTAACCGACAGACAAGCTTCAAGTAAGCCATAAAAAATGGGTCCATCTCATGTTCTCCTGGTTGTTGTGTACATCCCCACAAACTTAATATCCCCTTGTACCACAAGTGGCACAGAGTACAAAACAAAACAAACTTATGCTTACTTTTTAGATGAACACAAATACAACATTTTTAACAATTTGTATGAGAAGCATAAGTAACAATAAGGTATAGAAATAATTTTAGCACAAAATATCTGCTAACAGCCTATTGCCTTAGCGTAAACGAGCCATACGATCCTTAACATAAATTTGAATTCATCAATATATATATATATATATATGCAGGTGTATGCAGAGCTCAGGAAATTGGTTCGTAACTCATGGCAACCAACAACTTTCTCGATGCAAGTATTTAATTTTTGTGAAGCCATGATGGACGTCAACAGTTTGGTGTACCAATTTTGGACGAAAAATCTTTTTCCAGAGGATCGTCAATGTTTAGCAAAAGGGGTACGTTTGACATTCTTCATACCGGTTTACATTTGTGTACATTTCACTGTACTTAATGTTTATCTATATATCTGACGTTGTTATAACATATTCTGATTTTAGGTTAGATACCGAGAAATTGCGCACTCCGTGCAAATTGAATTTGAAGCACTTGTGAACATAGAAGGACGCTACAAAGTCGTTGCGAGATTTTCCAAAAACACTGGGTTAGAGCCTAGAGTTATCTGCACGGAATTTCGAGGGGAAATTTTGAAAGTAAAAAATTAACCGTTCATATAAACTTAAAGGCTAAATGGTTTTTAATTAGGTTAGCTTCAGCACTTGACTTTGTTTAAGCTATTTCGTAATACCTCGGATGTTATCTTCGACTTTAGAATCATTAAAAGTATATCCTTACTAAGGGATAATAATAGCTAGAAGGCACAAAACTACGACTAATTTTGCTGAATACATTTAGGAAAGGTCAATCAGCACATTGAGAAAAAATCAACTAGAGGTTTGAAATAAACCAATCAAGAAAACCAATCTTGTGTTTACGCTGGGCCAGGAGAACAGGTTTTCTGATATTTATTTTTATGCAATCTATTGTGAAAATTGATACTTTTCCCTTCATCGGAAAGGCCTATCTTTTATTGAATGATGCCGGGGTGGCCTAAACGGCTATTCCAGGCTTCCTTACCTTGGTGGATTCTTCACTCGAAAAAAAAACCCTAGTCATTACTATATACCTAGAATACTATAACCTAGAATACTTATCAATTATGGGTCGAACGGAACGAACAGGTCCCTATCCCGGCACTTCGGATCCGGCGCTTATCTCCCGCGATGTTAGCGGATTATCACGAACCATTCTTTTTCTTTGCGTTCTATCGCGACGGTGGTTTAGTTTAGGAAGAGGAAGACGGAAATTCTCTTCGGCGGAACAATATTGAGCACTGCAGGCGAATATAAGCCTAACGAAAAACTTATAAGCTTTGTAAATACAACCTATATATACATACACTTATAGCTAACTATACTGATGTGCGGTTTTTAAGCCGCTTGAAGGGCCAAAACGAGCGCGCTGATTTAGGTCCTTACGATATAATTTTCAGTAAATTGGCATTAGGTAGGACAGAGCGCATGATTCGCCGGATATAATAAATCAAACCTTGCACCATTGCTGGAGATCAAGATTTTTACAACGATATACCGGACCAGGCTTCCAAGACACTTTCCCTCCTGGAATTCTCTCCAAATACAGCGGATAATTTTTTTTGTGATTCCTTGATGTATTTTTGTGCGCCCATATGTGAAGAAAAGAGTGTGCATTGGACTTTTCCCGATATGGAAGATTGTCCACTGCTCTTGTTAAAAATGCTATTCTGCTGTAAGCATGTTAATATGTGCAGACTGCATACAGAAGCCAAATCATTAGGATAAAAATCTGAACTGCAAAACAATTGTTTTCTATAACATGTTTGTAAATAATCGAATGAATTGAACACGCAATAAACTCGTGTACAAAATTCAATTAAACTTTTTCCACGAACGTAAGTCGTACGCGTGAAAATGGATTTCATTAAGTAGCTACTCTGGCGGAAAGAGAATATGACACATTTAACAAGTAATAACTCTCTAGTGGGTATAAGCCTACCATTGAATACCCTATCCTGCATCGCTACGCTAAATACAAATAGCAAATCAGAATTTGCAGGCTTTGCATCCAAACTTTCCACTCATTATTATTCTATTCCAGTCAAGAGGAAGAGATTACGAAAATTTCACTGACCCTATTAGCTGCAACATTAGAGGTAGGAGAGTAATCTTCGTATACAAATTCTACCTTAAGATGACGGGCTTAGAGGATTCAGCCTGCAACATACACAAGGCAGCCTTACCAATCCTCTAGTGCGTATATATCGTTGATCAGTATCAGATAATGAACTTAGGCCCCTCTGGTCGTCCTTCTCTTAATATCCGAGGATTTGTGTGGCAGACATTCTTTTGATCGTAAAAATTAAGATTTCAGCATAAATTTTGCAAAAACGTTGACAAGTTTCTATTGTAGATGGCTATCATCGGTCAAAGGACACGCCCATCATTCAAAATAAACTAAGAACGGCTCCAACTTCAAAAGCGAAAATAATAAGTTTTTTGCTAAGCGTACAAAAACTACAACAATAGAAATTTGTAGATTTTATTTGAAGATATTGATGATGAGTATAGAAAATGCTTCTTCTTTTTACTTTTTCTATGACGTGTCGCTGTATATTTTTTTGGAAAAGAATAGTGAATAAAGTCATCTAAAATTGTATTTAAATAAAGATAAATTTTTTGCATTTTTTACGCTCTATAAAGAAATTTACAAAACCTTTTCTCCGACTAGAAAATGTGAAACAAGATCTATGTACCCTATTAGTGTCAACACTCGTTGCGAAAGCATAAAAAATTATCCCTCTTCTCTGAACTTGCACGACATTTCGTATTTGTTATGCCGTTTTTCATTTCTTTCCATAGCAAGGTTTCCAAAAGCGAAGAAAAAAAGAAAAACAATAACTGCGTGTATGTGTGTGTGTGTGTGTGTGTGTGTGTGTAACAGGAATTAAAAATCATAAATATAAATATGACATTAAATCGCAAAGACAACTACAGGCGGCCAACAGGCAGACCGTGAAAGACAAGGGTACCCTGGCGGTTGTTCTTTATTTAGTCTAAGCGAGAGACAGCATATGTAGCCCTTGCCATTGCGGCAGATTTTACGGCCAATAAGCTTTAAAAACTTAAGGTTATTATTTATTATGTTTATCCCTCTCTCCTTCTCTCCTCTCTTCCAAAGGGACATATACGCTAATATTATTTAGGGTAATGTTCAGACTTGTGCATCTCTTCCTTGCAAAAGTTTATGTCAAGTGCTTAAAAAGAATTCATTTTTTATAATTAGCCTAAGAGTTTTGTTCGGGTCATTCGTAAAAGACTTTGTGAGAGAGGAAAATGGAAAATCTTTAAAATTATAATTTTTTGGAGAAATTTTTGCTTTAAAAGGCCGAAGATACATTTAGTGAATTTGTTAGTAGAAGCGGTTTTAAATTAAATTCAACCGAAAGTAATTAAATTGACCTGATTTCTTTAATTACACACTCACGGGCTTTCCTGTTCTGTCTTATGTTGTTGTTACTGCCGTGCAATACAAAGCAACTTTTAATAAAGTTTTCAGAAAGTAGAAAACCAAGACTACTCAAAAAATTACATAAGAGACTATGGGACTGTTTCACAGCATCACATACACAGCCTCTCAAGTGTACAACATTTGGTGACATTATGTAATTTGGAAAGAAAAAAAAAACCGAGAAAAAAACAACAAAACTTAACAAATACAATAAGTGTAAAACCATGCAGCGCATTGTGTTTGTATGGCTGGGTGCATAATGCTGGCGTATAGTATAACATAAAAAGTAACTTTTTTTCTTTCTTTTGAAAAGGTAACTGTGTGACCTCGAATGAATCCCAAAGCAATAACTTAAAAACCTAGACAGGCCGACAATATAAGAAATGAAAGGAATTTCGTACACCCTCAACAATAAACAAGAACAACAAAGCAACACCAACGATAATAACAGAATTCCAATAAACTTGAAGGTGAACTGGTAAAAAATGAAATTGCGGAAAAAAGAAATGCCACCGTGACAGATAAAACTTAACCCCTACACAAATTTTGTTTCTTGCCTCATCTTCCACTCTCTGTTTCTCGCTCCACCTCATGTGCTCGATGGGATTTTGTATTGAATTACAATAGAGAGATAATCAAACTATGATCTAACCAAATGAAATTTCCTTAATAACTGCATATAGTTACATGTATGAATCTGGGATAAGGCCATTGTGTGCGTGCGAGGGTTGCTTGATATGCAGTAGTGTTTAGCTACCTCAACATTGAGAGGAACATCTCGTTTGGGTATCGATTCGTAAACATATTTAGAATACTTTTTTCTACACCACCACGCATTTATTAAGACAACGCCTGTTCAAAATAAAAGAAATGGTTGAAACAGTGGTCCGAGCCGAATCATTTTCAATAGGCTCTAACCTTCCGTCAAACCATCTTAGTGTACCATATTTTATTTTGAAAATTACGAACTATTAGTTGAACACAAGAAAACAAGACGGACAAGTGGACGGACGGATCGACGACTTACATTAGATCGATTCAGAAAGTATGGGTCTGTCTTAACTGGCTTATGCATACATCCGCAAAGCCCTTGCATCCCAACTAGCGTAGGGTATAGTTATTTTCTGATCTTTGATAAATAATTTTTCATATCGAGTTACAGAAACATTGCATGAGTTCGCCCGCCAGTTTACCTAATTTCATGCACAGGAATACGTAAACCCATTTAAAAAGTGATTCCGAATCAATCGGTGTAATTAAAGGGACTCTATCTGGACTCCTTCCACACACCGTGTACATCCATATAAACTTAATATAATCTTATAACGCAAATGGTGAAGGGCATAAAAAAAATGGTTCATATGGGTCAACGCGTTTTGGAGCATTCACGCGGCTAGCTGTCCTTTGTTTAATCCAAACTTAATATTTCTTCTCATTTCCTCTTTTCGCATCCATTGCTAAGTGATTTATTATATTAGTTTGGGGAAAAAGAAATCCATTATTTTTTCGGTAGATGGCTGCACTGATAGATTTCTCGTAAAGTATCGATCAAACAATTTCAGATTTATGCTCGTTGGAAAGGTGACATTTCGCAGTAAAAAAAATTCTTTTGCTGTTTTTTGTTTGGTGCATTCAGTTGTGAGTTACAGCGTGTTAAAAATGGAAGTGAACAAAGAGAAAATTCGGTACATTTTACAGTTTTTCTTTGACAAAGGCGAAAATGCAAGCCAGGCGGCTAAAATTGTGAATGGTGTTTATGGTTCCGATACAGTAACAGCCAATTATGTGCAATTTTGGTTTCGTAGATTCCGTTCAGGAATTTTTGATGTTAAAGATGCACCTCGCACAGGTAGGCCGGTCGTCGAAAATATCGATAAAATCGGAGAAATGATCGAAGTTGACCGGCATGTTAGCAGTCGTAACATCGCCCAGGAGCTAAAAATCGACCATAAAACAGTTTTAAACCATTTACCCAAAGCTGGATTCAAAAAGAAGCTCGATGTTTGGGTGCCACACCAATTAACAGAAAAAAACATGATGGATCGAATTTCCATCTGCGAAGCCTTGGCCAAACGGAATGAGATAAACCCATTTCTTAAACGGATGGTGACTGGAGATGAGAAATGGATCACATACGATAACTCTGTGTGAAAACGATCGTGGTCAAAGAGCGGTGAAGCATCTCAAACGGCCAGGAAGGTTTTGCTATGCATTTGGTGGGACTGGAAGGGGATTATTTATTATGAGTTGCTTCCATATGGCCAAACGCTAAATTCTGATCTCTACTGTCAACAACTGGACCGTTTGAAGATAGCGATTGACCAGAAACGGCCAGAATTGGCCAACAGGAGAGGTGTCGTGTTCCACCAGGACAACGCTAGGCCACACACATCTACAGAAACTTCGGGAGCTTGGTTGGGAAGTTTTAATGCATCCGCCATACAGTCCGGACTTGGCACCAAGCGACTATCATCTTTTTCTTGCATTGCAAAATTTCTTTAATGATAAAAATTGGAATCTAGGGAGGATTGTGAAAATCGACTACTAGAGTTTTTTGCAAATATAGACCAGGACTTCTATGAGAGAGGCATTTTGAAGTTACCTTTAAAATGGCAACAAATCATACAACAAAACGGTGCATATTTGACCCGAATCGGACAATCCGAAGCATGTTAAATAAAGTCCTGAAGTTCATATAAAAATAATGGATTTCTTTTTCCCCAAACTAATATATATAAAGACCACGCTCTTCGGAAATATCTTCTTGGCTATGTAAACAACGCTTCGGGTTGTTGGGGCGTCGTAATGGAAATACTTAAAGAATAATAAAAAAGAAAGCATTTATTTTTGCTAGACACTTGTTGTTCGCTGTTGCTTCACATTGCATATTAAGTAACCCTCGCACAAGTACCTAGAAAGCAATCATTGGCATATAAGCAACACAAATAATAATCAGTGATATTATTTTATTGTCTACTATAGTTGTATTGACATCATAATCAATATCTCTTTGCCTTCTTCTCTCACCTATTTTCCTTTTTTTCAATAAAACGCATTTGGGAACAACAATGCATTGAAATATTGTATAAACTACTACTATGAGAGAGAACGCACAAGAAATACAATGCAAATAAGAGAAAAACAAAAATTTATGTAAAAAAAAAAGCAAAAGATAACAATAATAACTAGAGTGAAAATAAATTAAAAAGAACACACAACAGCAACTACTACGGGAGCTTCCTTTAGCACGAACAGCAACATCCCGTAAATAACAGCCACTACATAAAGAGATCTTTGTATTCATTATTTTATTGATGGCACCACAAATTTTACGAACATCTGAGACCCAAACAGCCTTCTAGATTATGGTTTTTTAAAATATGAAAACGAAAACATTTTTCTTTCGCTCCCTACTCTTCCCGCTGCCCACCCCTCGTACTTGCTACCGCCAGCCAAAACATGTGATTAAAATGAGGCAAACTAGTAAGAACACTTTAAACATTTTGAAACGAATTTTAGATGCCCATCGTATGGCGAGATTTTTAAAAAGATCGAATGAAATTTCCGTAAATTATTGCATGATATAAACAAAACTCTCAGAGTAGATTGTACAAGTACTGAACATCATCAAAACTTGTGAAATTCGGTCCGAAAACTCTTTCCTCCTCTTGAAATTTTTTATTCTCTTCGCACAAAAACGCAGTAGATTTGTGTGTGACTGAAGTGTTTTACAAGCCCATAATTAGCTTATATGAAGTTGTTGAAGAATGCGTTCAAGCCCAAGTAAATGATAGACTTTACCAAGTTGAAAAGCGAAAAAGAACAGTGACGCCTTATTCTCAAAAGAGGGGAAGAAAATTAGCGGACGTTAATCGCGACTTGGAAAAGACCACTTGAGGTACAGGGCATAATAACTTTGTGCGATCGTATGTAACATCCAGAACGATTTAAGATAGATCGATCTTTAGGAATATGAAGTCTCTCAGTCCGTCTGTTCATGTAATGTTGTGTTCAATCTACAGCAATTTTGAAGATAATTTGACAAAATTTGAAACACTGACATGCTGAAGGACTAGTCCACTCCCCATACAACGCCTTATTTTGAAAAATTACAACTGATTCAGATTCGTAAACTGACAAAAAAATCTGCTGCAACTGCACTATGAATGGGGTGTGGAAAACTCTATTGCTGACAAATTCGGTTCAATTATTCATAATCTTTGCTTTTTCACACTGAGCCAGTCTCTAGTTACGTCAAGGCATTTTGCGATTATTTTAAAATTTGAACTAAACAGTGCTATCAAAACAAGTGCAAACACTCTAGTGGGATGCGACCAGCCATTAAATTCAGTATACAGCTGTACTTACAAGACCTCTTCAAGTGGTAGTCGGACAAGTGCTTGAATCCGAACTCTTTTCACTAGCTTTTAATCTTTGGTCAAAAACCACATCGGTTGTTTCATCGAGCTATCTCAGAGAAGTCCTTGAGCAAAAGCGTTTACGACAACTATGAAGCTTTTACTAGCCTGGAAAATGTTAGACTTTCACGTGGAAACGCCAGATAATTTCTCTCGATATTAAGCTTATTTTCTCGCGATACGTAACACATCACTCAACAAGTTCCCCTTGAAAGTTTCTACTATGTAAAATCATATGGATTCGTTAACAATCATCCTATATGTGTATGTCATGCTCCGAAACTATTGGATGGCGTGTTGTATATCAAAAATTTTGAACTGTTTGTCGAAGTTAAATTTTGTCCGACCTTAGCTAGATGTTTTACAGATTCCACTTAAGGATATTTGCAGCAAATACTACTGACGAATACTTATGTCATGTTCCAGAAAGCACTTCCGCAAATGTCTTCATTTTTTGTTAATAAATGGTACAAATAGAGCGACAAGATTAATATGCCTGCATCATCCAGCATATGTAGTACGACGCAAAGTATTTAAATCTTTTGTTATTTTATTGTCGGAAAAACATTGCCTAGCATAAGGTTCCCACTTGGAAAATATGTCAAAGTTAAGATGCTATGCAAAATTTGTTTTGGATGAATTTTTATATTTTTTTATCTCACGTTATTACATAAAAGTTTTTAGTACTATTTGTTTTATGTGCTGTAGGTAATAGTAAAGGTAAGGCACTTTTTTGAACTCTGTAAATTCGAGGTGACCTTTTGCCTTCTTCCAAGCTTTGACACGAGTTCTTGTTTAGTGGCTTTCGCGATATTTAAAAAAATGCTTGGTAAAAATTCTATGTGACTATTAGGTCTGTCATAAGGAAAGTTCTCTCGTCATATTTGAAATAGGAGATGCTAATTGGAAAATAATTGATGTGTTCTTCAGCGGTCGAACGGTAGGCATCGAATTTCTTCGCATTCGTAAAGTAGTTATATGTGGGTTATTCTCCAACATGGACTGGTAGGTGTTATTATTGACCATAGTGATAGCGCTTTTTGAGACTGAAATCTCCCCAACGAAATTTGACGAACCTTCTGTGGCAAGTCAGAACACTTGCAGCTTCACTTCTCAAATGTGTCACATGAAATTTTATAAGCAGCCGATGCTTTGGTTTCCTTCGGAAACTCATACTAAATTCGAAGTCTGACATTAGCACTATCCACTCTGCGCTTCCCTACTGGCTGAAGAAGTGTATTGAAAGTGATCCTTGTATATCGCATGGGATATACGACATCAGGGCACACATTATGCACTCTACCTGCCTGGCTTGACCTGACAAAATACGACAAAACTTTCCCATAAACCCGCTATTTACAAATCGAATAAATCGAGTTCTGTTCCTTTTCCAAGAGAAGTTTCGCGGAGATGCGTATTTACTTGTTGAGTTGGCATAATTGCGCTTTGCGTAATGGAATGCAGCTGAGCAGTATTCCCGCATACAGTTGAATAACCACATGGACCTAATTTTTTTTTTTTTAAACTGATCTCTTGCTTTCCTTTGGTGCGGTTTCATCTTAAACTAATTTTAGCAAAGCAGCCTGAAACGTGTTAGGACAGATCCAATTCACTTGCTTGGTCGACTGCCTAGTTGCTGTACGCACATTGTCCTCTGTACCCGTACGATAAACCTGTCAATGAATTGTCATAAACTAGTTTTATATGCCTATAGGTATCACTTTCATATCTTCTTACCGAAGGCACAAAAGCAAATGAAACGTTAGTAAAAAAAAAGAGGAAAAAAAACAAAGGAGCGCCAACAAAAAGCAAGTAAGAAAATTATATTCGGCTGTGGCTGAATTTTCTATACTCAGCATTTTAAAATAAAAAACGGAGGATGATGTTGAAATTCCGCTACTCTTCAATACCGAATGGCCCTGGCCGATTTTTTTTTCAAATTTTTTACAGACACTGTAAGACGGCCATTACACTATACAGACATTTATTGCTGCAGCCAGAGAACAAAATTTTCTTTGGTTTTAAAAACAAATGTGTTTTCAGTTTACGTTATATTGTGGGCGTATCCTTTGACATAGTTTCAACAACAACCTCTTTGAAATAAATTTCAATGGCTCTGTCAAATTTAAAGCTTAATTTTTTCAATCAGACGGACTGGCCGATCCAGGTGTTTGTTGATGGTCATATATATGTTCGTTTCAAGATCTTGCGAACGTTTCACATCCATCCTTGGCTGGATGGTATAACAAGTTAGACAATTATATTAGGTTGTGCCCGAAACTCGAATATCCGCTACCTTTGGCTTGAAAAAAAATTTCAAAAAATGAAAAAAAAGAGATTTCGGTTTTTCAAAAGGTTTGGTAGGCGCGGGCGTGTTTGTATTCATACTATAAGATGATCAATAGTATGGGCGAGGAAGTCTTCATCGTTGTATGATGATTATAGCTTTGACTAATTTTTCAATACCAATCTGCGCGCAGCACTTTTCAATGCTTTTGTTATATCTGAAGTCGATATTGTGAGTTTTGTGGTGAGACGGACAAATAGACAGACAGGGGGACGATATGAAATCATTTCCGAGTTTAATGCTGTTCCAAAAAATATGCTTTACATTTCCTGGTGTTGCAAACGTTCCAATTAAATAAACATACCGGGAGAAATAAAAACAAGCGTCAATACAACAAAGAGGCACTTGGGTCACGTCTCACTTGAATTCACGTAAACAAGGTTTCAAAGGATCATTATTTGGAAAGGCAAAACAGAACCGAAACTTCAAGCAAAGCAAAACTTTATAACTCTTCACACCTTTATAAGGTTTCATTTTGCGAAAAAAAGCTAAAAGGTATAACGCTAACCAAATATGTCCATTTTGCTTTCATTGTTTGCTTTCCAAAAAAATAAAGGATTTATATTTACATTTTTTTTTGTTTTTGTTTTTATTTTGAAATTCAAGCGTGTATAACATAATCTGGTTGTTGCCGACGTGCTTTGTGTCATTGTCAAAGAAATCACTAATGACAATGGTAAACAAATTTCATTCTATTTTGGCTTATGTTTTACTCAGACAAAAAGAAAACGTTGATATTAAATTATGTGTGGCAACAGAAGTTTTATTTAAAAAAAAAAAATATTAAAAAAAGCTATAGTAAAAAAACTGCATGCGGGTATATGTAGGAAAGACTTTAGATTCTCTTAATTTGAAGTTAACATGATTAAGTTATCTAAGGTTGCTTTCATTAGCACATTTTAAATTTGGTAAGTTGAAGTTAATATGATAAGTAATGCTTCTGGAGTTAGTGAAGAGGGTCCTTGCTTGAATTAAGACATTGAAGGCTATTTAATTGCGAACGATTTTATCTATGTTCAGTTATTAGTAATTTGCTCTTTTTTTAACGCTTTCTTATAGAAATTTGTACAAGACATGATCGGTCTATTTTCAGTTAAGCGCGTCGTCATTTTCCGAAAAAGTTTTTATTCTACCTTTCAACTAATCATTAATACATGTGCATTGACCGTAGAGAAAATATTATAGCACGGCGTGGCCCTCCATTAAAACCACTACCATACTTTACGGTTATTCTTATAACGATTTTTCAAATGCACTTATATTGGAAGTGGACGAGAAAGTAGTTTGATCCGAAGCATTTTCAACAGCGTTCATCCTTAGACCGAACAATGTCGGTGCACCAACTTTCATTGAAATATCCCAAATTTTCCTATAGGGTGAATACAAGAAAACAAAACTGACGAACGGACAGACAAGCTTCAATCGATTCAGAAAGTAAGAGGTGGGTCTATCTAAAGCCCTCCTGCCTGTTTCATACATCTGCACAAACTTAATACACTCTTATACCACGATAGGTAGGGTAGGGTATAAGGATATGTGAAAATGTTCGTAAGACACGTAAACTTCTTAGGCGGAAATAGGTTGACTTCTTTTGATTTAATTCCATCCCGGATGGGGTCAAGGCATTCTTCCAAATTTCCCTTCGAACTTTAACTCTTTTCATTAAACGGAAAAGGACAATCGTTTTACGTTGCTCTTTAGTCGTAATCAGAAAATGACGAAACAAGCGATATCACTTTGTCCCATAATTGCTGCCTCAAACGGACATAAAATTTTGCTAGTAAGATAATGCTTATGAAAGCAATCTCTACTTTATCCGCCAACGCAAGTTGATAGAGCACTGTTGATACGACAAAAAAAATGACAAAATAATGATAACTTAAAATTATTATTATTATTATTATTATTATAAATTTAGCCAGAGAATAAATTCTTAGACTAGAGTCTTAAAGCACTAACATCTAAGGCGTTCGGCTTTATTAAAAACTCTACCGCACTTGAGATTTGAACCCACAACCATTGAGTCGCTAGTCGACACTCTTGCCTACTCGGCCACTCTGGCGGATCCACCTTAAAATATATAGATCCAATATGAGAAATATGTTCAATCTACAAAATATATAACTCTTGTTGGGAAATATCTACAAAAACTATTCTACAAGCATGATTCTTGCAGCTTAGTAATGCTCATAAAATTTTATCTTTCTATCTATCAGATCAGATACTCTTTAGCTTATACGTGTTCCACTCAAGCAAGTAAAACTAAGAGAACATAATCTGGACTGAAGTTGTTGTTTCAAAGGACACATTAGGCAGAGGTTGAACTAAATATTCATTTATTCTGGATGCCGAAAATCAAATTTAAACAAAACGTTCGGTTTAATCTCGTAAACGATTAGGCTTTAAAAACAAAAAAAAACATCGGTAAAGTCATTGTTCATGGGAAGTAATTAAAATGCATTCCAATTGTATACAAGAAAACAAGCGGGACAGACGGATAGGTCGGTATAATAAAAGAGTCGATCTATCTCAAGTCCAAGCAAACTTAATATTGCGCCATAAGTGATGGCTGTAGCAACGATCAGATGGCTGACCATATAAATATGTAAATGAATTTCAGAGGGACGCGGGCTTGAAATGACTCTGAAAATGATTTGAAATTCGTTGGTATTGTTACGGAAATCCGAAATCCAGTTCATTCCAACTAATTGATTTTCCCAAAGAAATAAATTCCTTAGAGAGGGAAAACCCGCGGCGCGTCATATGGCTGCCGGCCGAGGAAAACGGGAAGAGCAGGTTAAGGGATTAAAAAGAGAAGCCATGAACTTTGGTGATAGTAATATGCTTGTAAAAATGTATATAAACAGACTACTTGCGGGAAGCAGAGTCAGTCGGACAAGAACATTTGAGTCGAAATAGAATATTGGAGTTGAGAAGTGGAGAGTATTGCCAAAGTGAAATGTGAACAGTCCTACCCTTAAACAAATTGATTGTAAATAAAGGAGTCTTGCAGTGAAAACGTGCAAGTGTGGTTCTCTTAAGAACATCCACGATCTAGTGATATGAACGTAAAAAGCGTATTTCGTAACAATATAATGAAATGTGAAAAGATCTGAAGTTTTTTCTGCTTCTTGTGCATAGCTACGCACAGGGCAGCTTAAATTGCAGATGCTTCGCAATCTGATGGCTCCAGTCAAGACAATGCAATAAATAAGTTTGTCGCGTCCTTTCATAGAGTTACTAAAGGCAGGTTTGGCGTCATAGCGTGAATAACTTGATTCCAAACATCTTCCTAGAAAGAGATAGCATGAGTTCTACAATACGGAAGAGATAAGCAAACATAATTAATATTTTATATTTTACATGTTAACTATGTAACTTGCTCCACTTGTGCTACATCCCGAACATTGTTATTACATTGCCTTTCGAACTAAGAAGAGTGTGTTTAAGCAACAGCTTGTTTAGGCTGCCAGAGTTGTTTGTTATCTTAAAATATACGTTACATCGAATTTTTCTTTACGGTTTTTAAACACAATTACGTCGTAATATAAATTGTTATTTTGAGCGCAGAAAAAAACGGAATTAATTGGTTTTCATTCTTGTTTAATCTTTACTTACAGATTTATTGGACAAACGAATAAAAAAAGTTTAAATTGCCGTAAAACTTTGTAAGTGCTTAACTTGTAGGTTTCTGCGTACAGAGATTAGAAGTTAAAAGTGCTTCAGTAGATTAAAAAGCAGCAGAGTAAACATTATTAATATAACAGTATGCGTGTATATCGCTTGTAAAACCAAATTATCTTTCTTTACATTTCCTCTACAATCTTGTTAATTCACGCGAAGCACTTTTCTCACTTTTATACGCTACACCAAATGTGGCGCAAAGTATATAAAGTTTGTGCGGACGTATAAAGCACCAAGAAGGACTCAAAGTAGACGCACCTCTCATTATATCGATCGATTCAGAATCATTTTTCGCCAAGCTTGTCTGTCCGACTGTCCTTTCGTCACGCTACAGGTCGCTGTCTTTAAGATATTTTGATGAAATTTGGTACACTTACGTGTTTTGACCCAAAGACGAACGCTTTTAAAAATGGTTCGAATTGGTTCACTTGTTCGGTCACTTCCAATAGAAGACCTTATTTTGGAAAGTCGTTACGCGAATAAGTATAGGGTAGTGTAGGATATTTAATGGTGAGCTGTTTCCCACCATAGTATTTTTCAGTTGCTTCAGGTCTAGCTTTTGCTTATACCTTAACGTGATCGTCACAAAAAAATTGCTCTTTAAACAAAGTCATTCAAGTTTGTAATTCATAAGCACAGACAAAGGAATATTCGATTGCCGAATGTAACTAAATCGAATCCGTTATTCACTCTAATCAGGAGTGCATATACTCGTATTTTGTTCTACAATGAATATTTCCATCCGTTACGAACATTTGACGAACCCCATGGTGGGTATAAAAAGGCAAAATACCGAAAAGGAAAAAATTGCGCACAATAGGGACTCTATAGCGAAATGGCAATGACCGTGTAAAACCAATTTAAATAGCAACATAAACAAATCAGTTAAAAGGAGCATACACAAACAAACAAACAACACTAAAACAAACAATGAAAACAAAATCCTGCAGCACACATAAGAGAAAGCGCCGATATAAGAAGCGCGAGTAAAAGCGAGATAGAATGAGTGAGCGGAGTGTATTTACATGTGAATTCAATACGAAAGAAACGATAATAGGAAATGCTTAAGCAACAAACTCAAGAATCAACAGCACAGCAACCCATAAATGTGTAACAAACAGTAACGGAAAATACGACTGCAACTACAACTAGCAGCTATTTTTTTTTTTCACCAAAAATTATTGGTAAAGTTTTGACTTTGCTTTAAAACACAAAAAAAAAAATAAATAAAAATAATATAGAAACTGTGCTCACGTTCATGTATAGGATACACGTACCGGAAGGAGACATGGTTGTTGTCTATCTATGTATGTAAAATACTTTCCATTTATTTTACATATATATATATATTTTTTTTTTGTTTTTGTTCCATTTCATGTAAATGAAATCAAAAAGTCAGTTCGAAAACCGTATATAAAATGTTGGAAAAGAAAAAAAAATATTTTTTTTCTTTCTTATTTTCTTTTATATATATATATATATATATATATATGTATTTTGCAAAACTTTTCTCATTTTACTAAAGCGTAAATTTCATTTGACACATTAACTTGATGATTGTTTTTTTTTTTTTTTTTTGTTTTTTTTCTTTTGCTTTTACTTATGTGCTTTTTTACTACTATAATAACAGTGGTAGATGAACATGTGTACACATGCAGCAAAAGAATAAGAAAAAATACTTTACAAAAGAAAATTAAAAAACTCCGTTTGCTTTATACCAGCAGTTTAGAGGAAGAGAACCTGAACATGCCTTTCTTGTATTTTATTTTTTCTCTTTGAAGAAATTTTTCGCTTTTTTTTTCCTTTATTGATTTAAAATTTGATTTTGTAGGAAGTGAAACAAGAGAAGAAGTATTTTATTTACTTATTTACTACTTGAATACCTTCGGGTGCCAAATGAAATATACTTGGAAGCTTATATATATATATATATATATATATATTTTTACAAGCATTTTTTATATAGACCAGAGACATGCAATATGTAAAATTCGATGGTCTTGATATATAAAACGATCGACAGTAGTTCTCTCAACAACTTAAAGTGGACAAAGTCTTTAATGCTACATTAATATTCTCTTGGACTAAGCAAGATGGCCGGGGGCTTCTTTCGTTCAATATTGCCTTGAGCCTGTTGCCCTTATACTGCTCCTTACTATTACCTAAAGAACTATTGAATCGATTAATATTTGAAGGTAACGTGTAAGTGTGTGTGCATGTGGTACACTGTACTACGCTTTTCAATGAAGCAAAATGGCCGGGGCTTTCTTTCGTTCAACATCGCCTTGAGCAATTTTGTAGACCTTTTACTGTTCCTTACTACTATCTAAGGAAATATTCATTAGGCGGATACTTTAATGTAATCTATCTGTGTGTATGTGATGTACTGATTTATTCGAAATTTATTCGAAATATAAAATAATCCTAATTAGATAAAAACCCTCCCCGGACGAATTCCCCCCTCATGGCGCACTTTAACTATTGCATTGAAGTCTTTTCTGGGTGCCCAAGGCATAACTTGGATACACTTGAAAGTGTTGTTAACCGTGTAACATGTTATGTTTGTAGCGTCAAACTTATAATCCATATCTACTCCTTCGTTCTTGCTTCCTTAAAATTCTCCTTTTTCGATTACCTAAAGTTCAGGTTGCTTATCTTCCTCTACAAAATCATGCAAACTCGATCCCCAAGACTTTGAATCGAATAGAAACCCTTGTCTAACTCATCAGCTCAACAATCTTTTGCTGTTCGTGTTGCTAGATATTGGAATGCCTTAATATTGAGCCTGAAATTCTTTGATAATTCTTTGACGACATTCAGAAGAAAGTTGACCGCATTGCTATATTCGTAGCGCAGACTTTGTTGCTGAAAGGAATTGATGATTGCAGAGTTTATGGAGGAAGATGATTACATTTGCACCAATCTAACTGACTTTTATACTCATTTATGTTATAGTTTCTTTTTGCACATTGAAGGCGTCTATGTAACAAGGTGATAGCCCTGTCGCTTTATAGTTACTTACTAAATGCATAAAAAATTGAAAAATAGAAAAAACGAAACCTTTCGATCTTTATATATTTTATGGCCTATAGCTCTTACAGCGGGAGTATATAAAGTTTCTGTGGTTTAAACCGATATGGGATTGACTCACGTTTTGTTATAACGTAAACGATTTTGAATCGATATCAGCACATGTTTTTATCTGTCCGTCTCTCTATCATCTTTCGCTATAATCTACGGGTTACAAAATTTTCGAAATAATTTAACCATATTTGGGGCCGACATATTTAAACCTAAAGGCGAATGCATTTGCAAAATAGATTGAACCATTTTTAGGTCCTGTTCTATGGAAAACATGATATAGCTTCTCCATAATTCGCAAGAGAAATCAGCGAAAAGCTTAGAACAAAAATAATAAGAGAGAAAATTATATACGGCGGCGACCGAATTAATTAGTAAAATAAGCCGCTCAAGATAAGAGTTCTTGTAGTATGCGTGTAGCTTAAGGGCGCAACACCTAGAAAGCCGGGATGTACTCACAACGACTTTCCAACTTTTATTCTATAAAAAACCACACTATATCGCGCGGTATGCTTACCACACCAGTTAACGGACAGATGGCCAGACGGACAGATGAATATTTCTAAAATGTTTCAGGTTTGAAACTGATGTGTGCTTTGTATGGTGCCTGCAGCTTTTGTCTGGATGTTGCAAAAGTTTTAATAACAACATAAAATTTTAATACTCTAATAATATTGTGTGGACGGGGCCGATTATTTTCATTGTTATACAAGCACTGCAGGACGGTCCATAAAACATAAACGCAAATTTTTATAGTTGCATCTATTGTGATTTATAAATACAAGAACAAAAACCCACTTTTTTTTTTTTTTTTTTTTTAAACATAAATAGTCTTAGTCTCAAGTGACGTTGTGCTGAGCTCGGCCCGTTTGACCGATTTCGCTCAACTTCAATACCAACGTGCGCGCCAGAGCTTGTAATCTTTGCCGAATTTAAAGCCGATTACTGCGACCCAGGGAATGCTCGCGATAGATCTTGTACTGACAGAGCGATGGACAGATGGACATTCGTAAATTGGTTTAGAGCTTGATTCTTTCTCGGTACTGCAAGTGTTTGGATAAAATGGACATACCCCTCATACTTCAGTGATGGGCATAAAAATATTTGAAACTATTTCGAAAGTTGTTAGAATAATTTTCATTTCGCTGCTAGGCAAATAGGTCTCCTTGCTGGGTTTAATCGTTTACTGTTTGAGTCTTAAGTGTGGTTAGATTTTTCTTTTTTCTCCTCAAATTGGGATAAATTAATTTTCTTCTCTCTTTCATTTCGGCATATATCTCACTCTAAGATTAGACACAGTAAAAAAGTGAAGAAAGAGAAAAACATAAGTAGAAGTTTAATTTTGAACTTTTTTAGCTATAAACCAACATTTGACTTTTGTGAGAGAATTAATTGCTTTACTCGAGCTAAAAGCTTTTAAGAACTATTGCTTCCCGAATTAATTGTCAATTCATGTTAAACTATTGAGTAATTAGTAGCAGATTATTTAAAAGCAGTTCAGGCAAAGAAAACCAATTATATATGAAATCTTTTTTTAAACCACTATGTTGCTTCTGTGCCATACGAGAAGCAGATTAAGCATTGAGTTTAGGAAATGCTCTACGAAATAAATTAAGAAGTAAGAGACACTTTTATACTCTTTAGCACTCTACCACTAACCATTATGATGCTTTTATTGACAAGGAAAGACAAATCAATCCATTAGGACATGTTCTTGACGTGTATGGTACTTACTCAGCAAATTCTTTTAATGGTTACTTAAAAACGAAAGAGCGACGCGACAGAATGAAAGAAGGAAACTCATTTTTTTTTAAAAGAACTTTTCTAGTGGTAGCGTCTGCCCAAAACTTGCCTCTAAAAGAGGAGAACACAAAAAACAAATAAAGCTGGGAACGAACCTTACTTTTTTATCGTACCATACTTTAAATTTTAGTCACACAAAAGTGGTCGGGATAAAGTTTGTCTTCCACGTGAAATAGAAGCTCATTTATAAAAAAATTTGGTTGCACCGATTAGTCCGTTGCATGTCGCGTTCTGCCATCTAAGTCCTCCGTTGTGACATCCATACCGACGACATTGTTAAGAAAAATTTAACCGATCATATCCTGAATTAGGGCATACTTGATTTGGAGTCCACGTAGCTGCTGTCTACGCTCCAAGTCCACTTATCTTATGTATGATTATACTGTAAAGAGTAAATGAATGCTCCACGTTGCGGCGTGCTTCAAACTTGACCCCTTTTTCAATCAAACCATGTGTTTTCGTGTGCAGAGGATGCGGTATTTAACATTCTGTCTTGTTAATCTTCTGAGTAGTAAAGAGAAAACCTTAAAAAAAGTGAAGAATGTCAAAATTTGATTGTTTAGAACGTTACATGGGCGTGAGGATTTTTTCAATTTTTGAAAATGAGTAGCAAAGTACCCGATAATTTAAATTTAGTCAATTTCCGGATTCTATCCTTCACAGTTCGTGAATAATGAGTAAGAATCAAATTTTAACCCACTGTGGGCGGGTCTTTCCACCAATTTGGCGCATTTTGAATGCTGACCTGCGTGGCCAGAACTTTGAAAGTTCCTACCAAATTTAAAGTCGATTTTGTAATTGATGCGACAGGCACGGTATGGCATGCACCCGTCAAGCAAACATGGACCACCATGGTTAGATCGATTCTGAATTTCACGCTGATCCAGAATATATAAATGTGCTATGGTCTCTGAGGATTACTTTTAGGTGTCGCGAACGTTATAGAAACGGACAACAACAATAAATTTAATGTTTGCCGTATTGTTAGCAATATGGCGAACCGCGGAACAAACGGTCAACGGTTCAGTTCTTTTTGTCGAATTCTCCTTAAACGGACTGGGGGGACATGGGGAATAAATGAGGTGAATTTGATATGCTTTAATCGACGACTATGAAAATTAAGAATAAGCCAACTTCTCATATATGAACATTACAAATACATATGAATATTTATATGATACGGAATAAAAAATGTACGCAATTATCTATGTACTCGTATAAATATATTGCGTAAAATAACGATCTTTTATTAACACATTCGCGACCGCCAACATTAATTCAAGTGATACTCCTGCTTGCCGTCTATACGAATACACGGACAAGTGCGATCATTAGGCGCTTTCCACTACCGCTAGTTTAGATGAAAACAAAACAGGAACAGGTCGACCTATTAAGGTAAATTATGCTTTATTTTCAAGCTTAGGCACAGCAGTTGTATTGTGAACAAACTGTCGTTAAACGTCCACCATGGCATTGATCACACCGATGTACGCCATGGTTCCAATTATTAATCGCCCTATCTAACATCATATGCTTTGTGCCCGTTATAGCCTGAAGAATGTTCGCCTTCAAATGCTTCAAAGTGTGTGACCTTGTGTAAATTTTGTGTGAACATAGACCTGGACTTTCGTGTAGTTTCAAAAAAAAAAATCCATGGACGTTAAATCACTCGATTGCACCGGTCAATTGACAAATCCACCAAACTTCTTCCTCAGTAAATCGATAGTAGCGCCAGCTTATTAGCCCGTAGCCCCATCCCACTAGAGCGATATATTTTCAATATCTTTCGTCTCAACTTCTGGTCACAGAAAATTGCGTAAGATTGGATCCGTAACGTTTGTCATTGACGGCAACTAGAGAATACGTTGAGCTACTCTTTTCTCAAGTTTTTGAAAAATATCACTTTCAATGAAGGGCCTGCGCAAGGCGACAAGCTATCGTGCGAGTTCATAGGTAACAATAATAAATGAAGGAAAGAGAGCGCTTAATGCCTTCTTTCTAGAAGAAGTGGGTGCCTCATCTTTTATTATTCGTTTCCTTTGGTTTTAGTTCTATTAAGTTCTGGACTTTATATCAAAAGTTAAACTCGAACGTGTTTAAATTACTGGCAAAAAGATGTTGTGATCGCACTCTATAGATTGACCATTTCAGTCGCATGAAGATTTTCCCCTAACATTATCATGCTTTAATAGCAAGGGCAGAAACTACTTCGACGAAAACAAATGCAGCAAAAACGGTTTGCATGATAACGTTAAGTCTTCAAATTATATGAAAATATTTTTTATTATTTTTTTTTTTTTATTATATAATTTTATTCACATGCTTGCGCAAATGTATAAATGTATCGTCAAAGGAAGATATTACCCGTTCCGTCAAATTTTCACATCAAGTTTTAAAAAGTCTACCAATAAAACGATCCTTCGTCTTAGCTGTTGGAAAAGGAAAAGGGAAACAGACTGTAAAGCGTCTTATATTACTCAACATCAACACACATATACATACGACAGCATTTTTCTTTAAAATCCTTACAGTGAGGGAGAAAAGTTTTCATACGACCATACCATGAATGGCAGATAATCCTTCAAAGCTTATAAAATTGTTTAAAGGGTAGGTTGCTTGTTCATAAAGACCGTCATTTAGTATTGATTTACTTGACAGCCACAAAAGCATTCATCCAGCATTTAGGTCGTTAAGACTTTCCACCCATAAAATGGAAAAATTTCGTTCTTTACTTAAATGCGGCAATGCAAACTTTTCCAGGCCTAGCTACACCTTATAGACTATTTTCAGTTAATTGCTTTAAAGTTACTTTGTTAAATTCAATCCAGCTCTCTTTCGTGTCTTAAACTCGTTGGAGTCTGCTCATGAAAATGTAGACATTTCAAAAATGTTGTGTGGAAAATATCGTATAACATATATCGACAGCTTCGTCCACACTACTCGTGTTTTGATCTTAATACCGCTCCACTCCTATATCCTATCGCAGTTAAGAAATTCAAGATTTGGGAAAATCTGGCTTGGTCTGCAACTCTGTGAAATCTTTCTCCGACACACTTACACTTTCCTAAAACCTGATTTCAAAAAAATCCGAAGCAAGGCGCGCCGAAAGAACCGAGCTATGGGTATATAAGCACGAACAGAGAGCACTTACTCTACAGCTCTATGAAATGCAGCAAAATGAAAGAATAGAAAGGAAACAGAAATACTCAAATGCATTCAGGGCCATGAGAAATCCGGTGTTGGTCTTTGGATTTTACTACCATAGCAGATGCAGGCTTATAACGAAATAACCCTCCAGTACAATTGTTATAACATATGACTTTGATTCTTGAAGGCACCACGAACGAAAGTTTACTTAGTGTTTGTATAAGATAAGGTGAAGTGTATTTGGTTGGTTTTCTTGTCTCTAACACCCAGCTGTCCCCATACCGTAACCTGAATATAAATACTTATAGTTTTTAAGAGTAAAATTACAAAGGACGTTATAGTATAACGTCCTTTGCGACTTTATATATATATATCCGACCTCTTTTAAGATTAAGTTCGTATCACCAAATTATTTACAACGGTTTTTTTGGTCTTGTCTTTTTCAATAATTCAATCTAACCTTCTTCCGCAAACATCTGCTTATAAATCCATTTACAAGCAACTTCCCAAAGCCTCCCACCATTTACTTCATTGTGATATTTTTATGTTCATTGCTTTTCCTGCGAAATTTTCTGGTAATTGCTGGCGTCGGCAGGTAAAGCCTCCTGAATGTGTATTCCGTTTAGCCGTATGTAGAATTTGGTTTCTTCGAACATCGGCTAGAGTTCACTCAAATTCATTTTATCAAACGTGGAAGTTTTCGTAACATTACATATATATCATAAGCACGAGAAGCTTGAGCTTTTTCTTTTTTTTGGCTCCTACCGGGCAGATATTAAAGCTTCGGGCTAGTTGCCGTCGACAAATGCCTTCGATCAAGAGCACTTAAATACGTTGGAAAGAAGTTCAACTTAAAATTTCATTTTTGGTTGTGTACGTATTAGTAAAGCGATTAAGACCATTTTTCAACCGAACATGCAGGCGATCCTGGGGAATATTTGCGTTACAGTTTTTCAGGAATAAAAAACCAATGCAATCGCTGTCAAGGTTTTGTGAAAGCACAAACCCGTCAACGGGACGGGTTGCGGTAGAAAAATAGGTCTAGACATTTAGAAATAGCAAAGTGGGCTTGTCCCAGAAAGAAAAAAAAAACACAATATATAACACCTGAAGATATCTACTTCCTAATCTTTATTGAAGCTATTGCGGCACGAACATATTGATGCAATTATCTCCTTTTGAATATTTAGATAACATGACAGTTACTGTCATTTGTTGGTTTTTTGGAAACATTGTAAAAAGCATAAGAAAGACATTAAATAAAGGGAAACTGCTGTCAACCATTGTCTTTGTAATGTAAACTTCAACTCAGTGCGTAATTTTTATAACCGAAAAAACCAAACGTTGAGGAAAAAATCACAATTGTTTGAAGCGATTGTCGAATGGTTATGATGCGAATACAAAAGCGAGATACAAACGTTTTCCAGGAAAATCAATAATAATTTTACGCATTCGATTTATTCACTCCATGTTTTCTTTTTCGCGTGAATGCCACTGTATACCGACTTTTCTAGTTTACTGCTTATTGTGTAGCCGTCTGCCGGTTGCATTTTCAAGTTCTGTTTTGTGTTTTTTTTTTTTTTTATATCGAATTTTGCGGTTGACACACTGTTGCTATTGTTTACATACGTATTCGTGGTGTATGCATGTTTAAGCATTACATTGTTGTTGGCATTATGCTGGCAATAATCCACCCGCTAGACATGTTAAGTACGCCACAAGTAGTCACCTCTCACACACGAAAACCTAGCCATACTCACTGTGTAGCACCAAATAAGTTGTCAACTCTTTTTTTTTATTTATTTATTTATTTTTTTTGTTTTTTTTTAAGGTATTATGTGCATAAAATTACACATTTAGAAAAATTTTTACTGCCATTCGAAATTTAATGCGAACATTACTCTTTTCTCGTTATATTCGTGGCATGGCAAAAAAAAAAGAGAAATACATGTACTTACGTATGTGAGAAAGATAGCTTCGAAAATTTACGTTTCACAAGTTTTGTAATAAATTTTTTCGTGATGCGTTTTTAAACAAAAGTTAAAAATAAGAACGCGAAACAAATTAAATTATTGTAACGAACTTAACTTAAGGGAGCGAAGTCCGTTTTAAAAGAAAAATTTGTTGTTCAAGTAAGTCTACTGACAACTGTGTACTGTGTAAAGGGATAAAGAAGGGATTTTGATAGAGGGTTTCTTAATACATGCAGTGTTTCTACATGAGAGTGCCTTAATTCCATGACTAAGTGTTGGTGGACTGATGGCAGAGCATTAGTTTCAAGAGCATAACTAAAGTCACTAAAGAACACCTATCCCAGTCCGTCAAGTTAAAATGGATTATTTGTCCTATGTCTTTTGCCGCAATTTACGGACCACCTCCTACTTCGTAGGTGATATGCGTCTTAAAGACTGTCGTATGGATCTAAAAGACTGTAGGCGTTTATCAGGTTTTGCAACGGTTGGTCTCGTCTTTGGTTTAATAAAATCCTTTCTTCATATCTCTTTGCTTAGAAGAATTATTTTTAATGTCTCGAGTTTAGACGTCAAGAACTCATTTTGTCGTCAAATGTTATCTTAGAACCTCACACCTTCAACTGATAATTTATCTATTGCGAGGTTCAGAGATTCAACGCATACTTCCGGATTCGTTCCAAGTTTTGAAGTTTTTCATCTCGTCATTGATTTATGATTAAAAATATTACAATAAGTCGTAGTAAACAGACCGTAACTGATTTTCTCAACTAATCTCTTTCTTTCATTTTTATCGCAGTCGGAGCGTTCTGTTCCCTTTTACACAACCTATTCAGTGAAACTCATTAAAATACGAATAAAGGGAAAATGCAACCGAATTCATTTACTTTTTCTTCACTCTGTCACATACAATTCAAAGTGATCGGTTGGCATTCTATTATGAGTTAGCACATTGATCGTCGCATATAGCATCAGTTTGCCAACACATTTCGCCACTTTCAGCGATCCTCAAAGAGACATGGTTTAATATCCGTACCCAATATGCAACGACATCCAGCCAAAATAATAGATACAAATCCAATTTGCATTCGCCCAATATAAGACCCAAATTGGCCATGTGGTGCTATTTATGAGAGAAGTCAAAAACAAACCCGATGAACAGGTAGTATTTACTTTGAAGCTATCACTTTAGTAAGTCGTTTAATGGGAATTGTCTACTACGGGATTGATTAAACTTACCATACCATAGTACATATAAAAACTAGTTTACCGAGGCAGTCTTTTTGAAGTGCTTACATGAAGAAACGATATTTGCATCAAATCCTATTACACCCTCCACGGTTTCTTCTTAAGCTGTTTTTCATTTTCTTTATATCCCGCACTGTTCCATTTATATAGCTTTACGTGAACTTTTCCTCGTAGAAAGGTAGACAGAAAAAAGAAATAAGAAGACTTGCTGTTCACAATTTGTATGCTGCTTTAGTCCTATTTTTTCCGGCTTAGATCCATTTTTCGCAATGTTTTACACGCATGCAGTTACCTGTTACACTATCACTTATGCAATTAAAGAAATTTACCTAATGTTGACAATGCGTAAACCTAGCTGCCTTACGTTAGAAGTTAAAAGAAAGTAGTTCTCTGTTCTCCTTTCGCATTTCGATGGCTCTTCTTTGAGAAAACACCACTAAGTCTTTACCTCACACTTATTTTTATGTAATGAGTTTTATATGAAGTGTTGTACTTTTATTTATAGAGCTACGATCGTATACCTATTGCCTATAAAGTGCATCCAACTTTACTCCATATGAGCAGGTTAAAGACAGTGCTATTTGTTCTCTTTGCTTATTTCATCTCTTACGGTGGCTTCGCGTTACGTCTTTCACCTTTTTTGATACAAGTAACTTGAAGACACTTACATGCTATCCCGCTGATAAGGTAAACATCGTTCCATCTCATAAACTTATTTTGAAGAAACTGCCACGTTGCTGTACTTTCTCCTGCGTTCATTTGCAATTGCGTCCTTTTTTCACGTGTTCATGTTCGCTTGTTTCTTATAGAACTTGACAAAGTGCTCTTGCTGCTCACAATATGTATATGGGTCTATATTATACTCTTCATTGGCTTTGTGCACTTCACCATGTATTCTCTTCCCGACTGGCTATTCTCTCTGTTTCTTTCGGTCCCTCATTGTGCATGTGCTTATATTTTCCACTTTTGCTTACGCAGGTAAATTCAAAGAATATACCTACTACTCTTCTACTATATCTTCTACAGATAGTTTGAAAGAATGCTTTGCCTTTTTTCTTCTTTGCATTTTGCTATGCTTTCGCCGACTAGGTCCTGCTCGATCTCGCAATCCTTTTTATTAAAAGTAGCTAACTGCACAGGATGTGTTCCACTTATTTGCATGCAGGTGAATTGAAGAAATTTGCTGAGTGCGTATGTCATTCTGACCTTATCTTTGTGTATTTCTCATCTCTGAGTTCAATCGCTTAATGTCTTTCCTTCTCCATCCGCCTAAACTTTATTTTTGCCCATTTTTACTTAAGCAGGTAACTTCAACGAAATTTGTATGTTGTCTGCTCCTTACCCACCGTCATGCCGGCAATATCATATCTGGAATAAATAAAATTTAAAAATTTTTTTTTAAAGCCTTACATTTCTCTATTGAGGCAGGCTTTTTAACTCGTTAAAAGTCATCTGCCATCCCCTTCTGCTATGTTTTTTCTGCTCTTATCAAAAATTCACTTTTAATTAAAAGCAAAATTCGAAAACAGCTTTAAGTTTATTTTGAACTCTACATAAGACTCTTTTGTAAGTTAAAATCCTTAATCACTAATAGGTTTTGTTATAATTTTGTAGAATGAGCTTTCAATAAATGCAATAATTTAAGTATTACACAGCAACATCCAAAGGGTGCAGTGTACATAGACCAGAAAATTTACCGCTTAACATATTGTAATGCAAACAGCTTGATAGGAAGGCTCTTACCGACAAGGATTTCCGACCGCTGCACGCAAATAGTACCTTTTTTGGTTGCCTCCAGAATAAAAAAAGCAAAACAACAACAAGAAACTGAAAATGAATCAAAAAGTACTGAGTAAGTTGGTAGTGTACAGGCATAAGCTAATAAATCCAAATATATAAGTTGGTTAAATTTCCAATAACAGACACATACACACACACGCACGCACACTAATCGACACAGACTTAAATAAAACTTAACAGTATTTTCCTAAATAGATAGAGTGGGACAGAATGGGAGAGAAATATAAATAGAATAAGATGAAAACCAACTAGAGAGAAAGAATGCAGAGCTGGGATAGTGGTTTGGTTTCCTTGAGAAAGAAAATATTTGAAAAAAAATAAAAAACTGCTTCGAAAGCCACGAAAATAACCGCAAATATTTTCCTTCTACTGTCAAGCGAAAGCAAAGAAAAGGAAACTCTCTGCACTTGCATAGTAACTATATTGTGCACAGAGTGTATGCATGTATATGCATGCGAACATGTTCGAATATATAATATTTGCAAAAGAAGATCAAGAAAATTATCTTCCTGTATGAATTTCATAATTTCCTTAGTCTTAAACATGACAGCTACCAATTTCCTTTTGTTGTTTTTTTTTTTTTTTTTTTTTTTTTTTGGGTACGAGAAGCTTAACTTAGCTCAAGATGTGATGCACTTACGCACTAACTCATGCACATGCATACTTATTTGAACGCATGCATTTACAGGTAAGTTAGAGAAAGCGTATGATTGCGTATTAGTAGCTGTGTGAGTTAACAAAGATTTGCCAAAGCTGACGTAAGGAGTTTATAAATATTACATTTTGAAAAATTAAAAGATTTACTCGTCTTACGTTCCGGATTTATAAATCGTTTTTATAACATCACCTACAACTAGGAGGTATATTAAATTTATAATGGATTCGATGCGTTTGACGATCTTCACCAGCCTCTCCGCCTGCTCTCTTGGAATATAAATATAATCCATCCACAAACAAGCTCAATTTATAATAGTCCATAGCTAAGGGTATCAATTTAAAAATTGAAATCGGGATTAGACAAGAAATCCAAGTTAGATCGTTCTCTATCGGTCCATTTTCGGGACTTCAATAAACACAATGCCATTATTTTCATATTTTATTTATTTTAGATGACAAGTGCGCGAAAATGAATTCATATTTAATTAGCAAAGACATTCACTCGCTAATGCTCGTAACCGATTTCTGCAAAGGCACTAGCAAAGCTCTGTAAGTAGTTACAATCAAGATGTTGCTGGTTCTGGGGGTGTACTCCATGTAAATTAGCAAAGGTGGGATATTTCAATGGACACTTGGCAAATCTATATGAACATAACTTTCGACAGAGCTAAACAAATTCAAACTCTGCTTTTCGGAAATATTTTTACTTTATAACTGCTTAACAAAGCTTCGTTGGGGCGCTTACAGAGCTCTATTAAGTGTTAAATTCGAAAGTAACTCCAAGGCCAAATGTAGTTTGCTTATCTGTAAGGCAAGTCTGGTAATATATTCATTTCGTGCTTTGGTCCGTAATTCTCTGAAAGATGTTCTCTTATATATGTACATCCCTCCAAAATCCCTGAGCCCGATTCGATACAGCTCCCTTTACTCATTCACTTGTTGCTGAAGTTTGCGCAAAGCCAAAAATTGAAATTGAAAACTGAAAATTAAGACAAAATATTCCGTAGGGCCTTGTAGAGTATTTAAATACCGTTCAAGAACCTTTGATCAACATGAATGCTATTTTTCTCTTTTTCACTGTAAAGACGAGATTTTTTTTAGGGAAATGACATTCGTCAACTGTTATCTACGACCAGGGCTCGGTGGTTTATTACGATTCTTGGTTTCGGTCAAGATGTGCGATGTAATCTTGTTCTTTGAAGATCTCCGAAACAATATATTTACGTTGAGTGAGAGGGAAAGAATACATACTGACTTTCGAAATTCTTTTCCTAACTTTCGTTGCGCTCTTAATGATCTTATGATCTCTTAATACAAATAGCAGATAACATATACCTAATACTACCAAACATAAAGAAGAAATCTTTTTCATCAGCTGTTATTTTATGTTGGACTAGTCGCTTGTCTCACTTTATGAAGATAGCTCGGCCGGGCTGTTGAAACGGATTGAAAACTTACTGTGTTAGTTGTGCGGCGGGGAAATGTCCTTGGCATTGCTTTTAGGTTTGATTTGCCTAACGCTGGTGTGACGCAGTTGCCGCTGACTATGAATGCGATAACTCTCCTCAAAGTCAAAGGGTACACAACAAAGTTAACATATCTAGGCTAACTTAACATATTGCCCACTGTACGGCAACTTAACTTAAGGCATTGCGTAGACTAAAATGCTTAGGACAATGCGTAGCCTAAGTGTATCGCGAAACTGACTTGAGACTTTATCTCTCACATCGCCTTAGGAAGTTTGCTGCTTTAGACCCAATGAATATTCAGTTCAGCAAGTATATAAAAGTTGAGAAGCGATATTTTCAAATTGCTTGGGGGGGAATATTCTCGTATGCGAGAGTGAGGTAAACTTAACTACGCTATATTTCCATTCTATTATCTGCTATCGAAAAATTCATTTTAATTAAAACAATCTTGTTGCAATGTTGCTATTGTTCGAATGCCTACGCCAACGGAGCATGTGATACTTACAGCGCTGTTCTATAGGCGTGTAAGAAAATGATTTAAATTTTCTTTACTGCAATTGAATCGATCTCGAGGTATTCGCCTTGAACTGTATAAAATTCATTGCCATATTCATCGGCGTGTAATTTATTAAAATTTAAGAAATATGAACAGGAAAAGGAATATTTAATGTTCCCTGGTTATGTGTTAGAAGTACTCCTTCCTTCTTTTGTTTTTATTTTTTTTTTTTTTTCATCTATTTTGTTTCATCTTTTGAGGTTTTAGATATATATTAAAATGTCATTAAGTTTGTAGACAAAAGGAAGTTCTAACACACAATTTGGTTTGCATATGTTCTTAAGCAATAACAACTACTACAATATAGCAACAATATTGACATATTTGCATATGTATGTTTGTATTTATGTTCGTATGAATAGCTGATGGAATTCTTTTTTTTTTTTTTGCTTTTCTTTTTTTCTTTTTAGAGAGTTTTCTTAACAAAGCATTTCCTTCAATTGCAGCAAAAAATAAAAATTCAAAGAAAAGAAGAGTTTTCTAATTTACTTTTTATTACTTTTTCCTCCTTTTTTTTATTATTTATTTCTTCCCCTTTTTTACCTAAATGCTGATGTCATCGTCATCACCATCCTCATCATCATCATCATCATCATCATAGTGTTCGTCCTCCCGAATTCAGAGATGCTAGCCTTTGCTGTTTGCATGACCTAATCAACCCTTTGCTTGATTTCCTTCGACCATCTTGTGTCCGATAAATTTTTTTTTTTTTTTGCAGAAAATTATTTTCTCTAAATATTTATTTTGTAAAGTGTTGTGTTTTGTATCAGATTTATTTTTGTTACTTTTTGTTGCTTGTTTTTCTTCCCTCACATACAATTTTCTGCTTCTTGAAACTTTATCTAAACTCAAATGTTATGGACTTGAAAATCTATTTTTCTACTGTTATTATTATGGGTATTGTTGTAGTTGTTTCGTTGTGTTACTTACTTGCAGGATATGTAGACTTGTTTACACATGCCAGGTTTGTCGTCGCTGTTGCCTTTGGTCGTTGGTCAACGTGAAACGGAAATACCTTAAAGTGATTTACTTGCCCTTTCATTTTAGGCAATGGTAATGCTTTAGCATATATATATATATATATATAATTTTATTTCTCTAAAAAGCCTCACAAAGGTTTGAAAGACCCACTGAATAGTTTGTTCCGTCTATCATAGCTCCATCTACAACAGATACAAGTTAAGGGATATAAGGGAGTTGACCCCCATTTGCTACGAGCTAAACTTTCAAAACGATTCTAATCAATGGTAAATAAAAAGGAGCAAACAATGATATCGATCTGCACATATTTTCGGTAGGTTGGTATTACTTGTTGTGATCAGATGACATAAATTGCGAAATCCGTGTCCTGATACAGTGCCATACATCGGTCCTTTCAATAGCTAATCGAATTATTTATATTATTTATGATTTTTTAGAAGTTGACTTGACATACTTTTAGATAGAATAAGATACGTCTTTCTAATTCGGGTATTTTATGAAAATAATACTCGTGGTAAGATTTTCTTTATTTATTTTTTTTTTTTTTTGGATGTGGGTCAATCAATGAGAGATGTCTCCTATTCATGTACCTCGATGATAATCAGAACGAAGTGAGAAAAGAAAAAGAGACAAGGAGGGGATGGCATGGGCCTAGTGGGCGTGTGCCCTAAAGTCCTAGAAAAAATATTACAAAATAAAGTGTACAGAGAGAGTTATTTGACACAGGTCCTCCTTTTAGAGTACTAAAGCAAAAGGTCAAAAATTCGCGAGAAAATTTTTTTTCAGGTAATGAGTTCTTTGTGACATATCGTAGAGGGAGCATAGCAGTGACATTATCCCTTGCTTGGTGCTTGGGTTCTAGAGGTCTGTAAAAAAGCAATAACGGATGTCAACGCCACTGTCAACTTGTCGATCGAACCTTTGCCTTTTGTAGGCTTGTATCATCGACAGCTGACAGAGCAGCTAATCACTCTTTTTTGAAGGTAAAGTTAGCCTTAAACCATAAATTACCCATAAATGGAAAGTGCTGAGAAAAAACAGGATATTGAAGTCAATTAAATCTTTGTCACCTAGAAAGTGTGGAAACATCTCGTGAGCATTCTCGAGCAAGGGTTTTTTGTTTTTTTTTTTTGAACGGCGCATTGTTCTACTTCGAAATTTAAAATGAAACGCCCGGAGAGTTACTGCAAATGGGGAAATATTCAGGTCGACTAATGCTAACTGAAGCAAATCTTTTCTGTAAGCGTTACCGCGGCTGTCATGCAGGACAAATTCGTGACCTAAGTCGATCCAAAAGAAGTGAACAATCGTTCAAAAAAGTCTCAGGTGTATTTGCTAAGCGAAAAGGATGTTCCAGGAATCAATTACTCTTATATTTTAAACACATAGACAGTAGCATCGAATCTTGAACTTTTAATCGACAGGTAACTGTAGCCAAAGCAAAGCAAAGCTTAAAACACTTTAAGACATATTCTCGGAAAACATGATTATGTTACGCACGATCAACTACTTATTGGCAACTTATTTTTACAAAAGTGGAAAGAAAACGGAGCCTGTCTGACCGATTCAGCCAGCTCACCCATATATATCCAGGCAAAGCATTTCAAGTTCGTATTGAATTCAAGTACAAAGATAGAATTGTCCTTAAATAACGATGACATCACAGCTGCATGTTCTCTATAAAAAAAAAAGAAGAGAAACAAGAAGAAATGTTTGCCTTATTCTGCATAAAGGAGGGGGAAGGAAAGAAAGAAAATTATTGTTTATTGAAGTTCTGATTGTGTCCAGACATTATGTAATTCCATTTATTTACATACGTTCCTGCATAATACACATACGTATTTTCATTTATTTATTTTGTATTTCCTGTTAATAAATAAAAAGAAAAACGAATAAAATTTACTTGAAATGCGTAGATGTGATTGAAAAATAATAGATATTGTATTACAAATTGATTTAGGGCAAGGGCGAAAGTTTGCTCAGAAGACATATGAACCCAGAAGTTAATATAATAAATATTTACGTCTCGTATATCGCGTTAAGAGTTATTTCGTGACACTTTTAAGAGTTTAAGACAGAGTTTGATTGCACCAAGATGGCAAAAATCACCAGTGAGATTAATTTATTAAATAAAGAGAAGAAGAGAAAAAGAGAAAAAAATAAAAGTCTACACTGACGCGGGATTAAACGACATTCGATGAAAGAAGCAACGCTTCAAGAAAAGTCTAAATGTAATCGCTTCCCGTCCTTAAGCTATTTCTTTAGATTCTCATGTTACTGAAATTAGCTTGTCACGGCCGCAAATTCGGTATTCGCATGTTATGAAAAACTAATTAATCTTTAACGAATGTGCCCAACACACATACGATGGCAATATTGCAACCATTCATTCGATAGAATTTGAAGCTCATAACTAATTTCTGTGGCAGTTCAAGGCTGTTAGGCTGAAAGGTTACTAGGTTTCCATAGATGGTGCTAGGATTAAATTTTAAGATTAAAATCTTAAAGCGCTACAATCTGCAGTTATCGGCTTTATTGAAAAGTTTACCGCGCTTGAGTTTTGAACCCACGACCATTGAGTTGTTAGCCGAGCTCCTTTGGCTACTCTTACGATTTTATTTAATGTGTTTTTTAATTATGAGATTTGAAAATTATATTAACATTGGGAAGGCTAAGGCCCGTCAAGATTTACGTGCTATGCCAGAGCTATTCTTCAACCCATAAACATCGCTCGCGAAGCTTAAGTTAAAACGATTACCACCACAGATGGTTTGTCGATCCTCTAAATTCCAGAAGATAGTTCCCTAACAAAGCTAACGAGTAGCCCCGACACTTACGAAGACAAAATAAAAGTTTTTCGGATATAAAGTCATATTGGACTCATGAGAAATGAGCGTACCGATCTAGCCAAGTCCTTAGATTCGGCACTTTTCATTACCAAGAGCAGAATGGAAGGGTTCGATCCTCAAGAATATTTAGAAAAAAGTCAAGGAGAACTACTGCCATCTATACTATTCGCATGAAATTTTTGTTTGTACCAATCGATCCCGAGTAACTTTTTGGATCGATCTAAGCGCGTCTGTCCATCTGTCCGTTTTGTATTGCTGCTTTCAGCCCAGAGGTCGCAAGTTTTTGAGACATTTTGATGAAATTTGCTAAATCGGCATGTATTAGCGCATGGACATATGTTATTGAAAATGATTCCGTTTGGATCACCTCCCATGCAACGCACTATTTCAAAATATCGTTATATGACCAATGATATTTAACGAAGTGCTGTACGGTTTTCAACAGTAGGACGTAGCCCCGCTATAGTGTTTTTACCTGTCTTCGTTCAAAACAGTCTGAAACAGTGTTCAACGGGTCTACTAGCTGTGTATAGTTTGTATATTATTATGAATCGTCGACATGATACTTTTTGATCCTTTTCTTCTACTCTTGTCATGCAGTAAATCAACAACAGACTGATTAAAAGAAAAGCTTCGTAGTACGTTAGTTCTTGTTAGCAATCAGGAAATCATATGTGACTGACCTAGAACCAAGGCAACCGGATATTTAGATCAACGAAAGTCTACAATTCCTTGAAAAAGAGCTGCTCTTGGAAATCAAACTTTTGCCTAAGCAAAACCTTGCACCAACAACTCATCAAATTTACTATGCCTGCTGGGATTTTTGATTCTAAGGTCCGGATATTTTCCACGTAGCAAGCTTTTGAAGTGAAACATTTGTGTTCCTTTATCTAAGCATATTGAAGGAAACCTTTAGAAAACCTCTTTATACATGGATACCATAAATTAATCGAAGAGCCCTGGGAAAGAATGCTTATACGCAACGGTGTACTGATGCCAAAGCCAACAGGTTTAGCTTTTCAACAAGACTCTTTAACCAACATTTTGTTTATTAATCGAAGCTTAAGCTGCAATGTTTTTTTTAATATTTTCTCCAAAGTACTTGCTCTTAATAAGGAGGGTTTTAGATATTTTTATTTTCTAATTAACCTAAAATGTTACCATTTCATGAACGAAAAAGCGAGTGTATTGTACTTGTATTTAATGATTTAGAAAAAGTACGTGCAGCCTTAATTCCCTTGAGGTGTGCTTCTAACCATTAAATTATATCCATATATATGTATATATATATATATATATTTTTTGTAACCAAAAATCACTATTTCAATTTTTTATGCCTTTTCTCCCTTGCGACTAATACTAATTGTATTTGTAGGCTTTACAATGTGTGCATAAATATTTAAACACTCCGGCACCAAGGCAAGTGAATGAATATTAGACATATGCCGCAGGTTGATGTAAGGAGGCAACTTTGACAAGGAAGCAGGCACGTTTCTGCTAAATTATGCATAAGTTTGTAAGAATTTTCCGTAAGTCAGTATAAAAAGTACCTAACGTTTTCCATTTAGCATTTGCACTTGTGCCTCACACACACCAAATTTCTATGTAAAGATTTGTTTTATAACGAAACAAAAGCAACAAATCGGGTGTAGCTGTTTCAACCGCCATCGACATTTGAACAGCATTTTTTTAATTTTTTATCTATATTCTCTTTTCGCGTAATATCATCTTTTGCGCATTTTTGTTTAGTCTTCCGCTATGCAATGTATGTATGCAACTGATTTTGTGTTTACTTACAATGTTTGTGTAACGTCAGTAATGCTTTTCCCCATTCCTTTTTTTTTTTTCTTTTTTTTTGTGTTCATCGTTTTCTTTGTTGTCATATGATTTTGTTTTTTTTTTTTTATTTTATTTTTTTTTTTTTGTTTTTGCCATTTTCATTAATGACAACAAACACAAACCAAAGTTTAAATCCACACCTACATACTTTGGAAATTTTTCCATTTCCCCGGGGATCAGACATTTTAGGTCACAACAACTGGCTGGCGTGCAAGAATAACGTGTAACCGAACACTGTAAACATTTTATTAACTGTTTGTTCTTTTAACTGAATTTACGGTTTTCCTTACACTCTGCAATGACGACAACAACAACAACGACAACAAAAAGGAATCAGAAAAGCCTGCTTGCGTTAGACCACAAATAAAAAGAGAGGAAAAAAAAAAAAAAGAAGAATAATACAATTTTTCACTTTTTTCCTAATAGAATGGGTGGCAATGACTCGCACAGACAAGCAGACGGACTCGGCACATTCATCTGAATGCGTTAGATAAACTATAAAATTAACGTTTTATTGCAACCCTTGGCAACAATTGTAATTCCTGTTGGTTTTTAATGTTTACTACGGATAGTAACGTGTGCTACAGTATGCATTTCTCTGTCCCTATATCTCTTTGTCCCTCTCTCTCTTTCTCTCTCTGGGGATGCATTAGTTTTCCATTCGTTCCATATTGAAATTGCATAAATAAACCCAATATATATACACGTACTGAGCACAATTGACGGCATTTGTTGTTTGATTTAGAGTTTACGAGCTGCTCATTTATTCTAGCATTAACCGCCCTAGAGATTTAACGACAGGTTATACGCGTCTATCTAAATACGTATGTGAATCTACCTACGGTCGACACTACACTAGACTAGATCTGTGGGCTTTTGTGTAGATTTTGTGTTTGGCTTTGTTTTAATTTGCCACAACACATAAGGTTAATGTTAACATTAAAGGCATGTCGAAGGTAAATTAAAAATAAAAATTAATTTGATTTCGTTTCAAATCCACTGAATGATTCATGTAATTAATTAACTGAGCTGAGAATGGGAAGTTGGTTTCTAATAGATAGATGAAAGAAAGTGTATGCGATCATGCAGATATAATTTCCATACATAACTAGTAACTTATCATATGCAAGGACATTCCAAGTAATGAAGTTTTCTTCGCATTTGTCCAACATCCTACTGGCGATCAAAAACTAAGGTGAACTTGTTTAAATAATATAAAGAGAATATTGAAGTGATTTTTCAAATTTTTATTCATTTAACAATTGATTTTCAAAGCAAATTGCTGTGCGGTATTTTTGTTTTATTTCTATAATTTTTTGAAAATATATGTGTGTGCGCGTTTATTTTTTCTATAATTTTCTGCAAAGAGGGAGGGGATTTATGTCGTCTTTTTGGAGCTTCCTGACCCTCCGCTTGAGTTCCGGCGGCCACGCGCATTACGGCCATAGTCGACGCTCGGCACAGCCCTATCCTCTTCATCGTCGTTAGAATCACTTCATAAGTCTATGGCCAAAGCATTCCGGACTTCAGCTGTGCCCAGGTTGACCACCTCCTCCACAGGGGACTTCTCAAAGCTTCTTAAATATCTTCAACCGGTGTTTCTGGAAATTTAAATCTCGTTTATTTTAATTCTTGAAACGATACTAAACTTTGTTCTTTCACTTACCTTTCCGTATGTACGACAAATGAATAAAAATTTGAAAAATCAAAAAACTTGAAAAAGCAAAATTCAAAGAAGATGTGATTAGAAAAAAACTTTTTCAAATATCGACACAAGTGTTTTTTTTTCAAAAACCGAAACAGGTGTCGTTTTATGCCGGGGTTGAACTACGTGTACCATACGCCAACCAAAAGGTATAGGAAATCTTAGCATCTAGAAATAGGTATAATTGAATTTAGTTAGCATACAATTTACTAAGTTCGTAAGATGACCTAAAGACGTAGAATGACACTAACAAGTGCATATGATGTTTAGTTGATGTCCATCTTCAAATGGAACGTGTCATAGTTCCATGGGATTCCGCAAACTACAGTTGTTGAGTGACTATATACACAAAGCTCAGAATTTTTCCATTGTTTTAGTAAAACGAGGCCACGGTGACTAAAACAACGCTAAGATATGGATTTGCCAGTTGTGGCGACATCTATGTGTCATCGTACGAATTTAACGTGTGAAATGTCATATGTGTTGGAAACATTTGGAAAAGACTAAAGATAGAGTTGGGAAAATGCACGGATTGTTGTTGTTAAACCCACCAAAAAAAATGAACAGCGATGGTGCTATTTAATGCCAAAGCAGCCTTTGATACAGTCTTGCTTGAAGGACTAGTCTTTGAAACGATTCTCTATAGAGCTTGAAGAAGCAACAAAAAGTTTCCTAACTTCTCGGACTTTTAAAGTTTACATCGGTTCACACTGTTACGAATGTCACTTTATAACGTTCGGTCGCCCACAAGGGTGGTCCCACCTTTCCCTTTATTTCTGATCATCATCAATTTCTCTATTTCTGCCGATGATGCAGCTCTAAAATTATGGTGACTGCAGCGTTGACAGGCACAACTGTTAAAGAACCCGAAGCGATTTACTTTACCAGTAAACGCACGGACGTTTATATCTCGCATGTCTATATAATAATTAATAAAAATACTGTCTAGTGGGAACGAAAAGTCAAAAATTTAGTTTTTGCGCTTGATCGCAAGATAAAGACGAGAAACCACGTATAATTGATAAAGTGAATCGTTTAAGTGAGTTATATGTGCTCAGGTATAATCTGTGTAGGGTTTTATCCACTAAATTAAATGTGAAATATTTCGTATCAGAAGTGAATTTACTGCAAGCAGAGCAATATTCATAAATAAAATTGCAATGTATATGAATGCGGACCTCGCGGCCACTCGGTGGTGATTCCGTCAACAAAAGCAAAATAAAGAGAATATATACGTACAGGTGACATTTTTTGTGTCCATTAATACTACGAATCTAATAAGGAAAATTAAGCATATAAACAAAAAGAGGAAAAAGTCTTAAATCTTTACAAAATTGATCTAGAAATCTTAGACTACCAACAGTATGAGTTACTCTAGAGGTTAGATTAAAACGATATGTCTGTGCCCCAAGTCTTATGAGCTGCAAGCCTCTTGTATGGCAGGCCAAAGACTCATAGGGATCAGATAGACGAAACGGATAACTTAAATTGTCGACGGTAGACTTAAATCTTTGTTGCTTTACTTGAGGAAACGTTGAGATTTTTCATAGGTCCGTGCTATCTTCGAATTGGTATCAACTAGATTTTCCGAATGAAAACATCGGCTAAAGCCGATTGTGTATCACAGAATGCCGGCAACAGTAAGCATTATTGCAACCATATTTCTAATTATGTAACTGTGTCAGATGTTTTGTCCCGTTCGTTCGCGAAACTGTTGCCACGGAAAGGAAAAGCAAATTCAATTAGAAATGTAACGATTAAGGGGAACAGTGTACACTAACGGATGTCATTTTTGCTGCCTACGACTATAAATCTACGAACTTTGTGGAACGTAAATTTCATATGGAAAACGGAAGAACTCATGTCTGTCACTTTTTGTTCGCTTAGAAGTCATACTCTCAGTTTGATTTACTCCTTGTATTTATATTGTAATTACTTTAGATACCATATTGTCTTTAAATAAAATAAGTTATATGGCAGAGGCTTAGAATATGCGACGTCATACCGAAAAGATATAAACTGAATTTTTACCGATATAAATAGTGAGAAAGGAAAAGCACGCTGTTAAGTGGCTGCTAATCAACAAGTGTACACAAACATTTTCCCCATAGCATATATATTCTATTAGCCTAAATAATTAATAATAGAATTGTACGCGATTCATAATCAGAAAAATGACGACAACCCAATGACATGCATATCATGTCTTAAGCATATGCACTGAGAAATGCGCTACTATTGCAAACAAATGCCCGTAATGTACAATCTTAAACATACATGCTGAAGAAAGACAAAAAAACATTATGTGCGAACATATCGAACATTTATTTCATTAGCAACATTATTGCAACATTTTGCCTTTACGGTCTTGTGTATACGGAGGGGACTGGTTTTTTGCGAATTTCGAGGTGACGACACCCTGACCAGGGTAATGAAGGGTTTAGGTTTTTCTAACAGGTTTTAGCATTTTTCACGACATATCAAAAATCTGTAGTCGAAAAATGGTTATAACACGACTTTAACATTGCATTATTTCGGTCTTTGTAACGTACTTTTGCATGAGATTAATAGCAATAACTAAGTATTTTTGGTTTTGCGTTCGTAGTTAGCGGCTTAATATGTTTTATATGCACAAATTTGCTAAGATTATTTCAATTTAATATTTAGTTTACCTTGTTGTTATTCATTTAGCAATAAATTTTTAAGCCTTTCTCTGCCATTTTGAAAATTAGTAATGCTTTCAAACTAAAATTTATCCAATTGTGAAATTGGAGTATCGTCCCAGACAGCGTAGCAATTATCAGACAGAAAGGCCGTTGGTATTTTCCTCGACCGACAAGTTACTTTTATTGATTTTGATAAACCGGTCGTCATTTGATTCTCCGTGAGCTCTACAGCAATAATTACCCGTGCGAGTCATATTCGTACAAAAGGCGAAGCAAGAAAAGGGGAATTGGGGCTGCTTTTATGCGCAGCCGGACTGAAGTTCGTGATATACAACAGATTTTCTGAATATAGATATTTCTGATAAGAGAATTGGAATTGATTGAGGAGGGTCTGTCAGTCCGCTTATCGTTATTGCAATTCTCGAAAGCTTTGCGTAAAAATCTCTAACTATAAAAACAGAAACATTCTGGTTGAAGGCTGAAAATGAAATAATTAACCCTTACAAACAAAGTCTTGCTAAAAACTCACCAAAGTTTTTCAATAGAAAAGGCAATAAATCTACAGAGACGTAGTTGGATGAATGATGCTTTAAATTCGCTTTTGCATTAAAATATTGAAATCGCTTTCTCTTCTTGGAATCCCTCACTCAACTTAAGCTACGCTACATTTTAGACTGTTGAACTGTTGTGTTGTACTGTATGAGTAACAAGCAATAAACATAGAAAGCAAAGGTGTTCACAGTTTTTGTTGCGAAGGCCTGTAGACGTTGTACACTTATCCTTCGGCTGATTTGGTTTATTTTCAATGTCAACCTGCATCCAACATTTCTGGTAATTTTCAAGTTGATAGCTCTAGAATGTTTACAACAGACATGAACAGATAGACATGTTTAAATCGATTCAGAATTTTATGCTCTTCAAGAACATATACCCCTTGTGGAGTTCGTGAAGCTTCCTTCTGGCCTTGGTTCTGAAAATACTCTTTATCCCTCGGTAGTAAGTATAAAAACCGAAATCCAAGATTGCAAGCCACGGCACTGTAGTCGCGTCAGAATTTAGTGACATTGATCCGCGTTTTCTAGAAAAACTGTGCACGATACACCGACAGATGTATTGCGTTCATTTTTCAAAATCAGAAACTGCAGTGATCCGATCACCTACGGTTAAGTACGCTCGTTCCAATTATCCAGCAAGAACAATCGGAATAGAGCCAACTTATACGTCGTGAGCTTATATCAGAAACACATAAGGTCCTTCAAAAGCTAAACAGAGATGACAGACACATTTTTCCTAGATTTGTGTAGAAATTCTGTGCACGTTCAACAAAAAAATGACAAATTTTCTCGGCCGAATACGTTAATGTCGAGACAAAGAAGAGAAAAGAATCTTTTCTCTTAACTTATTAGAAATTTGAGATTGCAAACTTGTATGTGTGAGTGCGTAAGACTACTACAGCATTCAAATATATGAACAATCGTTAGATTGATTTATTAATTGTTATTGTACCCCGTCTAAGATTTTAGGGTTAAAGCGATACGTGCATACATATATTTTGTAAGATTAACCCTCTCTTAAGCTTAACATAGATATGAAAGGATAAGCAATTTATTAACAACCACTTAAAGGTCAATAGCTGAATCATTCTTTGGAGGCTTATTACGTCGTCAAATATCATAGAATTTGATATATGAAAAACAAACCCTTAACGTTATGAGGATATTATTATATAAATGATAGAAAAGCAAGAAAATAGAAAACGTTTGCTTGACGATTATAAAGACAACATTGTCTATACCCAAAATAAACGGTGTTGACAATACGCATATGTATACATATATTATATATGTATCGATATATATGTGTAGATGGATGGTGTCATGGAATAACAAAGACTTACCCTATTATCGTAGAAAACAAAATAACGGTGATTACTTACAAGTAACCCTTAAAGTATGCTTAACATAACACTGAAAAGATATATATCTTGTAATATACTTACATTTATATATTCCAAGTTATATATCTGTATGCATACAACTTATATATATGTTGGCATACAACTTATATATACATATATATATATATATATATATAAATTCAAACCTTGAAAATGATTTCTTGTCTTCATATCAAAACAAAAAAAAAGGCAAATTCGGAGAAAAGTGCAGAAAGAACGCCTTTCAACCAGGCCTTCGGGGGGAAAATAAAAATGTTATGTATATTACAACGAAAAGAAAAACAACGGCAACAATAAACTTCAATTTCTGATACTAGAACTATATATACATCTGTGAATATGTACGGAGCAGACATACACTTATACTTGTGTGGATATATTTAAATGTGCGCTGAATGGGAAAGCGCGAAATCAAAATCATACCTTGAGAGCTCATAACATTTTCATCAGGGAATACTGGTTGCAAAAGGAGAAATATGAAATTGTCCGCGCACAAGTGTGGGTAAATGTTTAACTTCCGTTTCCGTTTTATAAAAGACGAGGTGTCTCCACATCTATCTGTCTGTCTATCTTCCAAACAAGCAACTCTTTCTAAGGCTCTGCCGCAGCCAAGTACTTATATATTTGAATTTCTATACTTACACTATACTTAAGTGAAGTTGTTTGTACTTACAAATGTTTGTTGGCATGTCGTGTTATTTATATAGACGCATTCTCATATACGTGTGCATGCATGCGTTTAACCAAGTGTCTGTTAAATTACAATGTTTTCTATTATAACGTCAAAAATTTCAAGCAAAAAAAAGCCTTTGCCTCTTTCTTTGTATCCCATAGCAAATTGTTGTCAATTCGTATTAATTTTATGCCTTCACTTGTCACTGGAACAGTTTCATTGATTATTATGTTAGTTAAATTTCGTATGAAAATTTTTATTGTCTATAGACTTAAGCATTGTTTAAACAAGTAAATCAATAAATGCGGAAAGCAATTGGTATTAAAAGATCGGCATATACCCTTACAGTTGCATAGATCAGTAAGTGTAGAATCCATTTGCCGTAGGAGATGTGTGTATGAGAAACTTTTGCTTTATATACTTCCATGTCCATTAATGACTCGTAATTAATAGTTTAGAACAAGATGTACACATTTCTTATTAAGCTGTGCAAAATTTGAAACCAAAATTCCAACAATCGCTCTGATATGAAAGATCACTTCAACAAAAACGATGGATAAGTCCTTTAAGATTGACCTGAACAAATCCGGGCGACACGGCGGAATTTAGCGTGTATTGAACTGAATGAGCCACCAGGCATACTAGACAGAAAGTCGTACCTGAGAGGCACGCTGTCTAGGACGCACATAATATCATTAGTTAGACAGTACCTAGCATTCATATCTCTGTCAACACTGATTAATGTATGAGCCGGGAGCGCAAAGAATAGACCCTACGAAAGCCTTAAATAACACTTGCGAAAATAAAAACCAGTAAGAATTTGAATGTACATGCCTTAGGTAAGGAAGTACCTTCAGCTAGGCAAGGTAATGATCGAGTATACCTTGGCATCGAATCCGCTAGATAAACACAAGCATGTGCAAAAATACCTCAGCACTTTTCCATAACGTATCGCATTAAAAACATCGTCAGAACTGTTGCGTAAGTTGAAGAAGAAGAAGCCGTACGATTATCATCGTAGATGTGCAAATAAGTTCGCTGTGATGGAGTTGGTTGCTTTATAGAACGTGTCCGATGTATTCTTCTCTTTGCTATTTTGGGTACACATTGTTTTGACATTAGTGTTTGTACGATGTAGGTTTCAGTTCTTATGTAGTCCTCGTTCAGTCTGTATCAAAGTGTAAAGGGATGGAAGTCAGCAAGCAGCACTTACGGCACGTCATGTTCTTCACTTTCAAACTGGAAAGTATGCAGTTGAAGTTACTAACATGAGTAAGTTGATTGGATACGAAAAGCACAAGTTGATCCAGGGCAATACCCCATATCTTTTGCGAAGCCGAGTATTCATCTACAGAAAGTTCTACTCTGCCTTTGATAACATTGAAGGAAGCTCTAAAGCTTAGTGAAATTTTTACGTGCGAACGATATCAAGCCCTTGAAGCCACACTAAATGAAACGCTTTACGAAAAAAGACATTTTACTGGCGAAGAAACTCGCGTAGTGAGTTTTCTTCATGACAACGTCCCGACGCTGATCTAGCACAAGCAACCAAGGAGATGATCCCTAACTTCGCCGGCAAACTCCTTACGGTTGTGGGTAACTCTTCACATTTGCCTTTTGCGGAATATCCATTGTCCCTTATAATATTCGTAAGCACGCCGAAAAAGAAACCAACAAAGGGATCTTCAACTTGGGCCGGTAACTTCCCCCGATTGCGTCTTACTCGCCTGACTTGGTTTCTGCTTATTAGCATCTTTTTAAATCGATGCAGTCATATCTAGGAGATCTGCCTCGAAACCTATTTACACGTCTAATAGGTATAAACGCACCTTATTGAAAATATTTCCGATATTACCAACTAATTCGAAAGTATATATAATATTAAGGAAGGAAGTTGATCCATAAAACCCAGCTCGAGGTAACGAAGAAAGTTATACTTGCCTTGAAATTTTTAAATCTTGCTCGGATATATCAATTCCGAATAGGGAAGACAGAGTTTATATGGGGAAAATGAAATATTTGTGTTATGCATTGACATACTGCGCAAATATCTGTTTGAACTAAATTTCTTTCAACTCCTGGCTATTAATTATTCTTTCCAGGTCCAATCTCGAGCCAACCATCAGTTTGAAAAATAAAGTGAAATAAAAAAGGAACTGACAGCCGAAATAAGTTATTGAGTGGCAATAAAAATATCGCAGAGCCAAGTTTGACGGAAAAATCCACTTGGAACACTGCTTGCTTAGCTACCAAAGTGTTTTTAATCTTTATAAGAGTATAAGTGAAACGTTTCGTTTCTAAATGTAAAACCGAATAATTTATCAATTGAATGATAGTTACTTAGTCTAAAGGCCGATAACTTGATCTTCCATTTATTTTCTCATTTTTTTTTTTTTTGATATTTTTTTATTTAGCCCTTAATTTAAATTTGTAAAGTCTTCATAAGGTACGTACAAAAGAGTGTATATTTAATACAACAATACAAAGCACATCATCTTCAGGATTTTTCTATAGAAATTATTTGGAAATGTATTGAGATTTTACGCTCACTTCCCTTTACGAAATCGCATACAAAACTTCCTGGCCATTATTATTATAATTCATTTTATTTTGAATTAATCCAATTTATGCGCATGATGGGAGAAAGCTTCAATGTATTTAAATTTTAATGTCATTTTCACACATGCACAATAAATTCGCAAATAATATGCATAGAAAAGCTAACGTGTGAGTAGATCTATAATATTTCACATGCTGTCATGCAGACAGACGTAATCATCTCATATTGAATAGAACACGTATAGAAAAAGAAATAAACGTTACGCTATAAGCATCTCAGGCACATGAAGATGTAAGAAAATTGAAATAAATTTTGTTAAAAGAGGGTGTGTCAATTGGCATTATTTGTGCAGTGAACCGTCCTGTAAACTTTAAAACATAATCTGGCATAGATTGCTTTTTATTGACGATACGATTTGATTTCTTATTTAGGCTTCTTCTTCTTTGCGAGCGGATCGAATTTTTTGCCAAACTGCAGCCCTCAGGAAAGAAAAAAATATGTGTGAGAGGTATAGTTTTCAATTTTTTTTTTTTTTTGTTTTTTCTTTTGACCTTGACTAATAAAGCAACATAAGCAGTAACGGTAGATGGACTTGACTTTAATGATTCAGAATAAAAACCTTTAGAAATTTAGATTTTGGCTCTCTTCATCAAGGGTGATGGGTATATCCAGTTTGTCAGAACGTTGGCAACAACACGCTGTCGAAAGCTTAGGAGCGTTCAGCATCAAATTTTAAACCGATTGAAGGATGTCCGTCTGTAAGTCTGTACGCCTGTCTACGTTCAAGACTGGAGAGGATTGAGAACCGTAGACGAAATCATAGACGCAGCAAGGAGACGAGAACATTTTTGGGCTTGAGTCAATAAAATAGCTTAGTGCACAATAACATCATAAGACGCATATAATCGCTTGTATCCAGTATACGTCCTTAATAAAAGAAGAAAAGCTATCGGCAGCAAGATTGGCAGTAACATTGCAAGCTCCTGTAAGAAGATTGGCATTGGAAATAAGACAAATTGAGCAAAGCACATGCCCACTGAACAGCACCAACTCTACATTATTCTCTTTCTCTAAGTAAAAACTTGTGGGGGCACAAATTTCCGTAGTTACTTTTGCGGAGGACCCTATTTATATAGTTAGGTGGGAGCAAGGGTGGGACTTAAATGGTTCAACAATGAAGTGCCAAGGTATACAATGACTAAAAACATCGGGCTTCCTTGATCGCTTTAGTATGTAGATCTTCCTTTTCTGAAACGTTTCAAAATATTTCCAACTTATTATGAATTTATTTTTTTTTTTTTATTATCCTGCAATAATCGTAGTTTATCATTCCCAATAGCATGGCACTCTGACGTACAAGTTTTTTAAAATATTTTTTTGCAACATATCTTCCGCATAAATTAAGTACAGAGACATTGTTCAGGGCATAACCTGAACAAATGTTAGCAATCATTTACAGCCGTAATGTATACATCTGTCAAGATTTTTTTACAGAAAAAATATTATTTGAAAAAAAAGGAAATGAAAGTGAAAGTGAAAGCCTTAAAAAGCCTTAAGGTAGATTTTACAATTCCCAAAATAATAATGAAATGTTTTCTATTTGATCGCGAAGCACCACATGACGTCTCACAAGCAATGAATACTGAATCAGTGAATCTTTTTTATTAAGTACTTGATTACAGCCAAAGTCTAAAGCAATTTTGTATCCTTCTAGTGGTGCAAGTGATTACGCAAATTATAGACCATAAATCAATATTGAATGACATTTAAGACATATGCAATCATTTGAAATGTTAGCCTGGAGGGTGTAGTGATTCGTATCGAACCTACATATTGTAAACTTCTTAACAGATGTGAAGGAATAGCTTAATATGAAATAGTGTTAAAAATGCTACACGGAATTTTGTTAACAATCATCGAATAAAATAAGTACTCTCATGATACCCTACACCACTTCTAGTGCCGGGTATATTAAATTTGTGCGGAGGACGTGAGAGAGATCGATCTTTTGTTGTACTGATCGATTTAAAATCATTTTCTAAGCTTGTCTGTCCATTTGTTCGTCTGTGTGTCTGTCCATACATCCTTGTGTTCGAACTACATGTCGCGGGTTTCGCGATATCTTGATGAAATATGGTGTACTGTTCTTGACCTTGGACCACCGCTATTGAAAATGGTTGCGATTGGACCACACTTTCGATCACTTCCTACATAACTAGTTATTTTGATAGGTCATGGTAAGATAAAATACTGTAGTTTTTAAACTTTCGCAACAAAAGTTAGGCACTAATAGTATCTCGGCATCTTATATTGGTGTGAACAATATGGATCCAATGAGGTAATTTTTTGAAACTCCTGATACATAAAGGTTATTATGGGCACTGAATCTTTATGCCGTAAAAAGACCTCAATTTCAATATTTCTTAATGAGAATTTGTTCATAATAATGATTTGACATTAACCACAATCTTACCGAACTTGGACGACATAGCTCTGTTTTCTGGATCCTACCTCATAAAACGATTTCAATGAAAAGTAAACCCGTGTACGACAAAAATGACCAATGTTTGGTATTTTATGATGAAAATTGGTTCGTAAGACTAATTTGATGTAAAAGTTGCATCAAATAGGTCTGTTACGAAGATCCAACTGTACGAAGGGGCTCTCATGAAAAGCAAACACTTCTGTGACCAATAAGTTCAATCTGTAGTTTGTTGGGATGGAAGAAAGTGGGAATTACTAACACTTTTGACAATTGAATTGAGTTTGCTAAATTTGAACCACGTTAGTTGACTTTTTGAGCGACCTTCAATGTGAGGGCTTTCATGAAAATTATGGCTTCACATCATAATAATGTATAATTTTTAAAGTATTATCCCCAAAGTGAACGAGTATCTGCATTAAGTGAGATGATGTAATCGGCCTTGGCCGACTATCATTACCACTTACGAAGTATTTGCTTCAATGGTGTGCCACACCATAATTTGTGCTTCAATTTCTTTTTAAGTAGGTGAACTAAGGTTTGATTAAAAATTTAAGTATACAGTTGGCTCATGAAAAATCATTCTTTTTAGGTGGTATTGTTTCATTCAGCCAAATTCTTATTTATTTTCATGTGTACAAATGCAGATAAGGATCGCAAGCTTCTGTTGCCGTAATATTACAGTTAATGACTTTCCGAAACCATACACTGAACTGAATTGCGATCTTTTGATGAAAACAGTTTTAGTTTTCATCATCGGAAAATGAATTCAGTTTTAATTGAAAGCAATGTTTACTATTATCGCATACTTCAGTCAATACTCAACTTGGTTTTGAAAATATTTGGATCAATTAATACTTTTTAATTTAGTCCAAATGTGGAGAAGGAAATTTAGTGTAACGAATATAATCTCAAAACATTCCTGACCATACATGATCTTAAAAACTTAAGGAACAAAGCCATTATAAAATATTCAAATAAGCAAATGATCTTAGTCTGCGATAGAGACTTTAGGGTATGGTAGAAACGAAAGAAGAAATTCATAGTAACTTTCGCGAAAGTCTGACAATATTATGGTTTACACTGACAACTGTCTCCACTTTTCCATGTTAAAAACTTTACATTCGATTTTTCCTAAAACACTTACATATACCGCGGTTGCTTCCCTCGACTCAATTAATTCGCAACGTTGGTCTACGCCACAGCGAGATTGCTGCCTTATGGAACGTAAGGACTTATCAACTTTAATTACTCTCAACAATCAGTCAGAAATGACACAGTTCGACTTAATTAATATTAATTAGACTAGATTCGTGCTTGCAAATTGATCGACATTATTGATCGACAAACACGGACAACCAAAAGCGTGTTAATGACGACCAAATTATATATTCATGTTTATACTAAATTATAAACAGCTTCGTTTCAAGCACTAGCAACAAAAACAAACACATATTTTCACAAGCAATCACATGCTCACACCGTTAGCTGTTTTATATCGATCACCGATTATTGATCTTGTAAAAACGTTTTCAATGCCCAGAAAGACGCTTCAGCCACCACACAGAGTATCTATATTGTTGAGCAACATCAAATTCTGAATGGATGTCTGTCCGCCTGTATAGTATACTTTTTCCTGGCTGCAATAGTGAAACTAACGAGTTCAAATTTGGCAGAAATATTGGAAAGTTTTGCACGCAGTCTGGTATTGGAACTGGGACAAATCGATCGAAGGGCACGCCAACAGTACTCCGTAAAGTGAGGACATCAGTGTTTGTTAGCAGGAATAAAAATTGTTGTTTGCCCATTACTCATAAGCTAGAGCAAATAAAGCTTCAACAAATTCCAACAAGTATTCTATGGGCGATGCTGCAGTACCTCTATGGAAATGGAAGAAATCTGTCCCGCGTACTCAATTTTATAGTTTGTGACAATTTCATCTTTTTCTCAAAACCTTATATATAACGCACAGAAGCAAGCTATATAAATTCTTAACCAATTTCAAATTCAAATGCAATCCCTCTATGGGAAGCATTCTCCTGTTGACCGTAATGAAGATATCGCTTACAAACTTGACCCAAACATCTCAAAGAACACGGCTACAGCACCCGCACGTGTATGTAACAAATTTTCTTAATTGTTACCATTCTTACACAATCTACACCTCTTATGGTGAGTGTGTATATTGGGTTTGTGCGGGTATATATTATGGAGCACCCAAAACGCTGTGTAGATATTATACCAACCAAACACAAATCGCGTGCTTAACCTGTTTGCTGATCCGTGTCCGCTCGTCCGTTCATCCGCTTACCTGTTATATATGTATGAGGAGCTTTGCGTTCCACGTACAATTTGTAACTTTCGAGATATTATGATGAAATTGGATGCGTTGACCCAAAGCCGAAGAAATTTGAGAATTTCCATGACCACATTCCATGAAACGTTCTGCTTTAAAAAATTACAAATCTTGATAAAGCCCGAAAAACGTAATAAGTTAAACCGCGTAGTTCTATTTCTTGGTCCTTTTCCCATATGAAGCTTATCTATTATTTCATCCAACCTTTACAAAACTCACGCATGAAGTCAGCATCTGCACCAGTTTGAATTGAAAGGAGACACGGGTTAAGAAGCATCCACAGATTTCGGAGACACAGAATATATGTATAAGTGCTATGCCTCGGCTTGCAACCCTGTGGCATACTTTGTTCACTTAAGTATTTCGAGTTTGGCTACAAATAATTGTTTTCGGAAGATTAGTCGAAATTAGCAGATAAGCATTTTTCCATCTACCTCTGGTTATGTGCATGTCATACAGCGGCATCGAGATTAATAGGATAAATACTAATTGGGGTTTTTTCATTTCCACATGCGATGGGAATATATAGTAACAGTAATTGCTTCCTGCACTCTAAACGATAAATAGAAGTTTTCAACTATCAGATTCGCCAGTAAATTTTTGTGACTCAAAAGAAGCGTAATGAAGTTCTTATCCACTATAACGGTAGTAATTGCAGTTTTATTATTTGTGCAAAGGCAGTCGGCTGAACGTTACCGTTTCGTACATGACGAGCCCGAAATATACAGAGACTGTCGTCATGCACCAGAAATGTTAGGTTTCAAACAGATGGCCGATATGAGTGATTTGGAGATAATTTTCAATGACGAAGGACTTTATGTTAACGGAACTGCTACCGTTGTTTGGGATGTGAAACAAACTGATCGTATAACGGTAAATTTTCCAGTTAAAAATCTTGCACGCTTTTCTTGATTAAAGGTTTTAAAAACGATGGATTCGATGGGTTCAGTTTAGAGGATGATGGTATCAGGGAAGGACGATATTATGGGTAAATTTAAATGCACATTTGTTGGATTCGAGAATTGAGGTGCATTAGAGGTGCGACCAGATAGAAAACATAATTTCGGAAAAACGCGACTTATTAATGTTCGATTTTAGATAAAAGTCTTACGTGGGTATATAAGGACCCACTCAAGCTTGGAACATGTCAAGTATATATGCGTATTACCCCAAACCAAGAATGCATGTCTCTTTGGAATCTCTACCAATCTACTTGCGACACCTAAATAAACTGTTTAGGACATCATCTGGAGGATGTGCCTAATTAACGGGAAATTTCGTCAGTGGGCGTTATAATTCTTACAAATGAAGCGATACCTTTAAAATTTTTAAATCACAGGCATAAAATAAGTTTGAAGATAAATATCCGTCCATACACGAAAATGACAAACAACTCTAAACGTTAAACAAAGACGTACGACTTTACTGTGGTCGCAGCTAGAATCAGTGCTTACTAGGTAAAGGGATAACACTTCACTCTGTGGGGGGCCACCCACTACTCTGTGAGCACCATGTTCCTATCGCTTTCTGTTCCTTGACTTCTTTCTGTACCAATAGGGAACATTAACCCAAATTCAAAAGAAAAGAACATTCGAGCTATAGCAGCTGGGGTGCTCTACTGCCTATCGATTTAACATACTTAAGCTGCTGTACTCCATCTCCGTCCGTTTGTTGTCATCAATGTCTGTCCGTCCGTCTCTAATTCAGTTAGACTGTCAGTTTATATATACAATTCTGCAGGATCTTAGCTATGATTGAGGATTGGCCAAAAGTGGCTTTGTTCATTTTTCTTAAATTATTTTTTTAAATAAATAGTTTCATGCTTTTTGGAATGGAAGAAACGCTAATAAAACAATAACATTCGAGAACACTATTAACCCCATGTTCAAGTATTAGATGCAAAATTTATTTTTGAAAAATATGTAAAAATGGCAACACCGACATCGAATTATTGCGAAGCATCTTTAATTGTTAAGGCTCTATGGAAAGGAGTTTAGTTGAAAGCAAGAATATAAAAGACACTGACGTTTTAAAATCGTTCTCAACCCCATTGACATTTTATTTGGAAATGTATTTAAATGAATCGTGAGAACGTTATCTAAACACGCTTTCCAATGTATTCAAGATCCTAGAAATCAACAGTCCAGACATTCGCCAGCGTCTTCTTATTAGAGACTTATTTGAACTAATTATGAAAGTGAGAATTATTTATTTTTTACAGGTACATGCAGAACTAGAAAAGTTCAGCCGTAGCTCCTGGCAGCCAACCCCTTTCGGGATGTTTGTTGAGGATTTCTGTAAGGAAATGACAGATCCTAATTCAAAAATTCACAATGTCTGGGTGAGACATATTTTCCCAGAGGATCGCCAATGTTTCGAGAAAGGAGTACGTTCCGTCTTCTAATTCTAAGTTTAAAATTCTCTCAATTATCTTTTAAATTTAGACAAGGTATCGTCACGAACCGTTCGCAGGTGTAGTTGAAGTGGAGGTAAAAAACTACGCGTTTAAAGGCCGCTACAGAGCCGTTGAAAACTTGCGTGTATATGATGAGAACGGTAATCTGAAACCTGGTAAGTCAGCCTGTCTGGAAGTTCCAGGCGACTTTATGAAAGTCAAATAGCGAGCTAAAACTAGGAGATAAGAATTCTACATTTGGGAGAATTCTTTCTCACTTTATCCGACCCTCTTGGTCATCTTAATTTTATTGAAGTGTTTTTAAGCATTACATCAGTTTTGTTCAATTTCTTTTAATTTTACGAAGATAATAAATATTTGTTTTTTCTTACGGCCGAAGATTATTATGAAAATTCATTTTTGGAAACTTCGACTACACTCATGCTAAGCTGGCAGTGGCCAGTGGCCTACCAATGGTGCTTTATACAGCATAATAGTTATTCATGTAACGACTTTTCAAATTAAAAGCTCGTCCGACGCGAACCGTTTTCAATAGTGTTCGTTCCGTGTCCAAAAATACATCAAACTGTACATTGAAAAAATACATCACACATACGTCAGACAGACGGACGGATACCTAACATTAGAATCATTTTCTGGTTTGATCGCTTCTGGGTTGAAAGATCCTTCTGCATGTTGCGTACGCATAACTTCAATACACCCTTGCATCACAAATATTGTAGGGTATGAAAAGCTTTAACTATATTGTAAAATAGTTACTAAATTGAAGTACAGAGTGCAACAAATGTGATCTTGAATTCAGGATAGAAAGCAATTTTCTTAATTTGATCAGGCATCGTGACTGTTCTCCATTTCGCCAAAATGCAGCACAATGCACAAGTTAATCCAAGAAACCATTTATATACAGCTCATGGAGTTGACCGCCGATTAATGTTAGGTATAGGAGATGAACTCACAGCTGACAGATCGTGGGCCATAGTCAAGGATTTTACAACTTAATGGACTGTCCGATAACCCATCGAGTCAAATCACTGGAAATTAGTGCCTGTCCTTCTCTCCTCCGTACCTCTTGGACAATTCGAACGCTTCAAAACATCGAACTCGGCGAGAGTCGGGTTTATTTTGCGAAGTGCTTCTATATATCTAATCCCAACCCCAACCGCCTATGATAGGTAAGAAAATAAAACTTGCCGTCTTACACTGTAAGAATGAATGCTTTTTAATACAGATTACGATACCTCAATATGATGTAACAAAAACATTTCCCACTAATGACTTCAACGTAAACATTCCTGTTTCTTTCAAAAATAAGAGAGCAAATTATGTAATATTACATCATTTCACTTACCGCGTAAAAAGGAAAAAAAATTGTCGAAATTTTCCGTAAGCTGACTAATTCAAGGACCAAGCAATGAGATAGGGTGGAGAAAACAAGAAGAAGGCAGGGAAAGAATAAATTCATAACTTGCTCTGTGAAATGTAATAAAAATTAAAATTTTCATAATTTTTTTTTTATGAGCAGACTTTTATTAAGAAAACTCTTGCGAAAAAATGTAAAAATAAAAAAGGAAATCGCGTATACAGCCACCTGAATAATAAAATGCATTGCGGCCTCCGTTTGGTGGAACAGACAGACGGTGGGTGCGCAATTTACAATACAACGCGAATAATATATATCCACCCGTTACACGAAGCTATCGTAGATACATCGTTACATGATGACTTTACCGCTACAAGATAGTTGGTTGTCATTGTCAGACTTTATGACAGTGTTCATTTGTAATACTGATATTAAAGAATTGCTTGACTTGAGAGAGATATTTCAGTTATCCATTCACTCACTTACTAGCCTTTCTACAGAATTTTCGCAGTTAATACCACCCATACACATACGTACAGATGCATATAGATTTATTTATGAAGGGATTGTTGCCCTTGGCTACAATTTGCTATGAGTTTTTTTTTTTCTTCTATCTCTCTCTCTCTCTCTCTCTCGTATTATTATGAAACATTGTACAGTAATAAAATATCAAATGACAATGAAAAGCTCTTTACAAACAAAAGAGTAATAATAATAATAATAATAATATAAAGAAAAGTAAATTTTATCTACAGTGAAAACTCTAAAGTAAAGAATAATTGAAATATTTTTAGAAATATTCAACAATAATAAATTAAATGATTCTTGTTTTGAAAATTTTGAAAACAATATTCGGAAAATTAAAAAGCCTTGAAACGAGTAAGAGAACTGAAGTACCCGCAGTTACCCCAAAGCGAAAACATAAATATGGCTTTGACTTGGGACGCCCAATAATGCTTTTTCCAAGTCGCGGAAAGAATACGTCTTTCGAACTTATTTCATTAGGTCGCTCTACCCATCCACCCATCACCTAAGCGAATGTCGGTGCGCATGACACTTTCCAGAGCAGGGGTAAGAAAACGTAAGATATTGAATGGGAAATTTGTGGACTTTATTGTGAACAACTTATCCTCAAGAGTAACCGAATAGGTAAGAGTCACAGTCACAGGGCGATTATCCTCGGGTTTCAATTTGAGTTCGGTATAGTTTACAGTGGTCGTAGCTATAGTGGTCTGTTGGTGAAGGCATAAAACTTACTGGTTGAGCACACACCGGACACCTCAAATCTGGTTCCCTTTCTTCATTTCTTTCCGCTCGCGCTGCACGAATAGGCGATATCTTCTAATTAGCCGATCATATTAAAGAAAAAGATAAAAAAACTGACTGCCGTAGCATACACTGAGTTAATATTTGTATTTAGCGAAACCTCGGCTTGGGCCAAAAACGAATCCAGATGATTTCAAAGGACTTTCGACCCATGATGATGAATACATTAGATATATAGTCTTGACCCCTAGTGGTCTTCCTACTCCGTAGACCTAGAATTTCTTTCTTTTAGTCAGTTAAAAACAATTAAAGAGCACTGCTCACCACCTTTTCAAACAAGGCGTTGTATGAGAAACAGATCCGATCCGAAGCTTTTTGTGTTAGCGTTCGCCCTTGGATTAGCGTATTAAAAATGGCGGCTCTACTTGAAGTTCAGAATTACTTTCTGAATCCACCTATATAATAAAAGGCGGGTCTATATCAAGCATCGTTGCATATTAATATACTCTTGCGTCACAATGTATAAAATATATTTATACTTGGAAAAATATTTTTATATTAAAAGATGTCGAATTTTAATCCCTTTTACCTCCTAATTTTTCTTTTTTTTCGCTTACCATTAATGCCTTAATTAATTTGCCAAAAAGTCATCAAATTTAAGCTCAAAAGGAAAAGCATTTAGAGCGTTAAATAATACAAGGTCGAAACTGGCTCGATATGGGAGTCGGTGGAGAAAATATCTCGGTGGTTAAAATTGCTTAGGTCTTGGGAGGATGTTTGTAGGTGATTTGAGTCATTGAGCTTTTAAAGATTGTAATCATTCACAAAGGAATGACAAGAAATAAACAAACCGAATTGAAATGTCATATCGAGATTAGTTCATGATTTTTATTATTGAAGAAACGCGATATAAAATTTGCTTCTCGGGTCGATGGTTCTCGTTAATACGAATGAGATTGATGTGGAGGATGACTGAAAGCAAAATAACTATCGAACTTGTAGCTTACGAGAGCTCGATAACGGGAATGATAAACCGAGCACAGAGTAGCATTACAGCTCAAAATTGCCTTAATAAAGACTTGACAGTACCTTGTAAGGAATTACAAATTCTATTTATTGCAAAACTCATTTCAAACTAAAGGAAGAACAGGTTACTTTCAAAAGTAATTTAAAATACGGTTAATATGAAATAATTCTCAACTATTTAGAAAGAAATAATCTGATACTTATTAGACAAGACGTTAAAGTTGGACAAAAATATGTTTGCAATACATAACATTTTTAAAGCAAAGCAGCGGAATATTTTACATAAGATATATGAGAACAGAAAACTTACTTAATGGTGATACCTTTTTGAGGTTAGGTACGTTTCCGTGGTGGCGGATTTCTATCGCTTTGATTTAATATTTAAGAAGTTTTCATATTCTCTTCTACTTAGAGTCGAGAGTGACAACTAGATTATGGCTTACCGCCTATCCGCTTCACTTGTCCACGTGGATTTTGCACTTTCCTCCCTGCAATTTTTTTCCCCGTTTTTTTTTTTGCTTGCATGTGTTTTCATAAAAATAGAGCTTATTAAGTAAAACAAACCATTTGCCAAATGTATTGGAAACTCGCAATTATGTGGACAAACTATCTTTGGTCATATGGAAAGTACTCATGTGAGTTGACCAGTTAAGTATAAAGGAAGGAAGGAAGTATGTAGCAATTTGATAACATTATGCTTGGAGGACTTTATTCAATACACATGTATTTATTGAAATCATTTGATTTGATTTAGCGAAGTATCAGCATTCGTTGTCGACTATTGTTCGGAGAAGGCGTTGTTAACAATTTTTTCCTCTTTCCGTGCGTCAAAACAACTCTTTGCGGTATTATCCTTAGTTTTTGTTTTTTTTTTTTTTCGTTTCCTCAGCATTTTTGGTTGTAACGCTTCTCTGCGCATAAGAACTTGATTTTTTTTTTTTTTTTTGCGTCTTCTCTCTTCTGCAGTTTAAAAATCTCTTGAGAATTGTGGTTGATGGTGAATGAATGGATGGATGATTCCATCATTTTCATACTGTAATAGTCGAGGTTTCGTTTACTTTTAAATCAACTCGTGCGTAGCTTACTTTAATTTTTTTCTTTCTTGCTTTGTGAGCAGCAAACACAAAAGCATAACATATGGCCAGATTCATAAAGTAGCAAAATATCTTCTCTTTGGTAAAGTATAAATGCATTTACTTTGCTTCAAATAAAATCGAAATAGAAATAAAGGTAAAAAAAGTAAAAGCAAAATTTAAATAAAATTGGAATGGGAATCAACTGAGAAACATGCAAAACTTAAATTTGAATTGAAATGGTATCGAATAAAAATTCATTGCTTAGCATGAGATCAATCCGAATAGCATAGAAATAGAATTGAAATCAAGTTACAATTAAGGGGATGAACTACGGTAGATTTTTCAAAAATCGATTTTTTTTTTTGTTTTAGCTAATAGAGTCTTTGGACCTCGTGGAATAGATGGGAAAAAATTTATTTCCCGCGAACGATTTTTTCCTTGAAAAGTTGCAGCTATCGCCCGAGCTGCACCACAAGAGTATTTTGTAGTAACTTAATGTTGCACCGTTTGATTTCTATCGTCTATGACCCACAAATGGAGGTCTTTGGAGAGTGTTAGCAAGTTCATTTAAAGGTATTTCCAAAAAAAAAAAATGTTACTATGGCTTCATAAGATAAGACATCGGAAAGTGATTTAATTACCGAACGGCAAGAAGAAGACTAGCAGCTATTAGCTTAAAATGGTTTAAAGCCAGAAAAAAGCCTCTGCCGACTGAGTGCAATAAAAAGAACCGCTTAGAATGGGTGCGCCGACACCAACATTACACCGAAGAAGATTAATATGCTCTATAATACAACGATTCCCACTTTTTTCCTTACTTTCGAAAAATGATCAAATTACGTAAATGGCATTCATCTCCTTATATATCTATATATACTGAACGACGATTGTAAACAACTGAACCAATGTCAAAGTTATCCATAGCCGAAATTTTGGAAGAAATTAACGTCACATTTCGATTTTATAAAGCAACCGATTTGAATATAGATACTATGTGTGCACATCTATTAGGAACATAAAAATTTTTTCTCTCTCTACAAATATGTTTCTATATAAGAAACGACCCTGAATAGTTGTTTCTTCTTCCAATAAGATGTCCAGCCCAAAATTTAGTATGTAGAATATTCGACCGCGTTCTATTGAAATCGAATAGAATTCGCATCGAAAGGAAAGTCTTGTAGGAGCCGTATACCTTGCAAATGTAGAAACGAAAATGCTATTGAAAAATTAGTTATATTCGACAACTTAGTTATATTGGAATTGGAATTTATATTAATATTGTAAAAGAATCATTTGTCTTCCGAAATAACCAGACGTTGACATGTTCTTAGGAATTAATTGTATTGAGGGATTAAAAACTTAGCTGTGATCAGTGAAAATGTGTTGCTTATAATAAATCAAATACGTAGTTGAAAATCAAGTAAAAACGCTATTGTGAATCAGGATCCCCGCTTAAATACCCTACATCAACCTAAAGGTATTCATATAACGGCTTCTCAAAGGAGGAACTGGTCGAAAACATGCTCAAATCCAAAACATTTTCAATAGCTTTGTTGCTTGAGCCAAAATCAACCAGTGCACGGGATTTCATCAAAGCAAATCGAGACCTCGAGATTGAACGCAAGAGAACAAAACGGACAGACGGACCGACAAGATAAAAATCAACCGGTATGATAAAAGATACCAGTCCTCCTGTGTGCCCTTATATCACCCGCTCGTTGAAATTTTCTGGTATTTGTGATCATACTTTTGTGTGAGAATTCCACCGGTACTGCCCCCGTCTCTCTATCATCGGCTGTTTGCAAATAGTTCGAATAATTCGAACGAAATGCGACCGGAAACAAATTGAGTTTATTCTTCTTCTTGTCAAGCATTACATTGTCCTTTCATCAAGAATTTTCACTTTCACTGCGATCCGATCACTTGCAGGCATTTAAAAGCGTTAAAATTTCAATTAATTTAAATCAGTTTCTGACGCTTTTTTCCGTTGAATGCATTCGCATTCATATGCAATTGCATGAATTTATATGTAATTCATTCACTTAAAATTGCACATACATATGAATAAATAAAAAAAGTCAAAAATACCGCCTGAATTGATTTATTAACGCAAAACGGCAGTAACTGTGCATTTAATGGGCAGATCCATGTAACCGTAAGGCTCTGTAATGCGTAATGAACGCATTCTTATGCAAATAAGTTACTTTCATATGAATAAATATTCGCATTCGCGACATTATTTTAACGTTTTGGAGTAATGAACTTTATTATAAAGCACACTCAGGCAGAAGCAAGGACATTATTTGGGTTGAAGCCGAATCTCAGGAATGGTTGATAGCAGCTGCATATTTTCGTCTTATTATAAGTGCCTCTTGGTTTTTTATTTTTTTATTTAATTTTCGCTTTTTCTGTCGCCTGTGGTTAACCGCAACTGCAGTCCCGAATAAAGGATCCTTTGTGGCGGCTCGAAAGAATTTTAATTAATTAGTTCTTATTATAAGCGACAGAGATAAAGAGAGATAGAGATAGATAGAGAGAGAGAGAGAGAGAGAGAGAGAGAGAAAAGTAAGTGATATATGTGAAAGCCTTTGAATAAACTTAATAAGTATATTGCCTGGAATCAATAAGAATGCTTAACAGCTGAAAGCGGATTTATTTTGTTAAATGCAATTCGTTATAACGTCATTCGATTTTTTTTTTAAATAAATTTTAGTTAATGCAAGAACATAATGAAATGTCAGCCATGGCTTCGCTACTAAGAAAGAAATGCAAGTCCTCTGAAACTAATTGCATCTTTTTCACATAGTCTCCTTCCCTTTCCCCTTTAATCTCCTTACATCTTAAACCGTGCAATACCTTCATTGACATTGAAGATATGCTCAAGCAAATTTTCTGCTTGCATCAAATTTGATCTATGAACTATGAAAGCAGAGTCAATTAGTCTCTAAGTTACTCGTAATCACTGCAAAGGAAATGAAAATAATACGAAAGAATAGATGGAAACTAATATTAACGAATAAAACGCTTCGGAGAGGAGTACATTTTTTAATCGAGAAGGGAAGAACGTTTCGCAAATAAGAAATTTCGTAGTGACAAAGTAAAAGGCGTTTATAAAAAGAGAAGTTAGCTGCGCCTAATGTTGGCATTTTAGGCAATGAAACGGCTAACGGTCTAGCTAACAGGGTAGCCCGAGTAACCATGATAGGTCGGGAACCTTTCTGTAGCGTACGAAGAGCGGAAATTAGTAGGCCGATATCGCAATGGGTAGAGAGAAAATCGGATTGCCACTGGCAGGACAACGCAGAACACCGTCAAGTGGAAAGACTTAAAAATTCTTTCGGTACAACACACGAAGTACTGAAGCTAAAAAGGGAGCTCTGCAATATATCCACGCTATGTGTGAAACCGATTCATCCAGATTCTGTGAAGGATCGAGTGACACCTTTCGTCATATGCTTTGCTCTGTAGTGCTAATTTTTGACAACAACTTTCGGTTTAACCGTGAGTGAGCTAAGGTGGTTTACAAACTTGACTTTTATCTTTAAATTAAGATCAAATTTTGCTTAAATTTTTACGATTGCAATCTCTTCTTTAACGAATGAATTAAGGCACACTTGGACACCCAGACGGACAGACGGAAACTTTACAAAACATTTACTTGAATCTAAAAAATCAAACACAAGAATTAAACGGACACATTGTATATAGATAGATATCCCCCTACATATGGCCACATGTAAAGGATTTCGGTTAAGAGACACTTTTCGCGTAAATAAGATTTATAACATAAGTTGTTTAATATCGCGAAGGGAACTCTCACGGAACTTGCTTTTCAATAATTCCGATTTTGGGGGCTCAGCAATTCCATCTCGTCAAACGAGTTCAGGTTTTTTCAATTTCGCTTGCATACAGAGAGCAAGCAGGCGCTAATGGCTGGACTTTGTTCGTTTTATATAATATAACATTTTTTATATGGCCTGAGAAAATTATGTATATTGATTATCCACAAAGTCGTTAAACTTCGATTAGTCCGCACCGCATTACGTATTATATATAGCGATGAATTCTTTGATACATATTGTGCCTGCTTACCATAGTTAAAATGCGAGTGATGATTGTTCACAGCAATTCTTCGTTGACCGGATTTATCCGCAAGTAGATTCAAATTGCCGGTTGGCATATCGCAATCCTGTTGCAGACAATTGATTGATTTCAAACGTAATCGAAATTAATGAGAGAGTGACAGAGGAGAAAACCAAATATATAAGAAATTATGTTGAAATTACTTTCAATTATGTGATCTTTGAAAGAAATTTCCAGCGCATGTGCATCATGACTAGATTCTGTCCCTGGAGGCGATCAAACTAATTTTGAAGCACCCTGTCAGGTACTTTTTTTAATTAGATTAAAGGTGCTATGGTGGATCACAGCCCACCATTAGGTACTCTACATCGTCGTAGATATCATCATTTAACAACTTTTCAAAAGCAGCCATTGCATAGAAATAGTTGAAGAAGTGGTGCGATCAAACCGTATTCAATAGTTATGCGTGCTTAGGGCAAAAAATGTCGGTGTACAAAAATTTCAACGAAATAGGTTGAACATAAGAGACCGAGACGGACAGACGGACGAGCAAGTTTAACATCGCTTTCTGATCAATCGGTATTAGAACTGGTTCGTCCACCGCCTTCGTTCCTTCGTATCACAAGCGGTATAGGGTATAAAAGGTAAACAGATTCTATTGACGAACAGATTCCGACGACGCTAGATGATAAGGAAGGAAAGTTTTTTTACCTGTCATATGTACAGCATGGGGTGCCTTAGAGCAAGTTTGAAATTGTTTGCCGGCCAACCGTAACGTTGCTAAATACTTAACAAGAGAAATATTGAAAATTTTGGTTTTTGAAAAGAAAAGCCATCTTCTCAATCAATAAAAAGCAATTGGAAATATTTGCATCTTTTCAGCCTGCCGGATTGCTTCCTAAGCAACTTGTGAAAATTACAGCCTCGTCTACTGGGCTCCTCTCGCCAAAACACGGACAAAACACTTTAATACCTGTGTTAGCAGGCATTAGATATTTATTACCCACCCCTCCTTCTTCCCTTATGCACATACGAAAACAATTTTTCTGACTGAATAACTCCGTAATTTGTTGACAATTATTTCCACAAAAAATTCCTTTACCAGTTGTTATTAAAGAATAACAAAAAATTTTTGTACTAAAAATATGCATAAAAATAAATAATTTCCATTGTATCGAAATGTATTTACCTAGCAATTGGCCAAAGAAATTGTTTACACAGAAATGTACAAAAAAAAGAATGTTTCAATAAAATAAAATACCTTCAAGATCCTTTGAAGAATAAAAAAAAAAACAAAATACGAAGAATAGTTGGTTAGTTACAAGGGGTAAACTATATTTACAACTTTGTTTGCAACACATGTTGGGAAATTTTCTTAATTTATTAGCAAACCTTACAAAGATTTATTTTGAGCAAATCAAATCCATATTCGGAGAGTCTATACACTTTCTATTCTCCGATCTTCGCAAAAATTCTTATAAGGCATGTAATGTTCGAAGACTTTTATCATCACTTTGTTTATATCAAGGTTCGTCAAATACTTATAATCACTATTTTCCTATGGGGTCTAGCTTTCGAGGTGCCAATGCTAGAAGCTTGAAATTCAGCGAAGGCATTTCTTGATCGACTAAGAATGTGAGGTTAAAACTTGAGCGTGCTTCGTTTATGTGCAGGTACGCAATATGCAGGCAACTGAAACAATTCCGGAAAAACGCCGATAACCTTTTCCCTATCTTTGTCTATAACTTTCGATTCCGTAGAGATATTTATGAAAACCAAGATATGATCCAAGTGTGCATTAGGCTGACTTTCATGTTAAATCCCGAAATAAGCCCAAAGTGTAATAATGACTTATTAATATTTATTTCCCATTTATTTTCCCATGTAACACACACTAGCACCTTTTCCAATCCATTTGCAAGTAAATTGGAATTGCGATCTTATTGTTAATTGCGGACTTATTCGAGACCATTTAGTTTGCAGGTTTTCCGAAACATCCTCACAGGAATATGAAAAGATTTTTGTTCTTTTTTCAAGATAGTTTTAGTTTCTCATTTATGGTGGCGGTCTGCTGTCAAGGAATGTCTATGCCAATGTACAGTTTCTTATCTTCTTTGTTTGTTGGCTGTGGCCAGTCGACAATAATAGGGGATGAACCCTTTTGCTAGAAATATGTTTATGCAAAAACCCCGATGGTTCCACTGTTCAAGGCATTATATTAATAATAAATTAAAGAACACCTTCTGCTCCGTTAAGGAACATCTTAATTCAATTTCAACTGAGAACATTTTTGTCATCTATTATTAATTTTATATTTTTTGGTGATGAATAGTGAGCGAGCGAACAATTGCTCTTATAATAAAATTTATTACTATTTAGTTTACTTTAGTTTTTCCGATTTTCAATTTTACAGTGCTTTTCTTTTCAACTTTTCTTTTATTCTTTTTTTTCTTTTTTTTTTTTTTTTGTTCAAACTATTCTCGTTTCTTTTTCTTTTTTCAAGGATTATATTGTTAAAATTTGCTGCTATTGAACTTTTGATTTATTTCATTGTCTGCAAAGTTTATTCGATTTCAATTATTCGAGATGGCATTCTTTGGCAAATCGATTCTAATTGGAGACTTAAACAATTTACTTTCAAATAACAGTAAATTTGTTTTATAAAAACCCTAAGAAATTTAATAAACATGAACTGAATAGTCTTAGTAGACGAACGAATACACATCTCCACAGCAATATCCATTTTCATTTACCTTTGGCACTTATTGACCATAATACTAGTGGAAAACTTTCATCGATTAATTACTTAGAGCTAATATTCATTTAATAGGTTGGCGGGAAAGTTCTGCAGCATTTCACTATCTGCAGATAATTTTAGTTATCAGCTCGAGACAAACAAGTGGAATGCATTATTTGGGGTTATCCCGTAATACTCTTCATCAATTAGCTACGAAGTGCAGAGCGTGTAAGGTGCAGTGGATAAAACGTTTCATTTGATATGAGTTCCAGAAGAAAGCAACGCAGGAAGCAACCAATACTTATGTTACACATTAGGAAATGAAGTTCAGATCCGACGAAGATGATCTACTAAATTTCTATCCAGAGATTTCAATCTCAGTTCAGAAGATTATCGATCTGCTGAGTATAGACCTTATCCGTTGGATGCGCACTGCAAACGTACTCGGCATCGTGCATCCGATTGCTGATGAACTCATCTTTTATTTAAAATGCGATTGGGCTTTGCCACTAATTATCTTCATCTCAGTAATCTGATCATGTCCGCGAGAAAATAGTGGAACGTAGTTCAGTACGTAAAACTCTCTTATAGGTCTCAGAAACCTTATGCAATACATCCGTTCGAGGAGTTTGCTAAGCGTATATTTAGACATTGAAACATATACCATTTTTGAACAGTATTAACAAATAGAAACACCGAAGACCTTCCCTTAACCTACATGTCAAGTGGCTGGAGAACTACTTGTGACCTTTTGTCCGTAAACAACAAAACTTGTATTCTCGACCAAAGAAGGCAACTATTTCCTTATAAGTAATGTTTAACTTATAAAGTCACACACCCTTTACCTCCCCCTTTTTCCTTTGAAAAGTTATATCAAAATCATTCGAAAGAAAGAAGAAACATGGTCGACTTTCGATCAAAACGTTTATATAAATTAGATTAGATAAAGGTTTTGATCATAGTGGTGTTACTTCTCGGTTTAGTTACAAAAGATATTATTTAGAGTTCATTTTTTAATATCCAGGAAACGTGTTTCTCCATTGCGAGTAAACCTTTTTTCTCTGCCAACTTTACAACTGCCATTGTATCTCTTCTTATTAACCGTTTCAGATGAGAGAGCCACCAACGCCACATAATACTGTTTTAGGATACTCACTACAATCGCACTACTAGTGGCAATGTTTTTTTGTCACGACGCTCGTTAATGTAAGATTTCAAGTCCCTTGTACCGCTGTACAACTGTGCTCGGAAAGTCACATTTTTAGGTCATTTAAAATTTTCTCACGCCCTAAGTCGTCTTTTTCTACCATTGCACCTTATATAAGGGATTATTAGCTCTTAAACTGTTAACGTCCTTCTGTCCGTCCGTGCACGGCCTAAAAAGGAAATTTTCAACGGCAGACTAAAAAGCTGGATCTTTATGAAAATACTTTTAGTTGAGGTCCTAAGATCGCAGATGGAAACGACTGACATCTATTGCGATAAAAGCAAGAAAAAATGTAAAAGTTTCATAGATATTGCTAGCAATCAAAACTTAACTTTTCTTTACAGGTTTAATAAAGCCTTGTTAAGTTAATGGCTCGACGCGAAAAATGCGTCCGTTCAGCGAAACGATTTCCTTGCAGTAAATAATAGAGCTTTGTGAAGACTCATAGCCAAAAGTAAGTTCAAGATTTGCTTCTTATCTTATTTTTCTTGTACGTAAGGAAATTGACAAACGCTTTCTTTATTCAAATATTTCATATTTACATATGATAACTACGTTCTCTCGTAGCTACAAATAGATGTATCCCTTTGGTTCTTTCATCCAAGATAAAAATCACTCTCAAGCAATAAAAATGATAAATTATGTTAAACGATGTCAGACAAGTGACTGACTGACGTTTGTCTGCAGTGATTTGTTAAAAAGAAAAAAACAACAACAAAGAGCAAAAATAACTGTTTAAAATGTTAATATTGTTGTCATCATCATCGTCATCGTCATCGTCATCGTCATCGTTTTCATTGTTGCTCAGCAAAACTTTTCATGTTTTTCCTTATGTACGCAAGTTATTTACTCTGACATTGAAAATATATATGCAAACTATATGCCCTCCCCATGTATATATAAATACATACACACAGACGCAAGCACCACAACTTCACACATTATCTCCATTAATTTATTTGACGAGTAACTTTGGCATAACAGAAAAAGCAAAGACAAAAAATAACAATAATACAAAGTAACTGATGACATGTCACATCAACAGTTTAAATGTAACGCAATACAAAAGCGTACACAACTACACGCATCCGTACATACATACATACATACATTAACTAACAAAGTCAATCTTTCTCTCACGTTGCATTTAAATATGCGTACGTGTGTGAATGTAAAGCGTCTTTTTTTTATCTGTCATTACGAAGTTTACTCAAAATGCTGCTGCAAAATATTACAACAATATTACAACATAAAAATGAAAAATGAAATGGAAAAATGTTCGCCCAAAAAAACAATCGCTTCTAAGTAAACATTTAATGGATGTTGGCTCTCTCTGAGCCCTTCCACATACTAAAATAAAAAGCTGAATATGCAATACATTGGTAAGCCTATGCCTAATTATGAAGGTTTCTATGATTGCGTTGGACACCGAATGGGTCTTTGTAGCAAGCACTTCTATGTCCATCGCGTTATGCTTTTTCAAATAGGCGAAGCAAATCTAGAAATTTATCTATGATTTTGGAAGTTTAATCCTAATTTGACTTAACAGTCTTTTCGCAACTTAGAACGTTTAAGTCTATTTGTCGACCGACACATTGGTTCGACACATTGGTCCGACACTACTCAACTCGTGCACTTTCGGGGAGCATGTTATGCCATTAGTCGCGACTGCCTACACTTTTTGCCTACTCGCTGTACAAACTATACGATGTAGTTTTGCGTGCATGGTTGTGACACAGACATCTTAAAAGCTCCTTCTGTGTAATTAAAATGTGTACAAATGTATATTCAAAATAATGTCCCTGTAGATCACTTTGTAATGTTGTTTGATGAGCGCCTTGTAATCTTCTACAAAAATTCATTTATATCGCCGAAATATTGAATAACTTTTAACTCTATAATCTCTTCAGATGTGCTTTCTATCAGTTCTACTTAAGAAGAAGAAACAAGTTCTTTAACACATTCGAAAAAGCTAAGTAGAAACCCGCATGGGTGTGTAGCAATGTATGAACTGTTAGTATTTAATTGTGCTATCATCAGCTGCATAATTTTTCGACGACTTCATTGGAACAATAAACTCTCTCATATCAGAAGCGAGAAATGATATCCTATTAAATATTTGAACGTACCCGTGTACCGACCTCTCCTAGCAAACAATACATGAAAAAATTTGACAAAAATATATATAATCAGCGTAATCTCCTTTTAGCTCGATGGACATTTCTTAATAATTTTTATCGCAGTCAGGATGTTCAAAAAAGCCGTCTATGGCAGGCTCCGCACCACGTTTGTTGAAAATTGTGTGTCACGGGACGATTTGCCAAGGCTTGGAAAGAGGAAATTATCCAAGAAGGGTCGTAAAGCGTAGAGAGATCGTGGGGAAAGCAATCCCAACGGTAACTTTGGCCATAGCGACACTGATACCTTATCCGAATTTCTAATCACTATGCCATCCTAGGTGTCTTTTAAAGGGTAACGTTTCTCACGGCCTGCTTACATGATCCAATAGCTTTTTGTGCGTAGGCTCTTCATTGTTTTCATGCTTGCCTCCGGCTAACAACTGCGACTTTCGCTTCCCCCGAAGCGGGAAGAAAAAGTTGAAATTCTTTGATAGCGGCTTTCAAGGCACAAGGAAATATTTTCGAATGAAGACTCGGCAAAATTTAAATACTCAAGAATCATTGCACGGCTTAATGTTTTTCCCTTTTCAAATGTTTATTGCCTGAGTATTTATATAGTAGATGCACTACTTCCTCAGTGCTTTTTCAATATTGAAATTCTTTAGAAATAATTTTTCCGAAACTACGTTCCACCAACACTAATGACACATGTAGTTGTATTCATATGTATTAAGGAACATTAGTTTGAATAACATATTAGCTATGAAAGCGAATAGGCATCGATATCGTTAGAATTACAAATGGAAAACATAAAAATTGATTGACTCACTTCATAAGAATATCGCAGGAGATGTTCATGTTCATGTTTTCCAAACACCCCTAAAATAAAAATTTCAATTTTCTACAATTTTCTTTTAAAATATGTATTAATGTTTATTTACATTTTTCCTTTGCAACTTACAGTACGTACAGTACAATATTGCCATCGGCAATAAAGAGTCAATCGTTCGCATTAGTTTTACAACCACCACAAGAGAAGAAGAATGGAAAGTAAAAGACTTTTCACTTCATTTCTAGCAATCAGAAAAGTGAATTTTTTATAACTTAAAGTATACTTATGGTATGCTGTCGAAACACTGTACTGCCACATAACTCAGAAAGATTGGGTGAGAAGTTTCGATGCGTGCACTCAACACACACGACCTTGATTCGTTCAACTGCCATTTCGACTTCATTTCTAGCATTCAGAAAAGTGAATTTTTTATAACTTGAAATGTACTTATGGTGTGCTGTCGAAACACTGCACTGCCAGAATGTGTGTGGGAAGTTCTTCCTCGCATAACTTTTCGCTGAAACTGAAAGTTCTGTACCGATTAAATCAAACAAGTATTAGATAGATCATATATGGTATAGAATCATACCTCAATCCATTATAACATAGCGAGGTAGTGCTATAATATGCAAGTGAGAGACATTCGAACACGATCGCCTAACTATGTCACCATTTGTGCCAATCACTGTTCTTTTCCAAATTTCTGTTCTTCCGTTCGACTCTTGGGCAATCCGTCTTTTATACTCTTGTTCTTTCGTTTTTTGTATTGTTCCAAACTCCTATTCTTTAGTCCGGGTGTTCGACTGTCCAATTAATTTACGGCTTATCTATTCTCCTGTCCTCCTGACCTGCGATTCGCTTTTTTATTCCTCCGCTCGCCTTCCATTATATTTGGTTCTTCAAGTCTTCGCCCCTTCAGTCCGCTTTACTTTCTGTCGATTTATTTTTCCGTTCCTCTGTTTTCCCCAAGTTTCCTTCGTCCGCCTCTTCTAGTGTCCATCAAGTCTCACTTCTCTGCCTGTCATACATGCCGCACGCTTATTGCTACCTCCGTTGATTCTTCTATCGTCTTCTTCTTTTGTCCCTTCTACGATTCGATTGTTCTTCAGTCCTTGTATTCTCCAATCTGCCTGTCCTTCTACCCACCTTATGTCATCTGTCTGTTTATCGATATATTTCTTGTTCTATCCTAATCCTCCCCTGCCATTGTCCGTCCGATCGGTTGTCCTTCGCTCTCATAAATGTGCCGAACATAATATCAAACGATGCATGAAAATAATGTGAGTTTACATAGCGAGCACAAAAGTCGTTTAACATATACATTAAATGGAATATTAGAACATTTGCTGAAAGCTCTATTTGTGTTTTATATTCACAAAAAAGGTGAATGCAATTCCTTGCAAGTGCATTAAATTTGAGGTATACTCATCGCCTGTACCTTACAGAACCTTTGGATAAACGTGAACGTATTGAAAGTTTTTGAAATTGTTTTAGTGGCGCCCACCGGTAAAATCGCCTGAACAACATATTTAAAAGCTTAAATGAAATGTTAAAGCTAATAAATCACAAATAAGACATAAGATTAAGATAGAAAATTAATGCAATAACAACAAGAAAAACATCGTACCTACCAACCTACCACACACAAACGGAAATGAATTTCAAGATTCACTTAAGCTCTCCTTTTCTTTGTTATTGCTAAAGAATAAAGTTTGCCAACGAGAGATTTTATCTTAAAATCAATATCGTCTAAAGGAGAATAGGAAAGAACAGAAAACAAAAACAAAAAAAAACAAAAAAATGAAAGAGAAAAGCGATTGAAAGAAACTTAGTTTTCCTAACAAATGATTGACATTGAAGATGAAGCAGTAAATAATAGTTCAATTTTGTTTCTTTCGTTCTTCGATTATTCTGAAAGGGAATACTCACACATACACTCACAGTTAGGTATGCAGCAGGCGACATTAAGACGCTTTACCAAAACTTACTAACGCCTACTTTGCTTAAGTTATAATACAAGTATTGCTAACTACTTTTTTTTATTTATTTTCCTCTCTCTTATTTAATATTTTCCCCAACACTATCCCGTCCGAGTTTTAATTTTAGTTCATTTAAAGGCAATAGGCTAAATGAAAGTAGCTGTCATCATAAGATAAGATATGAACTTAATCAACTTGTTAAAACATACGCTCCACTGACCCTAAACACATTTTATTCGTGTTAAACTTTCTAATAAGTAGTTCGCTAAGGCATATAAAAATAAACTAGAAACCTCAATGTATTGCGGCCTGTTTTCTCTTTCTTTTTAAAAGAGAACAAGAGGAGAAGAAAAAACCCCAAGAAAGTGTGTAAGAAAGTAAATAAAAACTCATAAAAAACTTTTTCTGATGCTTTTAACACATTTATAAGAAGAAAAAAAAAGGAAGGAAGAAAGCAAAATATATATATATATATATCGTACTCTCTATCTCTAATAGAAGACATACTACGAACAAACGTACATTCATCTAAGGATTTTTCCTTTCATTCGTTACTTTGATATTTTTATCAGTGAATAAAAATAACAATTTAGCTTGTCAGAGCTTTATGAGTACAAATGTCATCAGCATTTGTAATACCACTAGTGCAGGCACCCAACTACTTAATCTCACACCTACTTATTGCGTATCTTGGCATCAACATCATCATCATCATCATCATCGTCATCATCATCGTTATACAAAGTATTTTAAGAAAGTGTGTTTCTTTCTTCTTCTTCTTCTTCCAAAAGTTATTCCCCACATAACGCAAACTAATCGCATCTATTTTTGTATGCATGTATGTATGTATGTATGTATGTATTACTACATCAGCTAAATGTATTGTTAATTTTTCACTTTACCAACTTCAGTTAATACTTAACCGACATTATCTTAATTCCTTTACTTAAGTTACTTCAACACCCATAATATTACGTTCTATCAAAATGATATCAAATCATTTGATGACTTTGAAGTGTTTTTCTCTCTTATTGTTGTTCTTATTATTATTGCGTGGTTGACATGTCTTCAAGTTTAAAAACAAAATAAAAAAAATAAAAAAAAAATGCTTTTTATTATATTTTTTATTTGTTGCTTTTTTTGGCTTGTGGTCGATAATGTGTGAATGACACAGCCACAGACACAGAAGCATAAGCTCACACACCCACTTACCTACATCAAACGAGCTGTCATTTGTCTGCATGTGGTTTTCTCTCTTTATCATCCATTATCATTAATTTCTTTATACCGTTATTATATTATTATTGATGTAAAAACTTTCTAAATACTTTGGATTTTATTGAAAACTGTCAAGTAGTTGCTATCTTCATCAAATTGATTTTAAATATTTCATCTAACACATGTAATTACCGCATGTGCTTAGGAAAAAGCAGAGCATGTTAAGTTTGTTAAATCGGGCGAAGTCACAAGTCAATTATATAGAACTTTGGCACTAAGAGCGGACATCGCATTTGTCGGATCCTAAATGGAACGCAGTTGGGCACGAATTGATTGAAAAAATGAAATAAATATTCAACGAGAATTGAGATAAATAGGTTCGATTGTTTCCGCCTCTTCGTTCTTCTGCCTCTCTATTCGTAGGCACAACGCCTATTACCTAAAAAGTTGGTTTATGATTTTAGCCCTAACTTCGTGCTAAATTTTTCTTATCGCCTTCTCTCACGAGTAGCCAGATAGGTAAGAATTGCGACTGTCGCCCGTTTAAGTCTCAAGCACGGCAGAGTTTACTTTGTTCATAAGCTTGTGAGTCGGTAAAGCCATAGCACTTATCAGTTGGGGACACACACACATCCGCTTCCCTATCTTTTTCGTTTTTTTCGCTTCCTTCCAGCGAGGGGTAAAAAAAACATGAAACCTAGTATAGACAACATAGACAGAATGATAGGCAGCGGAACGCTATGCCTTTTGTAACAAACCACTTTTCAAGCTTTAGTGATTTTTCCGATTATTATTAATTGTCTTTCTCTCACGATCATCATATGTTGGATGTATAGGACCAAATTACTTTCTAGACATGTGATGTACTGCATTTCTTTACCTCATTCTGCACTTCTACATGCTTAAACTTTTAGAAATTGTTCACCTACTATGTAGTTTCAGCCGTTCATTGAACAATTCGCTTAAGTCGACTTTTTAAAAAATATTAAATTGAAACGTCAAAGCAAAGTGGTGTAGTTATACCTCTCTACAATTATAATAACTTTCCTGAATAATAAAGATTAACACCAACAAACGATAAAATTTTTGTGGTAAGGTCTCAAGGACGCCTTTATGATTTTCTTTGGACTCTCCCGATTGTAGCACTAAAGATATTTCAATAAAACACATTGGTTGGAAGAAAAAAAATTTGTAATCCTGATAATTGGGCCCAAAATTGGTAAAAGCATTAGAGAGTATAAGGTTTGGCATACACGAGTAGAGGCGAAACTTCAATGCCTGCATAAACATTTGTCGATATAATGTGCAGAAGCTGTCAGAAGCTTTTTCGGATAAGAAAGAAGCGGCCATGGGGCATAGTACAGTATGCACAGTCAACTTGACATAAATATTTTAATATATTACATTCACCCGTCTATAACAAAAGAGGCGTGATCTACGCAAGAAATGGTCCATTGGAGACCTAACACAGTCTACGTTACAGAAAATCACAACCAAGACGTTCGCCAATTCAGCGGAAGCAAATCATATCCCAGAGGCTTGCGTAGTATTCAACAAAGTCATTTGATATTTATAATAAATTCCTTACAAGCCTCCTAAGTCACTGGCTAATAAATGGTGTAACCAGCGAGATTGATTGTAACTTGTCCGCTGCTCGCGGACAATCTTTTTTTTTTATAATGCATTCTTTTATTATATATATATATCTACATATTTTTATATATATATATCTACATATTTTTTTTAACATTATAATGTTCCTCGCTTCGTTGAAAATATTTAAATAATGACGTAATATAAAACTATATTACTTTAATAGGCATTATTATTAAACTACTAACTGATGAATTTTCCTTTTTGATGATAATTCTTGGTTTTTTTCATTTAAAAAAGAATAATTCCTTTTGAGAAAACTCCTGTTATGCCACAAAAGTATTGTAATAAACGCATTACTTCTTTCTGGTAATGGGCAAGCCAAGTTGACAGGAACAAACCTTTTTTTTGTCGTTATGCTTAGCCTTATCAAGTCACATTGCATTACATGTGAAAGTCGATAGTACATAAATATTTAAGAAAAAATATTGTGACGCCCTGGGAATGACCCCCAAAAATTCCTCAAAAATTGTTTACATTTTACAATATCGGTCCGTTCGAGTCGCTAATGCTTTGCAGCTGACAATGGCTTATTAAAATTGTCAGCAGGTAAAGGCTTTCGTGAAAACTTCTGCGTTCAGAGGCTGCCACGTTAAAGATAAACGATGCCCTGATTGACCAATGATTAACAATTTCGATAAGATTCCGTAGAACCTGTTTACCATCGAAATGAGGCACGTTCGGTTTAATAGAAGCTCGTGAAAACATAAGAAAGTAAAGCCTCGTACTTGTAATGTTATCTGTATACCGATAGCTATCATGCGTTCTATGATCGTTTGAAGGCGTTGTTTGGATATTTTATGGTAAAAAAATCTACCATGTTATTGGTATTAATTTGGACAAAAAGACTCATAGATACCAGGTTGACTTTGCAAGGCAAGAATATATGCAATATTCGCATTTGTACCCGAGTAAGTAAGAATCGCGACTACCAAGTCAGTGTTCGCTGATTCAAATCTCAGGTGGGGAAGAATTTACTTTCATCGTAGCTTTAGTGAGCGCACAGTCGATAAAAGTATAACACTTGCTAATTGGGCACCAGGTGGATTGCGGTCGCCACGTTCCACTATCTTTTCCCTTTCTTCATTTTTTCCGGAGGCGTTAAAAGAATCTAAAGCAATCTAAACCTTTTTACGGCAAAGGGTTGGGAAAGGCTTTGTAGATAACAACCTGTTATTAGAAACACTTTCTCTTTAGAAAAGTGGCAGCACCATAGTGGGCCCGCCGTTAACCATTCTCCACCATCCTAAAGTTATGAGAGGAGGTCGAAAAAGTGGTCGAATCCGAACCAATTTTTAATAGCGTTCGTTCACGGATCAAAACATGTCGTTGTACAATATTTCATTAAAATATCTTAAAAATTATGGAAGTAAGTTGAGCACAAGGCATCAGAGTGGGCACCCGGAGAGACAAGCTTCGATCGATTCGGTATAATACAAGGTGGTTTTAACTCGAATCCTTCTGTCTGTTGCATATATTCGCACAATCTTACTGCACTTTTTTGCCATAAGTAGTGTAGTGTATTAAAATTATAATTGAACCCATAATTATATAATAATATCTGATCTCAGTGTTCGAACTTTTTCATTCTTTTCTAAATTGCCAGGCAGAAAACTATATAGTAAATTTGGATTATATAAAAGCTACGTAACGTTGCCACAAAGTGTTATGAATGTGATATAGAAATAGGCGGGAATCAGAGGCAGAATCTCACTTTTAACGTTTGGATTGTTATTCGGAGAAATTTGAGCATAATAACTATTTTTGATGCATTTCTATATCTTACATTGTTAGTTTGGTTTACCAGAGTCTTAAGATCTTTTCATACACACACGTGACTTAAGAATTTTTTAGGCAGTTAAACTTACTATCTAATGTATTAAGGATCGTTGGTGTGTTGCTAATAAAGTGACTAAAATCAAGTATTCTTTTATTCACGTCCAGCGTTAAAGTAAATCTTCTTCTTCTTTCTCATTTTACCTTAAATCATCCTGTAACTATCCACTTAAATACCGCCCTTATACTGAATCGCATAAGTTTTCGTTAACATGTTGCCCTTGTCTGATCTAAAAAATTTGAATAATTCTTTCGTTAAGAAGATGATGGAATGCAAAGCGAAATTTAACTGATTGCTAATGATACTAATGAGCGCGTTGGTAATCTTCCTCTAAGATAACAATAATACTCTCCAACAGTTAAATAATAATTTTAAAAGCATAAAACTTTACAGCAGCAATTTAGCGGAGAACAAATTAAAACAGCACTTAACTAAGAATTCGTATCACACAACTGGTCTGCAAAGCAAATGTACAGAAGCTTATGGCAAGATTGAGTGCATGCGGTAAAAAAAAAAAAATAAAAAAAAAATTGCATATTATTTACATTCACGAATAAGTAGATGATATGCATAAAGAAGTAGGAAATTCTACTGAAAGTAAGTAAGTACGTTAAAGTTGTTAACTTACTTGTGTGCTACATAATGAAGCATCAGATGGAAAAAAAAAAAAAAAAACTTACTTACACATCAACTACTACTAATATGAGTAAATGTTATTACAATACAACGAAAAAAAACCAAAAAACAAAAAAAAAAGAAAGAGAAGCAGAATGAAGGACATGGTCAACACAACTTTTAAAACACGCAGGCAACCAAGCAGCCAGACCAAGAAAGATAGACAGACAGAGAGAGAGAGAGAGAGAGAGAGAGAGAGAAATTATGCATAAAAACCGATGTGTGTTTAACTCGAAAACTCTTTCACACACTTTCAAATGCCAGGGCAAACGTGTGTGCATTTGCACAGTTTTTCGTCCAGTAAATTAAGTGATGTACTTTTTGTGTTTGCCTTTTACTTCGCTATAAATGTACCACTAATAAATGCACATACACACAAGCAAACATATACATTAATTATTTTATGTACTTATTGTTTGTAGCGCTTTTTTTCCTCCGCCCCCCGCCTTCATCACTACTCACCACATGAATGAAAGCTTATCGTCGTAGCCAGTGTTGACATTGTTATAGGAATAGAAAGTAAAAAAACAAAAAAAACAAAACAAAAACAAAAACAAAAACTATATAATATCTACTGTCATCAACATCATTAACATTAACCGAGAGCCCACTACTACTACCACGTCCAACATATTCTGCAAATGCAAAGTTGATGTTGTATCTATTTCAGTATCTCGCTTGTATACCGTGCAAATGAATAGAAAGCATTCAAAAAATAACACGACGACAGCCAAACAACAACATGTTACGTTGATAGTCGGTAAGGGCAAATATGTGTGTCTGTAAAGTTATGCTCCGTAGGGACATTTGTAATTTGTGTCACCATCATCACTAACCGCCATCATCCAAATGCCATATGGTGTTCTCTGCTTTTGGTTTGTTTTCTTTGTTCTTACCGGACAGTAAAGGATTTTCTTCTTTACTAGAAAATGTGTAGTAGAGTGTAGAGTGTGTGTGTGCGTGTATAAAAATTATATAAAATCAACAACGGGCAAGTAAGTCCACTATGAAATACACATCGAAGACCAACTTTATAAAACATTAACAATTTCATCATTATTATCATCGTCACAATAATTGTTGCAAGTATTACACACACACACATATATATATATATATATATATATATATATGAAAGTAGATTGGTCTCTCTCCAAACAAACTCTGGCCATCACGAACACTATTATCATTGTTATGATTGTTATTAAGCCGAATTTCGTTGGCTGTCAGCGGCGCTTATGAGGTTGCCAAGAGTTTTTTAGTCTACTTAGCAAAATCCACTGCCAGCTAACCATAAACTTGAAACAATTTTGACGACTCGTAACAAAGCAGAGTAAATAACTTTCTACGCTTTTGTAGTTCTTATTGCGTATTTGCTAAAGTATCTATGCATTTTTATCGTCCGCTTAGAATGGCTTTTAACAATTCTTTGGAATATATAGATATATATATATATATATAAGTATTTTTTAATTTTTTTCTTTGATTAAATTTATAAAACTATCTCTAAAATTTCAAAAGCAATCAAGTTCAGCCTGTTTACAAAAAAAAAAAAAAAACTGATTTTACCGGAAAACACTCGAATTTAAGCGATACAATGAAAATTCTTTGAAAGCCAAACCAATATTAATAACTATAGTAAGCGAGTTCAACTTCGCCCTTGAGTATTAATATTTGTGTTGCAAGTGTTTGCCAAATTAAACTAAATAGAACTTTAGTTAATGATAAGGTGTGTTAGATATAAGATAATCCTCGAAAAGGTGTAATGAGAGGACGGCTTGTCTGAGGTCTTCAATACTGAAGACCCCATTAACAGAATATATAATGGGTCTCCAAAGAGATTCAAGAGATGATGCATAGTGGAAGCAAGAGTTTGGCTTATCATAGAAAGATGACAAAACTTGAATTACATGAAGGCTTTTGTTTTATCTCAAAGTTAGATCGAGCAAAAGCAACATATATGACAATGCGGGAACGATATAAATGAACTCTAGGTGGGACGGCTGGCAGAACTGAGGCCGCATACGAAAGACCCATTGGCATGATGTCTTATCCAAGAAAATTCATCATCAAATATTGCCTTTAATTCTGGCAAATAACTCCACGTCCACCGCTCAAACAACATGCCTTCTTAATAATTGTGCCCAGCTGAAGGAATCCACAATGCATCTCGTTAGAAATGCAGCCTTACTTTTTGGCAGCTTGGTCCCATTAGCTTCAACTAGTCGTGGAGCTGCGTTGTTCTTCGAATTAATTTGCTTGTTTCGCTGTTTTCCCTAAACCAGACGAACTTGCTGGTCTGTCATGCCACCATGTCTTAGGTCGAAACCATTAATCGCTATTACTATTTATCTTATCTACTTAGCCATTCTACCATGGCACAGTTAAGAAGATATTTGTCTGTTGGCGCACTATTCCCCACATCCACTTCGCTACGCAAATATTTATTGTTCCAATCTCTTAAATAACAAGTATTCACCGCCCTAGTCTCCTAACTAACTAGTTTGCCAAGACAGACTCTCAATTTGGAACGGATCAAGAACTTACCGCACTTAGCCGAATAGTGGTTGCGTGGTGTGCCATGTCTAGTGGTTTATTCAAACCAAAAAAAAAAAAAAACACTAACTAAGGAGTGCTACCAGTAATAACTGATCCAATTGCGAAAAAAATGGGCGTGATAAGCCAAGACTCATGATATTGTGAGCATTTAATAGGAAAGACTTTAAACCCATATAACAAAACTCGTTCAGGAAATATTTGAAATTCTAATGGAATGTCGTAATTTCACCGATGTTGTTAGCAGGCATCACTTTTTTCAATTAACACTTATTCGGTTGATGCCGATGTTTGTTGATTCTTGTATAGTCTCAAAGGCCGAGAAATTTATTCAAGACGGAATTACGCGATGGACAATACTTTGATTAAAATGTCTCTCTGCAAATAGAGCTTCAAAGTTACAGAAAGAACCCTCAAAGCTGTTGTGTACACATTAATACTAAGTTGGGTCTGTATCATCGTGGCTGTTAAAGTATTCATATTATACTGGGGCCACACATGGAAAAATTTCTGAACAGATTTCGTATAACACAATTAATTTTAAAATAAATCGGTTGTCACCTTTTGCTAGTACTAGTACTAGCTATGCCCGTAGAAAAGCAAGCATAGGGTATTCAAAAGATGGGTCAAATAACTGGAAAACAGAAGAAAATAAAAAGACTTCACTACTCACAATTTTAACAGCCTTTATGTACCGGAGTAAATTTTCAACATAGCTTTGAGCACAACTCCACAGTGCACATTTGTAGTAGATAGTATTGTCAATTATGCCTTCACTTAAAAAGCATGAAAGAGAAAATGTAGTTGCTGCTCAGAGCACTTCACGAATACACAGTAACATGCTTGACTAAGCGTTTAATGTCGATTATAGAAAAAGTGATGAAAGTGCTAAAATAAAGAAAACAAGAAGAGAACAAAATCTCAAAACAGTTCACTTCAGTTAAAATGCGACATGTAATCGAAAACGCTTTCCAAGAAATATGATTCGGACATATGTACGAATGAATGAACGAAATCACTTATATCTCATGAAATATTACGAATTGCTTGCGCTCTCTTATCCTTACCATGACATCCGCTTGTACCAGCTTTCCACATTGCTAATGTAATGCATATTCTATTAGTTCACGGATAGGATAACTTCTTCTTCTTATTTAAATTTCATTAGAATGTTGACTTCGTTTTGCTTTGCGTTACTATAAGTTTCCAGGCTATTCTAGCTTCTCTTCTCGTTCCCACTTTGTCTTTGGCAACCAAAAGTGCTAATTGCCCAGAACTGGAGTTTGAGGTAAAAAGGTTTTTTGTTTTTTATTTTTTTCTTGTTTTCAATTTATCTTGTACTTTACCCTGTGGAAAAGTAGACGTTTGAAAAAATTTTTTTCTTACTCTGATACTAAGTGCGGTTAGACGTCCTTATGATGGCACAACTCAAAACATTGTTAAACCGCCATCAGTTAAGGTAACTGTTTCTCCATTTTTTTTTTTTTTTTTTTTCTGTTGCTTCTTTGAGAATTTTGCGGTATTTCATGTGTTTCCGAACAGAAACTGGCAGTCAGCCAGTTTTTTTTTTAATTTTTTTTAATTTTTGTTTCTGCGATATATTATATTTTCCTTTTCTCTAAAACATTGTTAGTTTTTTTTTTTTTTTTTTAAGTTTTGGCAGAAAAAAAAATGTCACTTTTATGTTATTAAAGCGTGTCTTTGTCATTAAAAAACAAAAAAAAAAATAAAAAGTAATTTTTTAATATATTACATATTTATTTAAGTGTTTCAATGTTTACATTAAATAAAAAGTTTTTCTGTTAGTTTAATTATTCGCGTAAAGTTAACTGTAATCGGCTTTTTTTCCTTTCACACCCTACACCACTTATAGTAAAATGATATATTAACTGTGGGAGATGTTTACGACACCCGTAGACCCACTTGTTTTATCATACCTGGCGAGCTACTCTATCTTTCTGTCCCTCTGTCCGTTGGTCCGTCTGTGTGCCGTGCATTCCTGTGTTCAATATGTAATTCGTTGATGAAATTGATGATATTGACGAAATTTGGTATAATGATGCGTCTTGGCCTAAGATCGAAAGATATTGAAAACGGTTCACATCGGACCGCTTTTTCAATAATATTATATACATTGCTTTCTTTGGACCGAATTTCATATACGATTCATTTAGAATCGCTTTCTGAGTCGATATAGAAGTGCCTGTGTGTCCATCTGTACGTCTGATTTGCGTAACGTTTGTTCGAACTACAGGCCAAAACTTTTGATATATTTCGCATTTTGGGCCCAAGGGGGAACGCTATTGAAAGCGGTTCAGATCGGAAAACTTTTTCGCCCACTTCCCACATAACACTGCTCGTTTTGAACAATTGTTATCCGAATAAGTGTCTTAGGCGATATGACGTACAGCATTCAATCGTGACCCGCGACCCAATGTCATGCTTTTATTTGTCTTTATTAGAAAATTACTAAATATCGAATTTGGGATTGAGTTGAATTTAGGACTAAAATACTTTCTTTGAGGCAATACTAATCAAAAGAAACGGATGCGCTTCGCGGCGATGAAAGAACAAGAAATTTAATCAAAATCGCTCATACAGTAATGTAAAATGGTATTACAAGGATTACGGTAAGAGCCGAAAAAACCAACGGACGAAAATATTTGATGATGTCAAACCTTTTGCTAGACCACATGAATCATTGCCGGCAGCTCAGAAAGCACTATTTTTGAATGAAACCCAAAAATAACTTTTATTTTTTCCCTTTGCAAATCATAGGCCGAAAGAGATCATAGGTAGGGTAGGGTACAGAATGGCGCTCGGCTTATGACCTGCCCGTTTGCTAAGTAGCTTCCGTCCGTGCGTTTTCTCCTATAAGGGTAAAGCCGTCTGCAGAGTATCCGTGGGGAAAATAATATAACTCTCACTGTATCTCCCGGATTAACTAGCTCAGCAATAACACATCTGTCTGTCTCTACAACCTCCGATCCGCTTCAAGTGTACTTAACTTAAGCGTAGCCCTAAAAATACTAAAGTCAGTGGTTTGATAGTTACACAGAGAGAGAGAGAGGATTTAAATACGTAGCCGGTACATAAAAGTTACGCATTATTAGCTCAAGCAAACGTATCAAGTTGATGCAGGTTTTGCTATTAGTAATGAAGGTTTGAAAAAATATAAAAAAGGTTTTTCCTCATGCCGCATTTAAATAAGCAAAAGCCTTTTAATGAACACATCATTTAATAATTTATTCCATTTGCCTGAATACTGAACCTAAAGACTGTTAGGCTTATACTTATTGTCATTAAAAAAAATATGGAACAGAGCACCTTTCCATCTGCATGCGATTGCAAATGGAATAAAGTAACAATTATTGCAATAAAACAATTCCATAACATATTTATTTTTAGTTATACGAAAGCAGTAATAAAAGCTCAACAATTCCTAGGCTATATACTTACAGTAAAGTTATATTTATTGTGGTAATTTAAATAGAAGAAGCAAAAAAAAGAAGAGGAAGAGAGTAAAGCAACCTCTTTCCTCAGGAATGCTACAATGCTACCACTTTTCATGCAGTGAAACGAGTTCATAAAAATTCCACGAATTTCTCTGTGTCATTTGTTGTTGAGAATAAACAAAATAGTATAAAACAATATACATGAATGAATGCATTTATGCTTTTTCACATGCGCTCAAAAATATTTTCCTGTCAACAAATTAAAAGAGTTCATAAACTGCCTGTTAGCAGATTTCATGAAATTTTTACCACTCCTCATTTAGAATGCATATTAACATGCTTGCATGACTGGAATATGCAAAGACGAATCATTAAAACGTTTGCGAGGGGGCTGCGTCTACCTTTTAGTTCACTCTTTGGTTTTGAATATTAATGAATATATAAATTCGATCCTGAAATACTGCCAAACAGTGCTAGGAGATCAGGTTTGCATTTGCTCAAATCAATCGGGCCAGATTGTTTATATCAGTCAACTATCTAGCGAAAGTTTCCTTCTCTCTGCCTTGATTCTGCAACTTGATAACCAGCTTGGTTGTCTGAATATTCGACTTGGCTTGACTTGATTTATTTTGTGAATTCCTCCCCTAAAAGCAATATAGCGAACATCCTTTGCTTCAGCCAATACTTTCCAGAAAAAGGCAAGAAACAAGCAATCAGAGCCGAAAATTCTTTAACCTTTGGCTATAGATATGTGTGAAGATTCTCAAAAGGACGCCTCAGTTTTTGCCATCACTTCATCACTTGGATCACATTTCTTTGCATGAAGGTTACTTTTGAGATTTTTACTGCATGAGTAGTCGAGCAGATAACAATCGCCAGCGCAAAGTCCGCCTTCGTGATTGCAAATCGAAGTGCCGTAGAACATGCTTACTCGCAGTGGTCAGTCGACAAAGACTGCACCAAGATTAATAGATTGAGCACGCACTTACTGACAAGTTCTGATTAAGAGCCCACATTAAAAAAAAAACTCTTGTGATTCCCACATAATTTGGGCCGTTGAGCGCCAGATCTAATGAATGCGCACGGTGTTGTAAAAATTCAAACTTTGATTTAGACAAATTTGGTCATTGTGACTATCGACTTGCGTGGCTTTTGCTTCAGTATGAATGAACGTGACATCCCTCTATCCATGAAAATTTTCATACAGTTAGGTTGTTACTTGCAACTTTACTTTCCGATTATCAAGACAGATTTTTCGAACTTTTTCAATAGTTTCTGGTGGAAAGTCCACCCCCAAAATGCCCACTTTTTAAAAACAGCTAAGCACCGTTTAATTTCTGTTTTCGACGAAGAGGGGCCATCGTAACACTTTACATGCTATGCTAAGCTTTAATGGTATCTTCTAGGACTAAGAAGCAATGTGTAATCAAGACAATAACGTTGAAAAGTAGTTTTGCTTAAACCGTTGCAGCCTCTAAATGTGAATACATTCATCAGGTCCGCGAATTGCTGACCAATGTCTAACATTATTTGAAAACCAAAGCCATCAGTGTTTAGAAGTACACTGATATATCAAAACTCGTAAAAATCATAGCGTGTCAAGACGATCGATGAAACCGGTAGAAGCGAATGTATAAACTGAGTGTTGGAAAACAGTAATTTCTCGTATAAAAAGATCTGTAACTTACTATCATAAAAGCTCGCGGGTGCCGGCTCATGAATTATTTTCGCGGAATTCAAAAATCTGTTAATCATATGTACATGATGATGTATTTATATAACTCTGTGTGATATTCATGCATATTCGTAATTTGTGCCACAAATGGAATTTAATAATAATTTCAAACACTAATGGAGCACGCTACTACTACTCCATACCAGCGCTTACACAAATACAGCGCTACAGCAAATATTGGATTACTTATAAAATACAAAAAAAATCTTTTGCTAAGGCGCCCAGCACAACGTTTAACGTCTAGAATTTTCGTACATGTTTGTCTGCATTAGTGTATGTTGCGAGTAAGCGCCCTATTTTAACATGCAATGCAGGCAAAAATGCTTACAATTGCCGGTTATGATAATGATGTTATCGTTGTTTTTGTTATTATTGTTGTTCCTTAACACACCATATACTTACTTTAAATAAACAGTGAAATGCTTTCAAAACGGGCCGTTCACAAAGTGCAAATTTCTCAGTTATTTAATTTTTAATATAATAAATAGAACCTGTAGGAAATATAATTGCCTACACTTAGGAGAACGAAAAAGTATTTCCTATTGTCTAACATATCTTTTGAATGAAGGTTTTTCAAGTACATATTGTCTGCTTTTAGGGAGAAAACATTATAGCGACTTACGGCCCATCATTAAATATCTTACACCACTACGCTTAAATCGTTTACAACAACTCTTCCATATAAAGCATTGTAAATGAAGTGGTCAAAGAAGTAGTTCGATCGGCACCATTTTCACTAGCGTTCCTCATTGCGTTAAAAGAACAAAATTCATCCGAATAAATCAAAAATTGCGCTCTCGACGACGAGCACAGGAATACCTGGACGTGTAATTAGACGGATATATAGGCAAACGGCCAGGCAGTCAATTGGGTGGACAGACGGACAAGTCGGGAATAATAAAGATGGACTCTGCCGCGTGGCCTTCTTGGTATTTCATACATCCGCACAAACTTAATATATCCTTGTACTGCCAGTACAAGGTTGATTCTCAACCCAAAGTTCAAGGTTCTTACTCTACTTCTTCCTAAGTAAGATTATATTTTTCTAGGTGGCGGCTTTTACTAATATGGCTAAGTGGGTCAAATCGCTCACGTCGCCTATATATACCTGTTCCTTTTACTACTATATCGTTTCCAAAATAATGTTCACTGCAAACATTACTTTCCGAATGACTAGACTTAACTCTTGCAGCTAGCGACAGGATGCACTTTTGTTATGACTTGGAATGCATTTTTCGTTCTTGCATAACCCGCACAATTTTCGGTACATTGTTTGTTTTAAAATCTCACTGCAATGGTTCTGAACATGTAAAATGTTTACCCGTTATGGAGAGATTTTACTGTACTTAGAAATATGTGCTCACGAGCCTTGCAGCTTATACGAGTATGCACTAATATGCCTACATTAAGATATTCTACTTATATTTTTATATGTTTGCATATCAATCGTACTTGCGACAGTTAGTGCGGTTAGACAACGTCATGAATTCATCAAGTCCACACGCGTACAAATATGTTTACAATAAAATTGAATTACAGGATATCATAGTTGAATAAAAAATCACTACGACTGCAAATAAAATGAGATATTGTGATCTAAACTATTAAGCAAAAGCTGATACAGGGTTTAATATAAAGTGAAGGAAGAACTTTTTTAATTGACCTAAGAAATAATCTTTTAGAATTTAACCATCTCCAAGTTACCTTCTTACACTCGCTTATGATCTTGCGTAAACTTGATGTGTAGAGCCCTGATAATTTATATGTCATTACTTCCCTGGACTTCCCTCTTGCACTGTTCCAGTAATATTGTTTGCAAAAAGCAAAACTTCGCATGCCGGTTAAGTGTAGCTTTTTGATTGGTAGACTATCGTTCGAAGTTAGCCAGGGTTTCAAAAGTGTTGCAACAGTTTTTCGATCGCATGTACTAGGTTATCGTTGCTTTGCTGATTTTGAACGAAGCAGTAGGCGCACCGATATTGCAGCAGCACGCACCATGTAAGGTCGGTTGAAGTTAGAAAATAAAGCTGAAGGCATAGTTTGGGCATGAAAGAGCCGTGTTTCGAGTGTGTACCGCGTTTATAGACAGTGACACAAATTGATCGAGCCACAAGTCGATGCCTTCAAAGCAATTATTGACTGAATTGAAGATTGAATATTGACCTAAACAGAAATATTGATCATAATTAAAAATGCATTTAATGTCTTTACGAATATTTCAATCTGCTGCCATTTTCCTTAAAACAGCGCAACATCCTTGCTCTACAATTGCTGTGATGTACGATTAAGAAAATTGTAACGCATGGTGAGCACAAACCCTTTCTAGTATTTTAACACTTATATACACATATGATCTAAAGATTTAAAGTAAAAATTTTATAAAATATCTGACGAGAAATATGTGTAGTCTGAGGCTAACGTAGCGTCTCACATTTATCCTGGATCAGCAGAATTGCTCTAACCGTGGCCAAAAAATTTTCCAAACTACGCTTCTAATTTCCGCCAGCCGTTCATGATGTAATATTCTTCTGATGCCAAAAGAGACGCACTGTTATCCTTTTAAGCGTTAATCTGTATTTTGCCGCAGGTTGTAATGCTTTTCCCCATTTAACTGAATTCACATATTGTTTAAATTAGTCCGGTCGCTTGCCGGGAAAGCGACAATCGCAATCGGCTTTTTTCAGAAGACTAAACTCCTTTTCACGATAATCCATAACTACCTGACCTAACCTGGCCTTTTGGCAAGAGTGTTCTCAAATTACTATCAAATTTCTCTTTGAAGAAGATACGGCAGAGACGACCCTCTTGAGTAGAACAAGCACAGGCACGTAGAGAAGTTTCTAACTGGTAATGGCTTTATCGGAAGTCACCTATATCATAAGAGTTCGCCAGTAGACCTGCGCAGACGCGGAAGGAGATATGCAGAACGCGATCTTTCATTGTCCAAGAAGCGTAAGATCGACATATACATATGGGGGCCGAAATTCATGAATTATGGGACACTGTGAACGGCTTACTGACTAAGGTGCTCCAGAAATTAAGGCGCTTGAAGAGACTACCGATAGAATGAAACCCAAGTGGAAGCCAATAAGATATTCCACTAAGGAGGTGCACTAATCATATGATCTGACTGAAGTAATTTGTAGGTGGGGGATACTTTTAATAGTTAGGCGCTATGGAAGACGCATCGTAAATGCTATTGGTACGGACCACTAGTATCCTTCGGAATTTTCTACCTCCGGCTCGTATAGGAAGAAGAACCCACAAATACACGTACAAGGGAGAGAGGGAGAGGACCGACAGCGATCAATACTGACAATTTTCAGAACACACATAACTGCTTGTCTCTACATCAAGACTAAATTGTAAAAGGAGGTCGGTTCTACGGAAGTTCTCTCTCTCAAAGGTGTTACGCGAATTTGCAGCGTCTGGTTCCATTAACGGAACCCTAACGACGGCTTGTGAGAACAAAATTTAGATGTTCAACGTACGTCATCACCCTGTATGAAATATCATATAAGCGGTCATTATAACGTTCAAGATTTATTTCAACTCCAGATTTGTTGGATATTAAATCGAATGTTTTTCTGTTTAATTTCATTTGCCTATATATGTATATAACATACATATATATATATATATATATATATATGTATGTGTGTACACGTGACATGAACATTAACTCCCCTCTCAAGCGTGCAAATGCAGATATGTTATAGTTTTGTCATAATTGTAGACCAACATGTGTTCAGTCGTCCAGTCTATTTTGGACTCAATCACCAGCTTAAAAGCATTCCGACTAAATAAAAATACAATTTTTAGTAATAAAAACAGCATGATATCACATCAACGTATGTTATATAAACTCAAATAATAATGGCACTGTGTATACAGATGTATTTGTATATAAATAAGTGTATTTACATAGGGACATATGAATGTATGTTTTTTGGTGCGTGTTGCAGCATGTTTATCTGGTAAATGAAACAATTATTTTAGGCCATGTTAGTATAATTTACAACCAATTATAGTGCACTATCCAATGGTCATGTTTACAAATGTTGAAAGGCTCCACAGGACCAAAGTTGAAATGTTGTTACAATAACATAATAAAGTGCGCACGTTTGTTTGCGTGTGCACGTATGAATGAAACGGAACAGGAATATATATATATATATATAGGCGACTAACGAACCTTGCAGTATTATAATCTTTTTTTTTTTTTCTAGAAAATTGCACACAAGTTAATTTTCATTTATTTCAATTAGTGGTTAGAAGTTTAAAGAAGTAAAAAAAAAAAAAAATAAATAAACAGAACAACATTTTAATAAGTACAAGTGTATTGCGTTTATGCGATCATTTCGCGGTAAACGATTATTTGTCAATTATAAACTTTGAAAAAGTTCAAGCGAATATACATACGTACAATAAGTCCCTCCTTGAAATCGTTCGAGTAACAATCGTAGCTGTACATTGATTACAATAACTTGTGGTATGGAACAGGGCATATAAATAAATTTAAGTTTTCATGAAATTAAGAAAATTAAATTTTTCATTGCATTGACACTTCTTCGAAAGATTACATCGGAGAGTTTATTATGGCAACGAAAAAATCTATCTTTACTTTACTTTACAACTTTATCACTCCATCTTTTTATTGTACTAAACTGACGTGAACCTCTTATTTACAAAATGGTTCAAGTCGATTTACTTTGGTAACGAGAAGAATGGATTTATTCGCTTTTACTGATGTAATGGGAATATACGGACATGTCCTTTAGATTACCAGTACATGTACATATACATATCCGGCCAAAATTAGACGCCCACTCATGTGGGCGACCCGAAAGTCTCAGGTGCACATGGACGACCAAAGTGCGCCCAAAGCTCTCGATACCATCAAGCAGCTACGTAATGTGGTCTATGTTGTGCGTACGTGCAGGTACATCCAGGGCGAATGTTCTACGGCAATAAAAGAGGTTTGTCCACCATTTTTGTCCTTTTAGCAGGACTACACGGCTTTCTCAACGTCCTCACGCACTCTTCCTGGAATTGTCTGCGTATCCCGAGCGACTTGTCGTTCTTTAATCACACTGTCCGCCTTTGGAGCAATCTATCATCAATGGTCTATCCCAGCGGGCCGCACATTTCCACTTTTAAGTCAACCGTACGCATATACTACGCACTTCTTTCGACCTACGAGCCTTCCTGACCACTACCATGCCCGCACATATAAAATACATTCTCTGCGTTGTTTATGTGAAAAAAAAAAAAATAAGTAAAAGTCAAAGATCCCATAAAGTCTATGAGTTTCTTAAACAGCGTTACATTCTAAGTGGATTTAACTATGTCCGTCCGTCTAACCATGTAAGGTGACCGCATATGGCTGCTTGTATATTGATGGTTGCAAACACTCAAGTGACACAAACGGTATTATTTAACGACCAGAAGCCAAACCTTAAAATTGACGCTCACACCAACAATCACAGGGCGGAGAGATTACACTTGACAACAACTAACTAAGAATTTAAAATACCAGTAAAATAACGGGCATGGCAATAAACAAACAAATATAACTTTCAGCAAATGTGAGATCCAAAACCAGAAAATATCTCTGGAGGATCCCGATCGCAAAAATCCTTCCCATCGACCAACTTGTACGTCCACGTCTGATATGCAGCGGCTTAGCTACTTTCTTACAGGCTTGCATCCCACACGTAGAAATGGCATCAAATTAATGCTGGCTTCTCGGTTTGTAACGGCCCATGAAATGTAGTCGAGAGACCTGTAATGTGAGTACGTAATCGGGAAGTGGGGCCGATACACATATGCGCTCTTCTCTATTTGCTGTTGCTTGAGGATCGTAGTAATTGTTATCAAAACCGTATCCCAAGTCAGTTTTAATTTTCTTATTTACTTTTAAATATTTCATTAAACATGTTAGCCGCAATTTATATCTAAATGAAGATAATGGCTTTAGTTCACTTTCGAAAGAAACGCCTCAAGTATGAACTTTAACACACATCAGCAAATTTGATAGCCATTCGACGTTTCTTTCCGGTATATCATCATAAAGTAATAACGTTTATATTGACAATTAACGACAGCCTCGCAATGATATTAACATTTTATGGCTTCTTTTCCGTTTACTGTTGAGTAAAACGATTGATTGTGTGTCAGCAATTTTTCTTTTACTGAATCTTTGATTGTTTTTTAAAATGATTTCATTATTTTTCGTGACCATAATTGGATAATTCACATTAACAATACCAACAACAACAACAACAGCAACAACTGGAACAACTGGAACAACCACAGCAATATGACAATCGCTTTAAAACAAAACATGAACAGCAAACGAATGCCTTTTTACTTGAATGACGCTGAACATTTCATAGCACGTATATGTCGCTGTACACACTTAAACAAAGTGCCTGTGTATTGTATACGACGACAAGTTAAACAAAGAATATCAATTTCATGACTGAATGACTATCCTTAATATAATGACACTTTAATAGGTGGCATTACATGAGAAAGCCATCATATTCTACGATGTGAAAACATTTCATTCGCATATCATATTATAAAGTACTTTTCAAAATGTAAGAAATTGAAATGACATAAAAAAAATTGAAGTGGGATAAGTAGGTAGGATCATCTTTTCCCTCCGTAACTCTCTCTCTCTCTCTCTCTCTCTCTCTCTGCCTATCAATAGTTTTTCAACTCGTTTTAGTTCATTGAATGCTAGAAGCCCAAGTTAATATGGAAAGAGATGAAAAGTCAAAGTTTCCCATATCCAGACACAAACCTTAAGCAATCACCGCGGGGGCGATAATTTCCAATCCATGAACTGAATAGAAATGTTCTCAAATGAAATGTCAAGAATTCAGGCGTATTGAGCTCGTAACTACCGGGATCCCAATTTCTACTACTCGTTAAGTGAACTTTATCTGTCAAGGGAAGAGAAATCCTTCGAATTGAAGAAAACAACTTTCTTCGTATTAACTTGGGTTTCAGTCCTTCTAATACATTGGAAGATTAAAAGAGTTCACTTAACGTTGATCGTTTCTTTAACACTCTCCTCGTTACGTCTTACTTTCAGAAATGCTTCTGCTCAGACGAGCAGATTCCTTGTTAAACTGTGCTTCTGGTGAGTTCCATTGACCAAGTCCTAGTGAAGTTTTGCGAATTAATTACGCGAAGATGAAGATTTCAGGAAAATGCTATCAATTTGTGTTTATTAATAATATTCGTCTTCTTCTTCGAAAATTCAATAAAACCAACCAGAGTTGATTCGCAAGTAGAAAAGCGGAGTGAAAAAGCTTAATACACATAACATGATGATGAAAATCCATGAGACAAATACATCAGTATAGATATCGAAAAACTCGAGCAGACTAGTTTGCATTATGCTTTCCATATTCCATAGGTTTTTTAGAGTCACTACAATACATAGAAGTAGTTATTGTAATAGTCTTTCCGGTTAGCGACGTAATTCAAATCAATTGCTTATCCTTTCGAATTTGTCAACGTGCGCTTAGATGTCTGCTTGTTTCTAATAGCTGGTCATTTATATTTTATGAAATTAAATTCTAATCAACTTCCATTTATACCATTAGGGAACAAAACCTATATTTAGAAATTTTAGTACAAAGTGCCGCCTTCAAGGATTTTAATGGTTATCATATAACCTCGGGCTAAACGTTTATTTGGTGTTTTCTTTCGCAGTACAAAGGTAACGATTATATTACATGCATGTGTGTGCTTACTTCAAGTATGGATTTATTTCAAATAATGGACAACAATAAAAATGTTAAATAATAAATTAAATGAAATCACCGCATTTAGAGACATGGCCAGCTATAAAACTAAGCGTACACGATTGCAATTACAATTCCCACACATGAGTTGTGCTCAGACGGATTGACAGGTGTTTGTTTCATTTGAATTGTGCTTACATATATCATATTAGATAGGTATTTGCAGTGTATGGACGTTTCACGGAAATGCATAAATGAATAGCATGACAAGGCGTATAATAAACAAGTCAGAAAATTACATTCGGTCGTGACTGTAAGTTTTATGCCCATCAACGATGTACCAAAAAAGACATAGTAGAATAAGTAAAAGAACTAAATTTTCATGTTCCATAGGAAAAAGTGGACGATCTTTTCTATCTTCAGAATAAAGGGTTTTGTGGCATAGGCATGTGGGCATTGTAGGCGTTTTCTACGAAAAATGTAGGTCACTTCTTCAGGTCTTTATACTCGCTAATGGAGACTGTTTACCACAGATACTACAAAGACGTACAGACGGACTTGCTTAGGTGCTTTCCAAATTTGAAGCTGGCCAAAAATGTATATACTTTACGGGTTTTGCGAAGTTTATTTCTGCCCGTTATAAAGGCATTAAAAAAAAACTGAAATTTGATACATTATAATAATAGGTAGGCGTGGCCAATTTTTCCATCTTTGTGCATTGCCCATAGAATAGGTGTTTGGATTTATGTGAATTTATCGGCTACAATTTATTGGTAAGGAGCCAAAAACCAATGTCTTATGCCTTTTGAAAGACAGAGGTGTTCTAGGTTTACGCGGTACTGTGGGCGTATCCTTCGGCCGATTTCATCCATTTTCAATACCCAAATGCGTGAAAGAATTTCAAATGTTTCTGCCAAATTTGAAGCCGGTTGCTGTTTTCTTGCGGGCCAGGCAATGTTTACACAGACCGACAGACGGGCGTGCTCTAATCGATTCACATTTTGATGCTGATCATTAATATATACACTTTGTGGGGTCTCTGAAGGGTGTTTTTTGGCGTTGCGAACGTTTTGACAAAATGAATGTATTTCTCATCCTTCAGTTATGTGTATAAAAAGATGAATATAGGAAAATATATAGAAAGCGTTTTTCTAAATGCTATAGGTATATATATGTATATATTGGACTAACACCTTGCTTAGGGTTACATCGTATTTAACTAATGTTAAGGTTTAATTTTTAAAAAGAACTTGATTTTATTTTCTTATCGCTCTCTGTATAATGTTATATGACTCTTTACTCATGACCTTTAGCTAAGCTAGGTTTTTATATAAGTAGTACTTAAAGTTATTTAGAAATCGTTTCAGTTGTTTCTCGTCGCTCAGCTAAAAAATCTCAGTAAAGATTTTGCCCACTTGCTTACTTACAATTTTCGCTTTTGCTTGAATCGTCGCCATAACACGAAACTTGATGCCGAACGCTTAAAAACCCTATTGGCTGAAATAATAGTAAAAGAATCATGGCGTGAGCTGGAAGTTTGCAATAAACATGGGCTTGGAAGATGTTATGGCGAGAGTTGTTTGTCAAAAAGATTAATTTGTCCATGGTTTGGTACTTTCAAACAAAGTCGTATTGATACCAATGCCACTGAAATCTCTGATTGCTCAAACTTGGCAGTTGTTCTGGGAAATATGAAGAAGGCGCATAAAACCGTTTGCGAAAGACCGAAAAGCGTAATGGCGTGAAATAGTTGGCATCGTAAAGAGCTCAGAAGGCAGTGCGTTACTCATGTGTCCACAAGCAATATTTGTTCGAAGTGGATGTCGGATTTGTTCACTTTTGTCAACAACGTGTTGACGGCTCAAAGAGCTGTGTGAAAAAAAAGATTTCCATGCGGTATGAGACAATGAAAGGAAAGTGGATTCATCACTACACTCCAAAATCAAATCGACAATCAGCCAAGTGGACAGCAACTAACATCCAAAGCGAGCAGTAGAGTAACTTAACTAATGGTTGCAATGTCATGATATTTCCAAAGTTGGTACCATACGGATATCATAGGGATCTATTAACAGCGTTGCCTAATTGGGTGAGGCGATATGTGTATAAGGAAAACTTTGCATTATACACAAATTAACGGTACATCTACCTTTTCCTCTTTGAGCAAAGTTAAGAGTAAACAAGGGATTCTTTATTTCATTGACAAACAGCGCGCGCTCGCGAAAAAATTGTAAATTTTTAAGATTTAAGCAAATTGGCGAATACTTATATGAAAAGCAGTAGAAACCGTGAAGTAGGTCACGGCCGACTATGAAATACCCTACACCACCATTTACTGGTCTTTTGAAAAGAAGGCGTAGGCGTAGTGGAAGAAAAAATCGTCCGATTCGAAGCATTTCCAAAAGCGTCCATCCTTAGGCCAAAACACATTTCATCAAATTAACTGAAAAATTGCATCTATAGGTTGAGTACAAGAACTCACAACAGCCAGACGGACAGACAAGATCACTTTTCGAGTTGATCGGTATAATAAAAGCTGAAATTATCTCAAGCTCTTCTGGGTGTAACATACATCCACACTGAAGTGATATAGTAAGGGGGCAAAAAAAAAAAATTAATTAAATAAAATATTTTTGTTATGCAACCATACGACATTAACTTATCAATAATACAGAATGATTTTATTCCCCTTTCTTTGTCAGAGTAATGGAGCATAAAGAAAGCTCAGCTTATTTGTTATTTTTCGAAAGGAATTTCATTTTTCTCTAATCTATCATCATTTCTTAGGCAGATGAACACATCTTTGCTTTCATGTTTTGACAACTTCCCCTATATATACACATGCACAGATGTATTTATATATACAGGGTATAGAATTTTCTAAACTCACAGACAACATATCAATGGTATAAGCAAAGTTAAATATTAGTTAGTTAGTCTGTCAGAATTTATTCGGAAGGAAGAAACGTCATCATCATCATCGTCATCATCATCATCATAATCATCATCATCATCATAATCATCATTTTCGTTGTTGTCGTTGTCGTTG
>NW_023998422.1:5172679-5299654 GCF_014805625.2 Glossina fuscipes
TTGTCGTTGTCGTTGTCGTTGTCGTCATCAACGTTATCAATGTTGACATAAGAACTTAAGCTTGTACATAAAGCTTTATGACACGTGTAATACGATAGAAAATATGCAATTAAATAAAACTTATTTTAACTTTTGAAGCTAATGAAATTTCTTAAATGACAGTCTCTTCAAACAGACGTTGCAAACCTCATCTGCCGACGAGCAGACACGAGCAGAAGCCGGCTATACTTATCATTTGTTTATTCAACTTGAAGAGGAATCTGTCAGTGTGAGTAAATAAATTGCAAAAATATTTAAATAAGAGTAAGAAAGAATTCTATTTCCAATGAGTGCTACGTTTTCATTTCGAAACCGATGAAAACCATAGGTAAACTAAATAATATTTAGATTTTGTGTGTTTATGAAAGTCAAGAAACGTCAACCTTCAACACGTCAGGGCTTATGAATGTGTGTGTGTGTGTATGCGAGTCAATGAATGAAAGATATATATGTGATGTTTGACATACTGAAGGCTTAATACTTTTTTTTTCCGCAACATTTAACATAAACATACATAGAGATATGCTTATGCGGATGGATGTAAGCAAAGCCTTCATTTAAAATCAGTTTTCAGTTTTAAATATGTCTGGGGCTGTGTTCGTGATAAAGAAAATTTTCCTTTTTGATAAAGAGAATCTCTAAAATTCATTAAAAACGCTACAACTACAGCCCAGCTCAAGCAAATCAACAACAATACGATTATGTGTATAAGTATGCGAATCGTTTCTAGATAATGAAGTTTATGTTAAAATCAATCCTTGTGGTGCAGAGAGTTCAGAGAGACAGAGAGTGGGAATTTTTAATAGTAATTTTTTGTGATTGTTGTTGTTGTTGTTGTTGTTGTTGTTGTTGGTATTAGTGTTATTGTTGTTATTGTTGTGACAACGATAAAGCCTCATAGAAACGATAATGTCTGCTTGTTGCTCGCTTATGCTTAGCATCACACACAGCATTTGTCTTAAACATCAACACCAACATTACTTTCGGTTTATCCTGAGCCACAATATTATCTCTCATATATAATATAATAGTTGTTTGTCTGTCAACTCTGTAAACGCGTTTAAGAAAATTGTTTTCATATTCTATCTCGCTTAGCCACACCCAACCATCCAAACAACATTACCACCCGAATGCTCTTCTATATCCAAATTATATGTTTATTGTCTACACTTTGTATAGCTCTTAGAACTTGGAACTAGTTAAAGTGCAAATCTTTTTAATCTACCATTCACTCACTCACTCATTCATTCATTCATTCATTCATTCATTCATTCATTTAACACTCTAAGCGAGACAAGGCGACAATAGTGTTGGTGGTGTGAAGCCAACGCAACAACAACTCTTCTATTGAAGTCTTCAGTTTATTTAAATGCCATCGTCGCTCGTGCTATGGTAAGCGTGTACTTTAACTGGTTAACTGTGATTATCTCTCGTATGGCGCTGTGTTGCTCTTTATATCGCATTATTGTTTGTATTCAACTCTCTCCCTAACCCTATAGCAAGTGTATATCAATTTCAACTCCCTTTTGTGAAAATACTTTTGGGTGTGAAATAATTTCACTTCAACACTATTATATCTATTAAGTTTTATAATCTTAATTTTCCTTATAAAAAGCTAAGAGGTTAAAATCTATCGATGAAGACAACAACGCCTGCTATTACTTACCCGTCTAACCTCATACGTAGAGTGTAGTTCGGTCGTTAATTGCATTATGGGTATCACACAAAGCACCCACACTAGCATCCACAGCGGGTGTCTTTTGTTTGTTCGTCTGTGTATATATTTCCTTTTATTTTTTTGCTTTTCTCGTTTTGGCAACACAACACATTTTCCATGTTTTCCAAGTGATGGATTAGTGTGATGACATAATGTTGTTTACTAGAGGTTTATGTTCATCATTCTCTAAGATTATGGTTATTTTCTCGACCGAGATTATTAGCAATGGCAAGGAAAGCATTAGGACATGTCAGATTTTTAAATAGGAAAATTAGTGAGTTTTTTTTTTTCATTTTACATTCATTGTACATTTAATGTTGTCAAGGATGGTGACTTCGATTTAATGGATAATATATAAAGCAACTGTGGCCTTCTTTACGATAAATGCTTGAAATTTAAACGTAATTCAACTAAAGTTAAGTTTGAATTATAGTAGAGTGTTACCATGCTATGTTATGTAAAGCCGAGTAAAGCCGATACGAAATATCTACCTAAAGTGCTCCGACTTGACCAATGCCCTGAGAGCTATCCGAACAACTGTCGTAGTGTTTAAGTCGGCAGGGTAACAGTTTCACAAACAGTATGCAACAGTATGCCTTTGACTGCAAGCGAGTGACGTGGTGAACGTTTCAAATACCACAGTGAATTGTACACCGATCCACAAATTTGGATATAAGAAAGCTGCAAGCAATTTCGATGCCGAGTTTGCTTCCAACCGAATCCGAACTGCATCATGAGGATGTTTCAAAATAACAACATTTTCCTATCGATTTGCAGTCATTATTTCGCACATGAGGTCCAAAACAACCGAATAAGAATCGTCTTCAAAAAAGTGCAAAACACTTCTATCTGCCGGCAAGGAAATGATGTAAATTTTCTGAGATTCATGTGAAATAATTTTCATTATCTTATTATGGAAAGGAAACCACCCGGAAAAGGAAGCGTCATTTTTCCTACATAAATCGGGAAGTCTAGCTGAGACCCACCAATTATTTCTACTGAAGAGTGATGGAGACGTGACTTAAACCATAAAATATTAAAGATAAAACTGGGCTTATCTTCTAAATCGACGGCTTAATCTGACTCTTCCACAAATGACTCGAAGCTTTATGCTTAAGGCGAGCGAAATGTGGTCGGGCATTAACAGTTCTATGAAAGAATCGATGAAGCAGGATATCAACAAGAAATCATGTAAGTAAACTTAACACTGCAAAATGGTTTATTCTCCAGCATTGCTACTTCGGACAGGTACTCAAAGACTGAAGAATCAAGGCAGCGGTATATGCATTCAAATGGACTGTTGTACCAACCACGTTGCATAAAGAAGGCAAAAAACGAAGTTTTCATACTTTATCATATTGAGTGGGCACGATTGACTTTCAGCATAAAAGGCTATGGGTGTTGAAGGCGTGTCCTTTGACCGGCTTGAATCATTTTCAAATTCTTTTTCAAATTTGTGGGCGATATGTTCACTTGTGCGAACGGCAGGATGTTTACCGCAGATGCTAGATGGTTGGACAGACGAACGGACGGATATGGTTAGGTGCATTCCGGCTTCGGAATTGGCAAAGAATTTGTAGACTTTATGGGAATTTTAAGCTTGCTTGAGACGTTGAAAAAAACTTAAACATTATACGCTGTATTATTGGGTAGGCGTGGCCAATTTTCCCCACATTAATGCTGATAGTACAGTGTCGCCCGTAAAATTAACGCTTAAATCTTTGCACATTTATCACGCTATAGTTTGAGTGAAAAATAAATTTTTTATTCCTTTCGAAAAACAGAAGTGCTCTCAGTCTACGCTGGACTGTAGGCGTGTGCTTCGACCGATTTCGCCCATTTTAAATACCAAGCTGCAAGTGGAAGAATTTCCAATGTTTCTGCCAACTTTCAAGGCGATAGTTTTACTTTTGCGATCAGAAGAATGTTTACAAACGAACAGACGGATAGACGGACATGCTTAAATCGATTTAGAATTTAATACTGATCAAGAATGTATATACTTTATGGTGTTTCTGAAGCTTCCTTCTAGGCGTTGCAGACGTTTTGACAAACTGAATGTACCGCCTATCCCCCAATGATGGGTATAATCAATGACAATCGAGTGTGGACTCTTGCGTTTTAAAGGACCTAAACAATTATCCTTTATTGGCAGTAGGCAACAACTTTGATTTAATGCGATAATGTGTGAAACAGTTTTGAAACTTTTTCAAATCAAAAAGTGAACAATAATAATAGCGTACATGCAGGTCAAACGAGAGGAAAAAAAATTTGTTTGTTTTTTTTCGTATCTAAGTTTACAGTTCGTGGTGTGTGTTGTTGATTCGTTTATATGTTATATATAACCCAAATAAATAAATGGTTTGTAGATATTTACTTTATTTATATAACGCGAGTATTATACATTTTTCCACTCTGTTAGTTTGTGTTGAAGTTAAAAAGTGAAAATTTTCCACTGCATGCTCTCTCCGCGCGTATAAATTAAAATGTGTTTCATCTGCATTATAACCGTAGGCTACACGGCCACCAATAGTAACGAAATTAAAGCCTATTACAATGTCGGCATTCGGCGAACGTTGTAATGCTCGTTGTTCTTGCTATTGTTGTTGTTATTGTTAATATTGCTGTTTGTGTTTTTGTTGGTTTTGTCGGTATTGTTATTGTGGTTATTTAAACTTTTAAACATTTAATCGTTTATTTTTGTTGTTATTGCCGCCACCGGTTTTGTACTGCACAACTCGATCAACATCAATTAGATTTAACACCTTTTCGTTATACATATATATATATATATATATATTTTGACATTAGCTCTGGCACGGCGCATGCATCATGTAAACAATGTCCTACTTGTTATTTAATTGGTTATTGCGACAGATAGCGTAGCCTGGCTATCCGAGTGAATATTTAGTGTAACAGTAGTAGTTGCACACGTTTACGCGATATATCAAGAGAAAGTTAATTCAATTAAAATGCAATTATTTAACAGTTTAAACTAATTTGTTGCATAAATGGTGTAAAACGATTTTTAATTTGTTACTTCATATACGCATTCATATACATGCCCCGTGTGTAAGCCATCGCACCTTTGCTTATTTACTTCGTATAATATTCACAAAGTTATGTCAGGATACGTAGCGGAAGGATGCAGTTCGTGTCGGTACAATTTCGTTCGTTATATCCTTCGAGATTCTTCTTCATTATGTGTTAAAATGGTCTCCGGTTTCATAAAAGCAATTCTCATATGTCATATATTGAAAGGGACAAGTGGCATGATCAAGGAAAACGGATCAATATATGCAATGCTCTATACATTTGGACTTTCTCCAGAAAATTTTTAGGAGCACAATGTTACAATGTGTTCTCTAATATGGACCGATCACTTAAGGATATGCTACCTATTTGTAGAAAACGGTGCGGACCAGAAAGATGCGAGGAAAGAGAACGAGATAGGTAGATTTTGGCCGCAGCTTAGGCGATCGATAACTTCTGTGCCTTCCACGGTGTGATAAAAGTAGACTCTACCCCGCTTGAGGCATGAACCCATGAATGCTCACTAGATAGACGCGATTTGTACCTCTTACCCCACTCATGCGGATAAGAAATTTTCTTTACTGACGATATTTGAAGAATGCCATCACTTTATAATGTATTTCTGTTAATATTGCTGCAAGGAAATAGTTCGTGGCGCTATTTTATAAATGTTAAGTGAAACATTAGTAGACATCCTGAATAGTATTGACGGGAAAGATACAAGCTGCGATAAAAATTTGTATTGGACGCAAACAGCAGAGGTCCGTGGGAATGTTGATAGAACAAATTGTATTACTATAAAGAGAAGGGTTCGCCAGGGGTGCATTTCTTTTCAACGTCATGTTTCAAGACGCTATTCAAATGATCAACGCAGGTATTAAGGCAGATAATATACAGGATCTGCAGACGATACTTCAAGCTGTAAACGATCAAAGTAAAAGCTTTTGAAGTCCAAGTGCCGCTTTATCAATTAATTACGAAAAGGTGGAAAAGATTTCCAAGATAGTATATCGGGGACTGAAACAGCGAAGTGGAATGAAAAGACGAATAGAAATGCCCAAATCAGCGTGCAGGAAATATCGGAAAATGACGGCAACCCGGGAAATGTTTTTACTCGTTCGCATTGCGCTCGGGAAATGCTTCATAAGGTCGGAGCTATTCTATAGTGTAGAATCAAAGCCATTAAAAACCAGTAACACGAGCAGACTGGCAGCCTTTGAAATGTGATGTTACCGTAGAATTCTAAAAATATCGTGGGCAGACCGCACATCCGATTTGAAAGTTCTGAGATGAATAAACTCTGAGCATGAGCTTCTAACGTATATTAAACTTGGAGAGAACACTTTGATGATTTCCTTCTTTAAGGGATTTCTGCACAGAGGGAAACTTGAGGCAGGCTTGATGAGGTTACACGGCGCTTCTATGAAAATCTTCCAACCAAGGCAACTGTGCATCGAATGTGCCAGTACACTTTGCAATCCAGATATGCGGAGGTTTTGAGTTCTTAACCTCTTTCATTCATATGTATATTGATTCTATTATCGAAACCATTCCTCGCTTAATTTTATTTAGTTTTTCGAATCGCCATCAACAAAAATCCTTTAACAGAGGTCATATTAGACGAATAGTTCATATTTATAAACCATCACCTGCACACACACACACACACATGCATATATATTCCTATGTCATGCTGCAATAGTTGTTCGGTTTGGCTTGTTTTCCATGTCATACAAGTTCATTCATTCATGTGTACAAAATGTATTCACGAGTACATACAAGTGCACATATATTCGTTTTGTATTCATCTCAATGTAGAAGTTGCTGTCCGTTTATCTTTTGCTCTATTACCCGACCTTACTTCATATACGAGCAAAATAAAAAAATAAAAAAAAAACTGCAAAGCAAACAAATAGAGACTTTTGTACCCAGTTATGTCTCAACCAACATATATTTCCATATAATGAATATAAACTATTAACTACTACCACGCACTTGATATGCAAGTTGTCCGCCGCGAGTGTTAAGCAACTCGAGTTCAATATTTCGTGCTGGATACTTTAGGTTTACTCGTCAGTACAATTTCTCCTAATCAAAAAAACAAATGAAAACATTGTAGCGGGACGCAGTCAACCATTAGGTACTCTACACCACTTTTCAAAGGAAGTTTTTATATGCAGAGTGGTCGAAATAGTGCGATGTGAACCATTTCCAATAGCGTTCGTCCTTAGGCCGCAACAACTCAGTGCACTAAACTTCCATCAAATCATTTTAAAAATTGCGGAATACAAGAACAGAAGACGCACAGACGGACGGACATTTTTAGATTGATTTCGAATGTGATTCTGAATCGAGCGGTATAATAAAAGTTGGGTCTATCTCAAGTCTTTCTAGGTGTCGCACAGAGCCATTCGAATTTTATATACGTACAAGAGGTGTAGAATATAAAAAAAAAAGAAATGAAGAAATGAAAAAATATTTGAATTTTGGAAAAAGTTTGTTACAGGAAATGGTACCTAAATATTTGGATTCTTTTTGGGATTTTAAAAAATAGTTAAAATCCCAATTAGAAGGTCGACTCCAATTGGTAAGTGACGATAGTAACCATCTCTTAATAGTTTCTGACAATAAGCTCGCTATAGCGGAATTGCTTCAAGTTGCAATTAGAATTCCACTAACTTGGAATACTAGGTTGTAATCATTCAGCATTCTCGTTGCAATTATAAGAAAATCTTGTTCTGCTCTTATTCGGAGAGAACCGATTATTTCATAACGTTTCTTTTTAAAGAGTACGCAGCGACCTCTTTGGTTTATAGTATATACCATTGCCAGTGTACTATAACTGCAGATGCCAAAGTTTGTCGCAAGTACAGAATTTAATGGATATAATTTTAGACGCATTTGTGAACAAACAAGAGAAACTAAAAAAGCGCTTTGCTGAAAGCTCAGACTTTTCTACACGATAGTGAATTGTGATTTTTCTTCTCTTTCAACATCTATTCAAAAAAAAATATCAGCTTTGAAATTCGCCTTGAGAGTTCGATGATAAGAGTAACTAAGAAGTTTCTAAAAAAAAAAATATATATACCAGAGTCTCACGGACTTTCGTTGTTTCTATTATCAAGAACAGTAGCAGCGATGTTAATTAACATCCCTTTAATCGCCGAGCCTTTCATTCTATATATTCTATACACCCCACACCACCGGAATGAAAGAAAGCAGTTAACAGAGCTGGCCCTTTGTTTAACATAGCTGAATGACGCTACCATTTAAGCTGTTAGTTGGGCATTTAACCATTTAGCAGAGCTGCCATTTTTTGACTATTTTTTACAAGCAACTCTGTGCCTTGGCTTTTAACAGGGAATGGCTGAATATTTACTTCCTTTTCTTATTTTGCAAAGAAGCTTTTCGTACTCTCTGGTGTGTCTGGTGTGTGTGGAGAAACTGTTATAAAACTTTTACTATGCAGTCAGTTAATTGTTGTTAGGGTTCTAGTCTCGAATAAAACTTTAAAATAAAAATCGAGGAAATATTCTTAAATAGGGGCAGAAAAGTTGTTGAGCAAGTTTCAGTAAGAAGGAGAGACGGTTATGTAAACCAATTATTATTAAAACGGTATTAGCAAAGTCGTCAATCACAATTTGCTTGGTTTGTGTCTAAAATTGCTCTTTTACACTCTGCCACGTATGCGTAGGTATGCACACGAATAACCAAATACTGCCTGTTACTGTTAATTATATCATAGTTTTGAACAAAACTTTAGTCTTCCTTTTTATTAACACATATTTTCGTATATTTGGTTTTTATAAAAAACAAAAAAAATAAAGAAAAAGATATTAAAAGAAAATTCAAGAAAAAATGAAAAGTTCATAACGCTACATACTTAGGTAATACTTAAAACTCTAACAACGACATTGTACATATTTCACTATTTAACACATACAAAAATATCACACACACTCATGCATACATTTAATGACATCACATATGTAACACTTAAATCTAAAACAAACTAACTTTCAATTGCATTAAATTTCCGTCTTCTTCTCGGCATTAATATCTTCTTCGTGTTGTACAATTTTCATTTCAATTTCTTTGACTTCCTCGTCGAAAATTTTCAAATCTTTGACATAGTACCACACGCCACAATCAAATAGCGCGCCAAGTACAACAAACATAGAGGCAGTTATATTCAGTGTGTATCTGAATCAAAAGAACACATCATTCCCTTCTACACTTACGGAGCTGGGAAAATTTTACTCTCAATATTTACCTTAAAGATTCGGGATCGTAGAGCCAACAATTGCCTTTATTTGTACACGTTTTACCCCATACCAGGCAAAGTCTATCTAAAACCCAACCAAAGAATATCGGACTTGGTATAAAAGCCAGCATTGACATCATCATCATGCCGAAGCCCATTGCAGCCGTTTTATCCTTTTCCGGAACGCAACGTACAGAAACTAGAAAGTTTGATGCTCTTCCTGTGGCGCCAATAAATTTCAAGAAACACATGACAACCAAAAATGTAACAAATTGAGAAAAGCAATTAACTGGACAAGCCCCGGAAATAGCTCGTCCACCGATTCCTGGTATCTGCAAATAACCAGAAACAGTTCGATGTTTAAAATTGTATTTAGATGTAAGTCCAAAATAAATAAACAAAACAGCATTAGCTGGCGCCCTCATGCACATAGTACAATCCTGTATCGTTATGAGGACCTTTTACTTTCTGAGGTACCAAATATTTGGTCAAACTTTCTGTGGTCCTGGTCAAAGCGAAGCCTATCTCTGCTCGGTGACACGCGTTTCTAGGATGAATTCCTGCCATAAAGGCTAAGGTACGCGATGATTTACGGAGTGGGAAAATGCGTTCTGCCTAGACATAGACGACCTTCGGAATTCAACCTATGCGATAAATGATTTATGCAAAGCAATCCTGCATAACTCAGCTTATACGAGCGCTGCGATCTTGCATCTCTAATTCGTTAGTGACTCCGTGATATTCGATTTAGGGTAACTACAGCCACCCCGATATTCCCGTAAAGTTCGTACGCAGCGATCAGAAGTTCCGTCGCTCCCAAGCCGATTGTCGGCAGATATTGAAAAATACAAACGGCAACTCAGATTCGAAACGTGAAGAGGGGTTGTCGAATTGCTACTTGTTCTCTGCACCTACGCAGCTTTGAACTATGAGTCGTCTATTCGGTTTTTTTATGGGGTAAATATTACAGTTTGCTGGAGCTTACAAAAACTAATATGGTTTACTGATGTTCCCTTTGAAGAACTGCAACTCTACATATATATACTCCTCCAAGTAGGCTTTCTCACTTGCAGGTTTGCTGGGATGTGTTCCTTTTCTGTACATGGTCACATGCTTTCAAAGCAGACTTCTCTGGGACGAAACTCACTACGATTCGTTGTGTTTTTAAGGATAACAGAGACGAGCGATGCATTTTTTTGGCTTTTAGTTCTGCGGACCTTTGCAGCATTGTAGCTGTGCCGGCTATTAAATTTCTGTAGATTTGAGATTCGATTTATATTTTTTCAACCACCGCGTACGCATCACTTCTTCGGGCATTTCGTGCATTAAACATTGAAAAAATATTTGTCTTTTGAAGACACCAAAAACGGTTCTAATCTTATCTAAACACAGAGGCAGCAATTCATGGCTTGTACCATGTACTATACAAGCGCTTTGTGAAGTCGTAATGTACAATCGGTCTTCGTCTATGGATCACTTTGTTTCATTTATTGATTTCAAGATAAATACTTACATCGGCATCTAATGACTGCAAATGACTAGCTAGTGTAGTGGTTTGAATATCTTGCTCATCGTTTTCCGTAATTGTCAAGTCCATTGATGTTAAGCCCTCGTAGGTAGATTTTCCTTCTTTGTTAATACTAGCATGCGGTATACAGCTACAGTCGTAGAAATACTAAAGAAGCCGGAGTTAATAGTTGAATAAGCCTTTGGCTTGGAACAATCAGGATTACCTTTTGTCCAGTACTGGCTATGTGTTCTTTTTTACAACCTGCATGACAGGGTGAAATATAAGTCATTTTGTTTTCTCCACACACTGGAGAATAACGAACATAATCGCAATGGCAATCCGAATTGCAAGTAGTGGCATTGCTCAGTGAGCTATTAAGATGAGAGAGAAGAAAATGAAATTATTACACTGAGCATTGAAAGAGATCAGTTACGCCTCCAATTTGTACCTATCGTGTATATTTACAATAACCGATTGTTCATTCCCTGGACAGCCAATGAAAGCGTAAGATATACAGCCGGCCACTGTTAAGAAGCCAACAATAACATTCCAAGCAGCCATATAACGAGCCCTAGGTCTATAACGGGAGATCACAAAACCGGATAGCAAGACCCCGGTGGCAGAGAAAGCCAAGGCTACGGTGCCAGTCACCAAACTGAAAATCAAGTGATTTCAATGCACTTACTTCGTCAAAAACATTTCGTGAAAAATTTACTTTGAAATTGAAGCCGATTGGCGGTACTGGATCTCTATGTACTTGGGTGTAAAAATCCAATACGGAGTGTAACCGAATAGATAGAAGACAGATGAGAAATTGTTATACATAAGGATTTTGTTGGTGGTCAAGCGTTTAAATGTGACCAACATATCCTTGAAGGAAGCCTTAGCTTCTGTGGGCTTCTCTTCCTCCAAGCAATTAGTAAGTTTCTCTTTGTTGTTTTGCGATTTATTCTTTATTGTTTCCCTTTGCTTGCGACGCTCTTCTTCAATCATGCGTCTGGCCTTTGCACGTGGTAGCTGTTTAGGAAACATGGTCAGAAATATACCCGATACAAGAATCATGCTACCGATTATAAGCCAACCCATCCACCATGCTCCCAGCCAGCGAGGATCTTTCATTTTAATGACCGGATGCAAATTTGGCGCTACGTAGACTCTTAAACAAAACGAGGCCAATGCCAAGCCTATTGCTGGGCCCAACATGCGTAGGAAGTACGATAAACCTAAAATAAATGAAAAATCATTAAAAAAAAAAAAAAAATACAAAACATTATCTTTCGTCTCTGTGTGGGTGTATTAGTGTATTAGTTGCAATATTATACTTGCACGCAGCCTACGTGTAAGTAGTTTTTCTATAGAATCTCTTATCTCTTTAGTTAGTGCCATAAAAGCTAAAGCCGATTAAAGTGGTTTATTAATAGTGTAAATCTCGTGTAATTGTAAAGTTTACAAATAATTCTGATAACATTGAGAGGCTGAAAATTCCTATTCTAGTTAATATTGAAGGCTGACAAAAGATTAACTACTCACTTAACAAAGCTGGAGTTTTTGACTTCTTTGTATTATCATCCATATATGCTACACCCAAGGTGTAGTAAAGCGAACCGCCTATACCTGAAATAAATTGCGCCAAAAATAATACGAGCTGAGGAGCAACATTACCCTCCCCCTGAACACATTCCGCACCACCGTCGCTAGAACGGCACAAAGTCTTTGAACGCTGAGCCTCAATAACTTCTATAGTAGCATTTTCATCGGCAATGGCACCGAATTCCGCGGTTAAGGCTAAGGCATCTTCACCCGGACCGTATAGAAAGTGAGGTACAGCCATTAGTAAGCAAAACATCACAATGGTTGATAATCCTTCAAGAAAAAAAAAACCCGTAATAATCAGGACTTTTTAAAGAACTTTGTGATTGAAATTCGTTGTTCGAACTCTTACCAAATCCTATCCACCTCGGTCTATGACCCTTTCCAGCGTAATAACTTAATACTGCCGACACTAACATTTGACTGATATCGTTGCCAACGGATATGATGCCTGTATTCCGAGAGGGTATTTTAAATCTCTTCTCAATTGTTGTTATTGTACCATTGAAGTAAGAATAAGTCATTGAGAATACGCAGCCAACGAGACCATAAAGAATAACATAAGATGTCTGATTTGCAAACCTGAAATTATAAAGCACACGTACGGATACAAAATTATCGCAAACCACGGCTCGCCATTAAATGCCCTACGTCACTTTGTTTAATACATTTATCTCCGTAAGGATTTTTCAAAGGAAGGGGTTATATGAGAATTGGTCGAAAAGGTGGCCCGATCTGAATCATTTTTAATCCCCTTCGTCATTAGGCCAAAACACGTTGCTGTATTAAATTTCATCAAAATATCTCAAAAATCGCGACCTGAACATCGTTCGAAACGAAAATGCATGGATGATCATCGGATGGACATACAGACAGAAATAATTATATCTACTCGTCCTTCGACAAAACAGGTCGCTGTACCAAATTTCATCATATTTCTCAAAACTGACACTTGTTGGGTGAACATAAGGAATAGATGACGGACAGACGGACAGACAAGCTTGCATACAGAAAGCGATTCCAAGTCGATCGGTACAATAAAAAGTGGATCTATATCAAGCCCTTCTGGATAATGTATACATCCGAGCAACCTTAATGTACCCTGCACAACATGAAGTTGCTTAGAAAAATACCATCTAGAAATATCGCATGAGATTTTTCAGTTTTTGCGCTACTCGTGAAACTCATATGGATGCATAATAAGATCTTTCAAACGTATTTACCTAAGAGAACTAATGCCTGAGAGTTAGTGGGAATTGGTGCGAATCTCTAAAATTTCGTCTTTCGAAACATTTTATCTCAAAAAAGAAAAATTGGCTTAGTTAAGTTAGAGTTTAGGATATCTACACCCACGTCTACACTCACGTCTCTTCGTCGCGAATTCAAATCTCACTGCGGCAGAGTGCACTTGATCGCAACTATTGTGAGTGCGTAGCCAGCATTAAATGATGAGGAACGCACCGACTGGGTTACGGCCGCCGCCTATGTCTTTCTAACCATTACGGTGTTATATATGCAGGAGGCATTCTCCAAAGGATTGAAAAAAATAATAATCATGATAAGATTCGTTTCAATACAATGTTCTTCAATGCTCTTGTTTTGTCCTTCTTTCGAACAACTTACACAGGAGGAAGAATTTTTAGTTTTTCTTTCCGTTTTTTTCTACTAAAGTCCTTTTCCTATTTGATATCGACAAGTTCTTCTTAAGCACTAAGATTTACCTTTGCAGGAATTTTCCTTTAAATATCCAAAATCCACAAGTCATGTCTTCCGTTAAAGGCATCTCTCGTAACAATTTGTTGATATCCTCAGTCATTGTACGATCGTATTCAGATTTTTCGCCATTTTTTAAACCATTACTCGATAGATTACCATTTTTAAGCAATTTTTCATCCGCACCATCTTTCTCAAAATCTATGACTGTTTGATTATGATTTGATGCAGCGCCTACTCGGCCCACGTGATTATTTGTTTTAACCATTTTCTTATCGTAAAAACAAATTTTTATTGAATTTTGTTTTTCTTTTTTTTTTTTTCTTTAAAACAATTTGTGATCCGCAAGCACAGCAAGTCGCCAATGTAATGTCGATTATTTTATACTGTTTGTAGATCTCGTTAGCACCCAGATCATCTCCTGTCGACTTCTTTTTTTTTTCTCTCTCTCTCTCTCTTCCTACCTTTTGCTCTATTTATCTACCGAAAACACACTAAGACTATCGTATATGTATATTATATATGGACTAGTAATGCACTTGCTTATGCTTCTATTCTAGTATTTTCATAAAAATTTGTTTTTGTTTTTCGCTCATCACTTTTTAAGATAAATCTGCAAAAGAAATATTCTCTTGTTGTTATTGTTTTTAATATTATGAAAATTCTTGTACTCTTGTTCGAGTTTGATTCCGCGTTCGTAGTAAGATCGGTAACGGTCTCTTGTGTTTATCTCTTATTGACACAAACAAATTATTTTAAATTAAGCCACTTATGGACACACAAAGACATAAATCCTAGTGAAATGCTTTTCTTTTTTCTTTTTTTTTTTTTTTTTTCATTGAAAACAAGAGTCAAAACGCTCCAAGATATCATCATCGTCATCATCATCACCAATATAATGACATATTCATCTATAGTTACAGGTATTTGTTGTTTTTTAATAATAATAATAATAATAAAATAAACGCTTAAGCTTACGAAGAAGAATAGTACAGATTTAGTCAATGAACACCTATGTGAATGAACCTTTGAAAGAACTCTGAACTGAACAAAAAAAAAAAAAAAAAAAAACAAAAATTAGTAAACAAATAAATTAATTAATTAATCAAATTTCATTGAACTTTGCTGCACTCTTTTTCCATCCTGCGCGAATTAATGATAAAACTCCACCTATGTAGGATAAGTTTTACCTTTGAATAAATCATTGCTTAATGCTTTTTGACCGAAAGATTTAAAAAAAGTTATAATAAGTCTAAACACAAATATGTTTTTGGCAAGTAGTTTGTGCAAAGAAAAGTCCTTTTTGTGATCCTATTGCGTATTGAGTATAAAAAGACGATCCAGTGGAAAAGTAGATCCATTAGTACCATCCACCATCCATCCATCCACTGACCGCAGGATAAAATTGATATGAAGAGAGGACAATGCCCTGTGCTTGTTAGGACGGCAAGAATGTGGTCCATTAATGGCTAGTACCAAACGCTGTTAACAAGAATTAATCTCAGCAGTGCGGTATTCAAAAAAAGCAACGCGGATGCACTTTTTCTCTCTCCCGACGTGCATACATCAAGTGTTTCTGATAAAGCACTTGTGAGAAAAACAAATCGATGGACGAATAGTTCACGACAGAATACTTGGTGTCTACAAACTTCCCCGCAGGTGGAACAAATAAATAGACAACGATGGGCTATACTTCGAATAAAATACTTGTAGTCTTTATATCCTACACGACTTGTGGTATAAGTCTATATTAAGTTTGTGCGGACGTATACAAAAACCCGAATGGTTTGTCATGGATCTACGTCTTATCACACCGGTCGATTAAGGGTCATTTCCTAACACTTGTCTGTCCGTCCTGCTTTCTTGTGTTTAGCTTACAGCTCGCAATTTTTGAGATATATTGATGAAATTTGGTACACTGGCGTGACTGAAGCCGGACGCTATTAAAATTGCTTCGGATCACATCAGTTTTTCGACTAATTCCCCTACAACAGCTGGTTTTGGAGACTCGTTGTATGAGCAACTGTAGGGTGGGGCAAGGTATTTGCCGGTAGGCCAGGGCCGACAATAGTCTTTCTATTTGTTACGTAATACATATGTACTTTCTGTAAAATAATTGCAGGTTAATGTTTGCGTAACTGCGTATGTGTACATTCTAACATCTCCGATAAACATATTCCCCCCTTTGGGAAGTGATATTTTTGGTGAAGGCTCGGCTTTTAGAAATGAATATGAAAATTAAATGCTTAACGCGCTGCCCTCAGCAATGCCTCACCATACTAAAAACTGTTCGCTTTCAAACTTTTCTTCAGGTATTTTATACAACTCTTGCGATCAAATTAAATTTTAAATGCAAATTAGTTAATGAAAACAATGCTTTGACTTATTTCGTAATCAGAAGCGAGATAATGAAAAACTATACAAAAATACAACAAACTGCCTTGAACCGTTGTTTGAATCGCGACAAGAAGAAGAAGAATATAAAGAAAACGAGATATTGCGTTTAGGGTTTAGATAATTTATCGCAAGGTTTTAAATCAAATCCACATACTTAACACTGGAAAGGCTACAGTGACTAGAAAAAGTAAAACAAACTTCTCTTGGGTGAAATTTTACCACGTTTTCAATGTCTGCATGACTTTTTTACTCCCAATGCTAGCTGAAAGAGATAATAGACTGATACTCGAACAACTGTATGTTAATCGATGTAAATGGTCAATGTATAGGTCACAAAATATAGGTCACTATGATTCATTAAATTAAAAATTCTACAAACTATTCACATCCTTAACGACGATAAGGTGCTGTGTCTATAAAGAGTTGGTTGTCTATTTGATCGTCTCTTCAAGTCGCGATCAACATTCATCAAACCTTAAATGTGAAAGATAAAGGCTTCAAGCCATGATTTTGTTTTGAAGCCTTAGTTAATAAAATGAAAGCTTCCGCTGTAGCTTTGTAAAAACTAAAGGTTTCTGCTTGAGTCTTAGCTGCATCTTTCGTGTTTGGCACGATCGTTCCGTTGATGAACACGGCCTGGTACCACTCTTTGCCAACCGTCTATAATTAGCAAACATAGCGAAACTTTTGATTTCGACAAAACGAGACGTGGCGGGAGATACTCTCGAACAAAGTTCGTAAAATACTCAAATACGCGATAACATTATTAGTCCCCTTAGCTTGTCTAATTATAGAGAAGTCATCTAAAAATTAGATCGAAGTTTTCGTATTGACTTCTCTTGACAGTTCCCCCTACTTATTGGGAATAGACAAACACTTGATCTAGAAGAAATTCTCCTCGCCTCTTAATTCGGGCGGACATAAAGACGGGCTGACGCACAAACAATCTAACCCGTTTCGGATAATAAACTTTGTCGATCCGAGACGATAGTTATATAATCCTTAGTGTCAAGTTTAAATTGTGCTGTGGATATCGAGTAAACACGATTCGTTGTCGATTATCGGCTCGCTGTAACGAGCAGTGAGTTGTCGATAAAGTGTGCGTTTTTCTTATTATCTAATGAAAAATCTTTCGATCTTAAAATTGCTGTCGAACAACATCTTCAAATTAACGTTTCTACCCAATATCGGTCACTGAATTGATCTCAGAGTCTATCTGCATTCGCTCTGGACACTTACAAATCCAAACATGAAGTCAAACTTAATATGCGCTACTCGCAAATAAAGTCGCTTACAACGCGAGTAAAATTGAAAGAAAGACGGTAGACAATCTCTATTCTAACTTGGATGGTCTGCACTTGAAATGCTTTGTAGCTCGCCTTCTTTTTTTTTCTATTCTTATTCAAAATATAGCAAGCAAATATCGCATGTGTTATTCTATATCTGGAGAGAGAGAGAGTGCAACGTACGATATAATTGCGCATTAGGAAAAGAAAAATTTTTATCTGACTCACATTGCAAAACAAAAAATATATCAATGAACTGCAGAAGCAAATGTGATCCTTTCGCTTTCGCTTTTATCAGATGAAGCGTGAATGCACAAATTAAACGTACGCTTTATCTATCAATTTTTATTTATTTTGCTGTAAGTCGTTAATCTCATCGTTTTTAACATTTTGATTGAGGTCTTGACACTCGTGAAACCTAAAGCTTATATTGTAATGTTCTAAGGTTGGAAGAAAAAGAGCTCAAAGCGGAAATGAATTAACGTACGCCTGCCGTATGTACGATTACAATCTCGAGATTTAGTTAGGTTAGAAGAATACCAATTTAGATGAGCTGAAAAAGGGTCTTTCTTTTTAAATAAGCCCTGGGATCCATGAATGAAAAGGTGGGATGAAATATTTATTGTACATTTACTTTTGTATGGAAATATCAAAGCCGCTTAAGGTTGTGATATGTAAGAAATTCGATTTTTTCTAAGCGCCACCCTAAGGTTTCAGGCGCAAAAATGATTTTAAAAAAATTCGACTTTTATTATGAAATTTTTGTATTTTTAATCCATTATAGTTACACTTATTTTTCTAGCTTGTCGCCAAACAATTTTATTTGATACATACATTAAAGAGACTCTTAAGTAAGAGATAGTCTGATATTCTGCAATTACAACGCCGTCGAAACTATAAGTGTGTATGTATTAATTACAAGCTAAGTTACTAAGAACGTACCATGAACTGCAGCATAACCGAGTAGATAAGGATCGCGACTACCGGTTCAAATCGCGTCGTGGTAGACCGTACTAGATCGTAACTACTCGCTATCTCTTTCTCGTTTTCCCCACTACTTTCTAATCATCACCCTACTGCAGGTATAGCTGACACTCCCTGAGTGGTTGATTATATTTAAAGAAGAAAAACTGGTAGATACGGGGCACAGCCCATTCTGTCTCACAATTAAAAGAAAGGCTTTATATGGGAAGGGGTCCAAAACGTAATCCGATTCGAACCGTTTTCAATAGCGGTCGTCTTTGAACCAAAACTCGTCAGCGTACTACATTTCATCAAACCATCTCGAAGGTTGCGGCCTGTAGTTCGAACACGGGAGTGCATGGACAGATATCAGACGTACAGACAGGCAAACCGACAGACATACTTGGATTGACTCAGAAAATGATTTTGAGTCGACCAGTATAATAAAAGGATGATGTACGTCAAGGCCTTCCAGGTGTTAAAACCATCCGCACAAACTAAACTACTCTACTCCACAAGTTGCGTAAACTATAATTAGACCTTTTTTCAAGTGCTGACACAGCTTCTTGTGCCCGCTTCGCGATCTAGGGTCTGAAAAATTATTATTGCCTACGAATTGATCACAAGAGAACAAAACAGACGGAAGGACAGACGGACAGATGCTTAAATCATATCAAAGGCTTTGGTTCCAGGCGTTGCCAACAGCCCACCGATCTTAATACAATCTACTACCACAAGTGCTGTAGGGTGTAATAAAGACTATAAATGCAAATTTATTAACTTTTAAATGTTTACATATAAAGGTATGTGCTCCAGAGTCCATAAAGCCATATTTTGAAAACAAAATACGTGGCGTGGCAACTATGCCGCCTATAGTACAAGGGTGTACTAAGTTTGTGCTTATGTATGCAACACACAGAAGGATTTGAGACAGATCCATCTTAGCTCAGGCCCGCCGACTCAGAATCGCTTTCTGAATCGATCTAAGCTTATCTATCCATCCGTCTGTCTTGGCTTCTTTTGCACAGGTTGTATTTTTTTGGGATTTTTTAATGAAATTTGTTACAATGACGTTTTTTGACCTAAGCATGACGGCTGTCGAATCGCACTTCTGCAACCGCTTCCACTATAACGCCTTATTTTAAAAAGTTGCTGGGAGAGGTGGGGTATTTTCTGCTTTTTCCTTGTTTTTCTTCTATTTTATTTCGGATAAACTCAATCGGTTCTTACGGCAGTTAAATCTTTAGATAATAAACGTCTTAAGCATTCATTGTTTAATTTAAGGTTTAACGCCAAAAATCTTATCAAATGCGAAAATAAATAAATAAGGTAATAATTTTCGGCTGCTGGTGGTTTTCGACCTCCAGTAAGCTAAGTTAGCTTATAACACATCATAAAAGGTTGCCCAGTTATCATAAGTAAAAGTTGTGTTTACAAACGAATATTGCGTAGGATCTTTATGAATGGCACCGAAATCTCACTGATATCTATCTATTCCGTTGACTTGCTATTAAAAATAATAGAAAAACTGCGTCGTTGTCGTTTTGTTTGTTTTTTGATGAGAAACTCTAAAGAACCTCTAAGATGAACGGAGATTACATATACGTACCTATATCTTTAGCGCGCAAAGCAAAACTTGCCGGTTTTAATTGCAAAAAGGTTTATATTTCAAATGAGAATTCAAAGCAATAAAACTTTGTTGTGGACCATGGCCCCCTTATCCATTACCCCACCCGGCAGTTATTCATTTAAGGCCGTTTCAATATAAGACGTATGGGTAGTGGTGGAAAAAGCGGTCCGTCTGTAACTATTTTCAATATTCCTTAGGTCAAAATACGCCAGTGTAGCAAATCTCATCAAAATATCGATAGACTAGTAGAAAAGAATGAAAGCTCAATCTATCTCAAGTCCATCACCAATGACGTAGAATTTACCGGTCAATGAAAATATATTTTCGAAAACAAAGTCTTGAAGGATTTTCTCTTTTACAAATTTTCAAAGCAAATAATCTCCAAGTAATCTATGACCTACGTATATACGGTATCGCTTTGAATCCTGCGGTACATCCTATATTTTGACTTGGTATGATGTTTACATCCCACACAACTTTTGATGCAATGCGGACGTAGGAAACACGCAGAAGGGCTTAAGATAGGTAATGGATCTGAATGGATCTAAGCCTGCCTGCCCGTATTACATCTATCCATGCATATTTGTGTTTAAGCTGTAAGCCGCAATTTTTGAGATGTTTTGACGAAACCAAAGAACGAACGCTATTAAAAATGGTTCAGATCGATCCACTTTTTCGACCGCTCCCCTTTTAACGCCTTACTCTGGGACACAGTTGTAAGAAAAAAGTTTTCAATTTTCAAAATTTCTCAACCAATGTGACTAACCGACAGCATTTCGACATTCTAACTTGGTTTGAAAACTTTGGACTGATTGGAGCAATTTTTGCACACCCCCTCTTGTAACCGATCCAACGACAACTAAACCTTTATGTGGCGAAAAAATGTGATTTTCAATATTTGGTACTAACTTGGCCAGCGCAAGATACGGATCACACACCCACATGTACTATTTGTCAAGTGCTATATTCCTTGTAGGCAGATTAAGACATCATGTCAAGCATCCTTCGTCGTTTTTATAGTTTAGAGGGAAAGAATCATACAAAAAATATAGCTATGCGGACTATAAGATCTTTACGTCACAAGGCAGAATTGCCGGTAGCAAGGGCTAATGAGAATGTGACTTTGAATGAAGATGAACCAAATCTCAGAAGATACATAAAGGGATTTGCGTGCCAACTAAGCGTTAAGACACTGTTAGTCAAATATTTTGTTCTGAAGAGGATCTCAAAGATCTTGAAGCAATAGGGTCAGCTTATTAAAAGGAGGGAAATGTTGCTTCAAAGGCAAAGAAAAAAAAGATGCAATCTTCTTCAGCATGATGCGAAAGTGAGCATTTTTCGTGACCATTACGCTGCTTTTTCTGAGTTTCTTGCAAACCGATAGAGAAATTTTAGAATAGAGACTCAAATCAGGAGGGAATTCTCTTCCAGAATCAGTATGTTCTGCTCTTCAAAAGGACAAAACCTTTTTTTTTTTTTTGTAAACCAGTGTAATTAAAAGTGGAACAGCGGCAGGCAGGTAGTAGTTGACCATTTTTGTGGCCGCGAAAGGCTTTCTATTGGACTTGTTCGGCAGAAATTCCCTACCTTTTGCTACTACGCACTGTTTGTCTGTTAATTTTTCTTCTCTAAGTTTATCGCTAACATTAAATCATTAACTAACCATTTATTTAAGAAAGCTTACATGTTTTCATAAACCGTTAAGGGAAATTATATAAGTTAAATATTAGCATGAACATGATATTTTTGTGAATTCTTTTTTTTGTGCTTTTAATTATCTATTTGTTTAATTTTTCTTTTCTCAGTTAAATAAAACTGTCATACAAAAATTTATGTAATGAACATCTACTTTACATACTTTCGTAGGTATGTCTTGTATTCTTAAGAACAAAAAGAAATACGATAATTAAAATTTCCGTTCTTTTATAGGCAAACTATTTTTATGGGCCACGATAGGCATACAAATGTTATCGTTACGTTAGTAACACTTAAAAGTATACCGCAAAGATGCTGAAAGTTCTTACAACAAGGATTTCAGGGTTAAACCACTTAAAAATTGTATACGATTTCTTCGTTTACGAAGCCAACATGTTAAAGTTACAAGACTCATTACGCTTCTTTTGCATGCGAAAAGCATTCAAATGTCGATATGTAAAAGGAAAGAGACCAATATTTTCCATGTCCAGAAACCAGTCTATAACAAAAAGTCAAAGAGAAAATCTCAAAAAACTCAATGGCGTTTACTAAAAGAAATCCTTTCGCTTATAATCTTCATCGCTTCATGTTTTGATTTTGTTGCAGCTATCCTTCCAACTCTTGGGAGTATTTAAGGTAAGTATTGCCTTAGATGAGCCTCAAAAGCCCCCAGTCTAATGCAAAGGCAAAGAAGTACTTGCCTCGTCTTTCAATGATAAACTTTTCAGAACAACAACAGTGTTTTTATTCGGCTAAACCTGAATAAAGCTTTCACCTTGTCATAAGCTGAAAGTGTAGGTCAGCCAAGGGGTAACCCTTCAAAACGGAAGAGAAAGAAAGAAATTCCGAAGACAAACCGATTTGGCCGACATTGAATAGGGACGAAAACAACTTTTATTGTGCTATAGGGTAAATGTAAACTATTAGTGTCATAGGCATCTTCGCTGCTTAATCCGCCTGCACCCCTTGGCCATCCTATAGGATGCATTATTGTAAGTAAATAACGAAAGAGAGCTAAAATTGATTTTTTTTTCCTGTTCAAACTGCTGCAGACTCACTCCCTAAGCGTCCCTCTGAGTTTAGCTTTTTCTTGTAAGCTTCATTTTCACTTTAGCTTAAGAAAAAACGTTAAGACTTCGAGGTCGACTATTGAATGCACTATACTGCTTTATTCGCTGTAGTTTTTTGTATATAAATGAATTTTCGGTAAAAGCTTTTTATGGGAGAGTTGAAAAAATGGTGAATTCATTTGGTCCATCTGCTTAGTATCGTTAATTTTATTTATTTATTTTTTTAAAGGAAATTATTTCGCCATAAAATACCAAGAAGTAGATCTATATGTCACATAAAAACTCAACTATCATACGAATTCTTGAATGGGAGACTTTCCGAAAAATAGTTCAGTGTTATCGAAATTTTGATCAGTAAATAGACTGAAATAGTTCAAGTCATAAAAAGCTAAGAAGTAAGTCAGTTTGCCACATAGCTGAGTAGATAAGAGTCGCATCTATCAAATCGGCGTTTGCGGATTCAATGCTCAGTACTGTAGACTGTGTTTAGTCGCATCTGCAATGAATGCTTGCTCGAGGAACGCACTTGCCGATTAGTTGCATACTTACTACGTCTTTCTCTCTTTCCCCCCTTCCTTTTGATCGTCGCCGTGTTACACATATAGGACACATACCCTGAGTCACATTTAAAAAAAAAAAAGGGAAAGGGAAATAGTCAGATGGAGGGAGAGTAAGACAGATGTTCGCACAATACGATGAATAATCCATAGAACGTCCACGAATGGATATATGACGAGGAGATGCGCGACAAGGCAGATAAGCGGATAGATCCATGAAATGAATGAACACAAAAATAAGTCAACTAGGCGGACAGACAGCATGAATTTACATAATTTAATCGGTTAAGAATCTTGCTTTTATATTTAATGACGCTTTTGATCATTACATGAACTTCAAAAAAAAGAAGTTCAACAAAGTTAAGCTAATACTAAGGTGTGAAAAAAAGCAAGTAAGACAATTATATTCGACCGCGATCGAACCTTCTATACGCATCACCGTTATCCGTCTTATACCATCGTGATGTTCACGGTATTTAATTTACACTTAGCCTGTTGCATTCTACTCTCTGTTTCTTCAATAGCTTACTTTTTCCGACCAGGCGAATGTTCACGGCAGACATTACAAAGACGGACAAGGAGATCCACAGACAGACACACGGACAGGCGGCCATGCTTAAATTGGTTTAAAATTTCATACTGATCAAGAATGCGCACACTCCAAGGAGTCTCTAAGGTTTTCCCCTCAACCTTCGATGATGGGCATAAAAATATCACGGTCGGCTCTTAATGATAATATCAAAGTAATTAAAACCACAAGTTAAAAAAAAAAAACCAACTAATGTTCATAGATCGGTAGAGAAATCACTAACTAAATGAAGCTAAAGCCGAATTCAACTGAAGTCATATTAAGATGTTGTACACCTTTCGTTCAAGTAGCATTCAATTGCTACTGATTTCAGCGCGAAGGATTCCTGGGGCGAAAAGCACTTAGGTTGTTTGTTTGTTGTTAATCCTTAACACACGCACTTCAGTTTTTCTTTGTTTTTTTTTTTTTTTTCTCTTTCCTTTTTACTAAAAATGCTTTTTTAAATTTTTCTTTGCTATTACTTTACTTTTAAATTTTATTATTTTTGACAGATTAAATTTTCGTTTAATTATATATTTTGTTACATAACAAGTAATGTATCTAATGGTGTATATAGAGGAAAAGCGCTCACGACTTGGATATATATTATATTACAAGTTCACTAGTTCACCAATTTTTACACACATATAGTTAAATTTTATTTAGATAAATCTGTACTAAACCGCGTTTCTTGCTTGACTAACTAAAGCAAAACGATTTTTATTGTATTCGTATTATTGTTAAAGAAAAATTAAAAAAAAAAAAAAGTAATGTAATAAAAAAAAAATAACACGTTTGCGGATTTGTATGAACATTTATAGATAGATATATGCAAGTGTAACCAGACAATAAAACACCAAAATCGTTGATATGTCATCTCTCTTTTCGCTTTCGGTTTTACGTTAGACACCAGCTTAAGTAAGTAATTATTTTTCAACATATATGCGAGGCATCTCTTTTCATAGCTTATGCGTATGGTTCAGAAGTTAGTATATAAGAAGTTTATAGCATAGATGTATGTTAAGGGATTCTCGAAGAACCTGTCTAATGTATTTAAACACATATGTTTGTTTGTACACAAAAGTCCACCGTTATGCATACTGTTTAATTTAGATAGATTTTATTATCTTTTTTTTTTTTTACTTCTCAGAAAGATGAGCCTTCAACGTCAATTTTTCAAGTAGCCGTAATTGTGGGGTAGAGACTTGAACTCTATACTAAAATAAATAGTAAGAAAAATAAATAAAATTCTCTATAAGTAAACAGCAACTAAGTAGTAAAAGTGTTTGTACTAAATAATCGAGTAATGCTACTACTGCCACTACTACTACGATTGCTTGCATATAATACACTCGATAATATATCGCTTTAGATATGATTATTGATGATAATGAAAACCGAAATGCACATGAAAAAGTTAAAGAAATCAAAACAAAAAAAAAACAAAAAAAAAAAAATGAAAAAAAAGAAGAAAAAATTATTTATTGATAAGTTTAGCATTGAGCCATAAATCTATTGGTCAAATATATTGATTTTAAGAAATTTTATATTCACGTCTTGTAAAATATATTGAATATCCTCTGTTGATTAAGCAAAGAGGTGTCTTTTCAAAGAAAACTAGATAAGAGAGTACATTGACTTTGTTGCGTTAAGTACAATGTCGAAAATATAAAATAAAGCAATGCCTCGATTGCTCTGATTAAGTACCGTAATCACCTTATAATTATTATATAACATTTTTGACTAAAACCACAATCACCACAATTACTACAATTAATAAAATCACTTCCCTCTACCACAACTTACTACTACTACTAAGCAATGTCACACGTATTCGCACTCATTCGTACACATACATACACGCACACACTACATAACTATGTGAGACTTGACTATTTTATCATTTCATATCAACGTATTATATAATAAACTACCTAAGTATTTAATAATACTTTTATTACTATTATTTACTGATAAGCACAACAACAAAGTTTCGTTATTCTTAAAACAAATAAACAGTAGTGTAATCAATCGTAGAACGGGAGAGAGGGAGAGAGGGCAATCGTTTAAAGCGTGAGGAACTAGAAAGTAAAATTGTTTGAGCCAAAAAGTAGATTACAGTTTTTTTCTTTTTTTTTTTAGTTTCTTTTCTTTGGAAATGTTTTCACATAATTATCTCTGCTTAAATTGACTTCACTCAATACGAAATTAGCCTCACTTCGTTACTCGGGCTGCATTATCCCTAAGCGAAATTAAAACAATTAAAAACACTGTAGTCGAGTAAGACCGACTGTTAGATACCCTACATCACTTTGCTGAATACAGAAATTCATTCATTTTTCGTGATAATACATTAATATTTATACGTTATTTTTATGCAAAGGCATAGTTTTTATGAAAACCCTCAAAACGTCAACTTAACAAATCCAATTTACTTGCCGAAGGTTTTGATAATTTCGCCTTGCTTGCATTTTCAATAACTTTATTTTAGATTTTCTCACTATTCCATGAGAGCCCCTTTATATGTTTGGGTCTAAGCGAAAAACCTATTTGATCCAAGACCTGCATCAAATTACTTTTACGAGCCAATTTTCATCATAAAATATCGAAAATTGGACATTTTTCGTCACGACCTTTTTGTGAGATGGTATCCAGAAAATAGACCTACGATGTGCAAATTCGATAAAATCATTGCCTATGTCGTTCGTATTATTATTATGCATGAACTTTCGAAATGGTGTTCTTGAACACTGTTTATTATGAAAAACGAAGCTTCAAAATTCAACAGTAACATAATTCGGAGCGTGGTCATCAACTGCTTCAATAACTGCTTCGCGATCCAAAGCTCTTACACCACTTTAAAACGGAAAATAGAATATCTTTCATATAATGGCTTATAAGAATCGGGCGTTACAGCGTTCATCTTTGAGCCAAAACAAGTCAGTATTGCAAATTTCATGAAAATATCCTCAAAAATTGCGAACTGTGGGCAAACGGACAGACAAGCTTAGATCGATTCAAAGAATGAATATGAATCGGTCGGTAGAAAAAAGACGAATTCATCTCAAGCCATTCTGGTTGTTAGATAACTCTACACAATGTACCACAAATGGCGTAGGATGTGAATCCTCTAATTAAAACGGATTTGTGCAACCTTCTATAAGCACGAAGAATTATATATAGCGAACAAAAGCTATATATCCAATGCTCAAGTCGTTGGTTTATTTATGAAAACACTCACAAGGATATGCCCGGTATGCGGAAAGGGTAATGTAAGCCGTAGCAGATACCATTGCGGATATTTTGATCTTGAAATTCTCGTTTAGTCTTTTAATCGCAATTCTCTCCATCTCGTGATCAGTTCCGAGGCCTGTCACAACCTCACGCAGGTGTATGGAAAGATAAGTCTTATCGCTAACACCTTTATGCTTATCACCGAAGAGCGTTGTTCAAACATTGCGGAAGGAAGCTTCGGAAGGTCTTTAAAGTACATTCATGGTCCGTATTAAATTTAAAATCGATCAATGTAGGGAGATCCGAATGGGACTCTAGAGCACGTGTACAAAAATGGAAAAGATCGGTTCCGCCTTGTCGTATGCCTTATCTATTTTATTCCTCGGTAGGTTTAACGACTTTTACACTAAACTCAAATTTAATTCATACCAGTATGCCTGCGTTAGAAAAGTTAAAATCATGCAATGACCCATGGAACGCTAGAAACGGCTCTGTATTGTTCAAAACAATTCTGGAATATTCCATAACTATTTCGCTTCCACTCTATAAATATTGCATTGATCTTTTAAGAAGTGTCGCAAAGTATTCTTCGCATTACCTAGCTTGAGATAGGAAGCTTCTTCATCAATACTTGGAACTTGTCGATTATTAAACTGTTGGATGGCGACGTTTCTTTTCCAAGATGCTTGCTTTATATTCATAGTTGATGACTGCAATATTCCTAATAGGAATTTTTATTGCTATGTACCTGTACTCGTCCGTTTCATTCGATAATCCACTCATTCACGTTTGTCAATTATTCAACGCTTATTAACGCTTATTTATTCATAGTTCTTATCCCCATCACAGGAAAAAAGGAAAACGGAAAGCATGGGCATTGAAGTAATTAATTAATTATTCACTATGATTTGAATAACTTAATAAAGCATTATAATGCATTTTCATCGATTAATTAAATTCTTAACAACACATCACTCAATAATTTAGTAGAATGATAAGCGAATGTAGGATGACGTACAGAGGCAGAATGGTTATCCACGAATCCATATGATTTTGTAGATAGCAGGAACACTTAAAAGAAACGTGTCAAAATTTCATGGCATTCAAATGACTAGTTTACAAGTTGCAGTAGTGTGAGTGATCCTACATACGAAATTTGAATTTTTCAATGGTTTAACAAGAACGTAGTATAATCACTAAATTATAGAAATAAGTTGTAAACTCATTGTCGGAAAGTGATGAAATTTCGATACATTTCGTTTGGGGCCCTTGCAAATTATAGAATTTTGTAAATAGGGGTGACATTTATGCGTCATCCTATGAACTTATTGAATGATGTATTATTGTAGTCTCGATTGTAACGTCAAGTGCTCTGTTCATGTTTCCAACAAAAGGTGTTTAATACGCGCACAGTTAAGAGGCGTATGATATATATCGCGATAAATGTTCAATTTATCCTCTAACTTTAGCTTTGTTCTTCATATCGTACGTCCGTGAAGACCAGTGTAAAAAATTCATTATAAACCCAAACTAAGTCGAACATTTTTCTAAATTTTTTGGAAAATTTTTATACCTTAAAGCTCTCTTGATTTAAGTTAAGTGCTGATAGAACCGACTGTTTTACTGTACCGAATCGGAAACACTTTCTGAATCGATTTAAGCCAGTCTATCCCTTTGCCCGTGGGTCCACTTTACGGCCTGCAGTTTTGTGATTAAATGTGGTAGCTTCTGATGTGTTTTAGTCTGATGGCGACCGCTCCAGAAAATATTTCAGATCGGAGCACCTTTTCCCTTGTAGTGCCCTCTTTCGAAAAGCCATTGAATGAATGACTTTAAGATATAAGTATGAGCCGTGGTCGTCTGTAGCGTTTTCACTTGTTTTACATATTTGAAAAAATATTTTTAATTAGCATAGCGAACACAAGATAAAAAACATTGTCTTACACACCCATAGCCAATCAACTAACATTATCTTGCGGAAAAGCTATTGAAAGCAATCGATGGGACTTTTCGCATTTCTTATAAGTATCTTGTGGTCTGCTTAGCTATTAGCAAAGCTTTTTCAAGGCCTCGTTACTTCCAAGTTCGATTGGAATTACTTTTCTTCCTGTTACCTTAACCTTCACGTAATAAAAGTTTTGCTTCTTTTTAAGAAGAAGCAAGTAAAAACGCTACGATATGGCATGGGTCCACCCTTAAATATCTTACATCGCCTTGCAGTTATCCATATATAGACTTTTCAAAATAACACTTTATGTGGCAAGTGGTCGAAAAAGCGATCCGATCCCAACCATTTTCATTAGCGGTCGCGCTTAACACATCAGAGTGTATCAAATATCTCTAAAAATTTGCGGTCTGCAGGTTGCCCTCAAAAAAAGAAGGCAGACAGATGGACGAAGGGACAGACAACCTTAAGTCGATTCAGAATTTCAAAAGAAGGGTTCATCTCAAATGCTTCTGGGAGTTGTGCACAACCGCAGAAATTTAATATACCCTAACAACACAGGTGTAGAGCATAAAAAGGCAGATATGAAAGCAAGAGAATCATTGGAAGCATAAAAATTATTGTTAAGAAGAGTCTTTAGTAGAACATCGATTGTAGCTAATGTCAATTATTTTGAACAAGATATATAATTTGTAAAATATTATTAAAATCTTCTTCTACTTTCTTTCTTTTATGTAACTGAATGTATGTCTGCCTATGCGTTACATTCCTATGTATAAGTGAAGACATAAATTAGCATCATATGTTTCGTAACCAGCAATAAAAATCAAAAAGCCTAATTTTATGACTTAAACCCTAAATGTTCACGAAATTCAAACAAAAAAAAGAAAAGAAAAGCCAAACGCACAACAACAAGTAAAGCCGCAATTCAATCGAAATTGAATTGTATGACAAAGTCATTGATTTTAAAACCACATATGCGTGTACAAATGCGGGTTTATGTTTATGCGTATATGCATGTGTGTATGTGTACAACATTTATTTGTATTGAAACCTTAAATAAAAGGAAAAAACAATTTTATGTTATGCTTAGGAAGAAAAAAATAATACTCCCAAGAGCTGAGGGGGAAGGGGAAGACCCCTGCGCTTATCGTGTTGTGGTGTACTTTTTACAAACCAAACACAAACGGAAAGAGCTTAACGTAAATAACGTCAGAATACCAGTTAAAATAGTATTGTAGTAAAGATGATGGCACGGATTGCGGCGATGGTGGTGGTGATGGTGGTGGTGATGGTGGTGGTGGTGGTGGTGGTGGTGGTGGTGGTGGTGGTGGTGGTAGTGGCTGCCCTTGGTTAACGTTGGTGTCGGTGTATATGACACTAAACACAAAGAAAACTTAACGGAAAAGCCGCAGGAAATCAAAAAACATACACACACCGCTTATCAGGGAAAGACAATAAAAAAAACACATATACATATACAAGCTTGCATAGAAATTTTGCGAAAATTCGTTTTAAGGGGGAAAACGATGCTTTGGTTTTTCTCAAATTTGTTGTCTTTCTTTGTTCGTGAGAATCTTTTTTAGAAAAGAAATTCATTTCTTTATTTGGCACGCGTTGGTTTGCGCTACTTTGTGCATGGAACACTTGCTTATATGCAAATCACCCGCAAAAATTCATGAAAATGTTGTTGCTTTTGTGTTAGCAACCGCAGCAGTTCATTGTCTCTCAATGTTAAATGAAACAAATTTCTTTTAAAAGCCTTCCTTCTTCTTCTTCTTCTTCTTTTTATTTTTTTCTCCAAACTTTACACATTTGAACTATGTCTTTATCTAACGTTTTCCGTTCAACATTTGTACTTATTTGTTTTGGCCATGTACGAGATATATTGTATATGTTTGCCTAAATGCCAGCAAACACATGCAATAACATCATAAATTTCACGTTTGCAAATCTCTGAAAATAAATATGAATAATAATCGTAAATTAAAGCTCTTTCCCTAAGCCACCAAGAAATAATTTTCTTCCTTTTTTCATTTTTATTATCATTATATTATAAATAAGCGGCGGCGCTCATATATTAAGCAAAAGATGAGAGAAGTATGTAAGAAAGAAGACTTGAAGAAGATACACATTCGGTTCAAAGACATGTTTCTAAAGTTCATTTATTATGACATTATTATCGTTCCCAGTGTCATGCCTGCAATCACCTTAAGTGATGCACGCATACATTTTTGATCAGTATGAAATTTCAAAATAATTCAAAGGTCGGTTTTCGGCGCCAACAGTAAAAACCAAAATGACTTGTTAACTAATTAATCGCTATGGGTTAACGCTAACCAGGTAATTACCGCTTTAATTAATGATCATAAAGCATATAAAGCGTAGCGAACCTTTAATTAACGATTTTCTTCTTATTTCCCATCATTGCGCAATTTTATCCAAATAATATCGCTGATCTTCTTTTCGCGACAGCACGATTTGTTTTTATAGACATCTTCTCCAATCAAGCCAACAACCTACAGGGAGTTCTTCGCCAATTAGCACAAAGCCAGGTTCACGCTGTAACAGGTGAATAATTGAAACCCCACGACTGCCTCACCATTTACGGAAGGACATTTTTATCGTAGCCTATGGCACTTTCCCTGCTCTGATAGATTATACCTTGCCCCACCTAGGGTCTGCCTCGGGATATCCCATATAAAATCAAGCTTCGACAGCATATCAGTTTTTTTGTTTTTAATGCCCAATCACTTAAGGGATGTCGCTACGCGTGCAATACGGTCACAGAAGAAGAAGTGAACAAAGAGGAAAATGTAGGCAAGGGACAAAAGCCTAGTGGTTCTGCTCGCCCAATCGGTAAGTGTTCTGCCTTTGCCTCACAACAACTACGACCAAAGTAAACTTTACCGCACTTAGATTTGAATCCACGTAAAGTAATTTCTTGGTCGGCACACTTACCTAATCGTCTCCCATCTATCTCTTATGGGTAACTTGAGTTCATTACGTCTTAGCAGAGATTTCGCAGATAGAAATTCAAGCGATGTCTTTCAAGTCAGGTCACGCACCATCATCTGAAACGGGTAAAGTTTTTTTGCGCATTGTTGACTTACTCTCAAAAGTTTCTTCAAGAGGTCCTTGCAAACAAACCCCTTTACCTCACGCAGACATTATTAATTAATATTTAGGAGACTCTCAGCAGTATCTTCATTCAAGTTGGGTTAATTGCTCGTGCAACTTATCTCAGCTCATCCAAACTTATCCGCCTGAGCAGCCGAGTAGATAAGAACTACGACTGCCAAGTCAACTTAAATTTGAAGTGCTGTACAGTTTCCTTTACTCGTAGCCGTAGTACTGAGTGCTCAGTTGGTAAAAGCATAACACTTATTGAGTGGATATACCCGCACTAGTTTCACTATTTCCTCCTCTTCCTTCTAATCGTTAACGTGCTGCACGAAGACGGGAAATCCCCTAAGTGATTGAGCATGGTTAGAAAAAAAAATAGTTTAGTACTTTGTGTTTGCGTTTGCGTGTGTGGTACAGTGGGAGTGCCTGTGTGAATTATTTGGAATTAAAAGAAAAAATAAGCCCCTCATTCTACCTTAAAAACTGTCAACTATGAATTTGCTTGAAAAAAATTCAACCAAACAAAGCAAATAAAATTGTTGAAGTCTCGGCAGTGTCGTAAACGGAGGACAATTGACGAAAGGAAATCTGGTGAAGAGAAGGCTTAACCAAAACAAGGCAAGCAAATGTGATATTTGTTATCTTTTTCTTAGGTTTACACTATCAACAAAGGATTTGCTTAAGCCGAGAGTTGTGGCTTTCAAAGAGAGAAGTCTATCAATTATGTTTAAGGTAAATAGAGTGTGGCGTTAAGACCATAATTTCTGTAATTAATTTCCCTTTAAATTTTGAAAGTAATTTTTCGTAACCAATTCTTCTAATTTTGTAAATTGTAGGTCCTACTTTATCGACAACCTAGTGATGCGAACTAAAGTTGAGAAATATGGGCGAAAATGTGTACAAACAGAAAGGGGAGGAAAGTTTATCAAATGTTATAATTTTTTTTTATTGAGATTTATTCACCTGTCAAATCGCTATGCCGCAAAGCAAAGAAATGTGCAAATTGTTTTCATACAACAATGAGATAAACAGTTTTGTAGCCTTTTTTTTAATGAAAGGTACAAAAGTCAGAGTGGAGGCTAACCTAACGCCAATTAGGGAGTTTCCCAGACAAAGGAACAAGTGAAAATCCGATTCTTTCATGTGTTAGTACTAAAAATTTGTTTGCAGTGGACTGTCAATAAGGAGCAAATTTTCTCTTTTTGCGGACGAAGTACAGAACCTAGCCCGCAAAGCCTTTCCAATTCCATTACACAAGCAAGAATGGCATCCTTAGACATCACTATACCTATTTTTTCGGAAGCTACGATTTCCATTTTCACTTTGCCTGCATCTTATTGTCATGAGCTATTCACTTTTTATCAGCAAAGTTCGCGGATTATCCGGTAACGTATAAAGTCACAAATGGCAACACAATAAACAAAATGTATACCTACTACGTGTTCCACTACTGCTGCGATTCAAATGTGATTTCGCTTCGTTATAATTGGTCGCAACTGTAGTATGCGCTCAGCCAGCAAACATAAAATACCACACGCACTAGGTGATCTCTTCCTCTTTTCCCCCTCGTTTCTGACCGTCCCGTGTTATACGTATTTTAAAATATAATTAAGAGGCTTTAAGTGACTGGTCATATTAAAGGAGAAGGAATAACGTTTGAGGCGCTTCTTAAATGATTTTCTATTTGTTATTTATAAGTTACATAAAATTGAACGGATATTAAAAAAGAAATGGTGCGAGATTTTTTTTTTTTAAATATTCGCGATGCCGAAGATGAAGTCTGGGCGGGAAGAATAACCGGTCTTTGCAAAACGCTCTGCTTGAACAAACAACAAGTCATTGATTGAAACTAGTGTCGACCAGAAGCGGAAGGAGAGCACATACTAGTTCGTTATAACTAACTTTTCCGAGACGAGTTTTGCGAACACAGTTTAAAGTGGAAATCCACCACATATTGGTCCCGTTTCAACTCAGTTGCACCGGTTGCTATTGCTAGTATTTCCATTACTGCCGAATGAAATCGGTTCGTATATATATTCAGCTTTATCGTCGGGGTGATAGATTCGCTTAGTTTTCATTATGTTGCTTATAAATTTGGATATCGTAACACATCCGTGTGAGCAACGTTACCCTTTAAATTAACAGCTTTGCCAAAAATCTATGTTTTGCACAATCCTATGCAATAAACTATGTTAGTGCATAGAGCCTAGAAATAGTACTTCAACTTAGACACCAGCGGGAACTTGCTTAACATCCCAGTGAATTCCCTTCTTCTGTTACAAGGAGGTCTCAGAGAGAGGGTCTAATTGGCGAATCCGAAGGTTTCAGTAGAGAAATGCAAATATATAACAAGCCATAGCAAGTACATGTCACAAATATTATTTCCGAGCTCTGCAAGTTGCTTACGCGCTCATACGACGACAACTTTGTGCAATATACGAGAATTATGAAATTCGTTGCACTCCTCGTTTCACCTGACCAGTGAAATATTTTAACCATCAATGAATTTCCATACTTTATGGAGTTTATCATGTGCATTCGCGGCAAGAGCCGCTATACTCCTTCCACACAATTAAAAGCGTCTCCACTGGTCGTAGAACCCTAATCTTCTTATTTCTTTTGACCCAGATTACGTGATTGCCGTTATTCGTTTTATTCTTCACAATTTTCTTTGGCTTTGAAGACGTTTTTTTTTTCAATCAGTAAATAAAAATTTGTTTCTTTTTTATTTTGCTTCTTGATCGTATCATACTTAACGCCCTTTTTTTTATTTAACAATTTCATCACCCACTTCCTTCCTAAAGTATTTTTACGAGTGACATACGTTTATCTCGTTAACATGCTCGTCACCATTCTTATGACAGCGACGGATGTAACCCTTTTATATGTGTAATTTCCTCGATTTGGTGTTTGCGAATCACATAAACATATTATCCGCATTTATTTATATGCACTCATATGTAGCGTTTTTGCTAAGCTTCTAAGCTTACGCAATTTGTTGCGTTCTCTTCAGCCAAAACACAAAAGGAAAATCTGTTTAAAGAATTGTTGTCTATATATATATACATATATATATATATATATATGGAAAATTCCAGCTTATACGATAGACACCTTTCATCGCCCCGTCACAGTAGTAGCACTCGTGCAAATGGATTCTTGTCTCGTTCTGCAACCGCATGTCAACACACACTTTGTAAAGATTTCCGTTTTTTATTCAGCCTTTGCTTTCCTTTCCCGTTGTGGTTTGGGTTATCTCGTTCATACGCACATTCATTCGTATGTTTAAGCAAAACATAGCTCGTAACGTTATTAACCCGTTTAAATACGCGTAAACATTGTACATTCTATGAGTGTATGATGTTTCTTTTTTTTTCTCGGCTGATATCCTTATCAGACTCGCAACTTTGTAAGCATTAACAGTGAGATAGATTTGTTATTATATTATACTTAAATTATTAACATGTGTGCGAATTGAAACTAAACGATTGTTTTAAATTCAACTAAATTCGTATTCATTCATATGCTCAGTGATTATTGCTTATTTCAACACCTGTCATATAAAACCTTTTAAAATTCATTTCTTATACACTGTTCTACTTATCGTAGCAGTTTGTTAAATTTGCACGGATGTACGCTACATCCAGAAGGATTTGAAATAGGTTTTCCTTTTAGTATACCAATAGATTCTCAATCATTTTCTGAACCGATCTGTAATCGTCTGTCCGTCTGTCCATCAGTCTGTCGTGTCAGCAGCAGCCATTTTTGGACTATTTCGATGAAGCTTGATACACCGGCGTACTATGGTCTAAGAATGAACGCTGTTGAGAATGGCTCGGATCGGGCCACTTTTCAGACATCCCGCCCTGAAAATGCTCATTTTTAAAAGTCGATATGTTGTAACTAACTGTAGGCTGGTGTGGCGGTATTTAATGGTCCGATGTGTTTCATTGTAGTATTTTTTTTTTGTTTTAAATATTTTTTAAAAATTTTTTTATGTGCACATCTAATAAAAGTTGAAAAACTTGATCTATTATAATGTTTTAATCTGTTTAAAGTTATTTGTACCATAAATATGTTTTATTACATGACCTTACTTGCACGGATTCCAGAGAGTGCTCGAAAGAGTATATACGAAGATACGCTACAATCGCAAGTCTTTAACGAACTATGCTAGTTATCTCGTATTTTCTGTCGTCTATCTAGAAGCCATATATGAAGCAAATTTAATGTGTATTTCTTGTTGAATAGAGAGAATAGATAAGGGCTATCAAAGAGAATTTAGTTCGAATACGGTCTTCGAAATTCTTGATGGTCTTTTAAAGATATTTCACATCTTATCCAGCATACAAGAACAAGCCTCGCTTGTTCCTTTGTTTGTTTTGCATGCAAACTCCATGGTCGCATTATGATTCTGAAAGTAAACGTAGATAAAACACAGGTCTGAATAAGATTTGGATCAAATTTTTTTTTTTCAATGTATTCTTTGGAACTTGTCATTATTTTTGGAACACAATACTTGCACACAATGTGCGCAAATTCTGAAAGCATTGGTTGGGTTGAAGCCAATATTTGGTTAAATAACGAATTTTGGACCCTTTAGTGGAAAGAATACACTTGCACAAAATTTAATTTTTTTTGTAATTTGCGGACTGATAGTCTGTATTTCGAACTTGAAAATGGAATTGCAATGACCTTCGACGTCAATATCAGTGGCGGCAAATTCCTATTCTCACCATTCAATCTAATCAAGAAACGGTTTTGGGTAAGGTTCCTCCCGGAGTTTGCAAACCTACAAGAACATACGATTCCAGCAGCACTATAAATCATCTGTGCTTGATTTTTTGAATTCTAGAAGAAGAAAAGGTTCGAAATAGGGTACAAATATCAAGTCCAAATAGCACAAAACTTCAAGTCAAAGAAAATTATGCCAATCTCTGCTCTTCATAATTGTATATGATATCCGGGATCTTCATAGATCAGGGACAAAAAAACAATGTTTGAAATTTTTCCCGTCGCCAGGAAAGACGAAGATATTTAATAATCCACTAAACTTCTAGCATTGGACTGCTACATCGAGTGACTTCTTCGGCATTTCTACATTGACTTTGTCCCACACTTGAATTAGATCCCGTTTCATTCCCGTAGACATATCAAATCAATTACTGTTACTGCAAAGACAATGAAAGGTAAAATGAAGTGAAAGGTAGAAAAGCGCATCATCTGCTGCACGCGGATTTTTCTTAGCCATCGCCTTATTGGTTACATTGTTAAATGGTTTTGCCGAATGAGATTAATCTCAGTGCTCTCATGCGTCCGTTAAATAACTACCTTTTTATATACGACTTGGCCAATGCAAGCCCATAGTTGAATCCAGCTAAGGTCCTTTGTAAAAATGTAACCTAATTCCCTTGGCGGATCACATCTGTTCCACTAAAGCTGTTTTCTAAACATCCGCGTATAAGCGGCGTCGCATTTCAACTAAATCGATTCATTTATCTATGCCATGTTGTGGTATCTCAGTCCGCTGATTCGGTGATCGGATGCGCTGGTGGGTGGGCTGACAGTCATTATTAGAATTAATATTTTTAATTTTAAGATTCTTCTTCTTTTACTTCCAATCTTAACTAGACTAACTTTAACTTAATCTAAACTGCAGCTGAGTCAAGTGTGTGTAGTATAAAAAAAAATTAAAATCAAAATAATAATAGAATCCTGCTCATTGCAATGCAAGTGCAGAGAGTAACTTCTCTAAACGTTGTTTGTCCTCAAGATAAAAAATATCTTCGAACGAAAACATTAAAATATATTACAAATGATCGTCAGTGTGTTAACTTTGTTTATTCATTCAACTTTTTGCGATTTACTTTAGTGGGATGTGCTCGCCACCACGTCTAACGAATAGATGGCGTTGTCCACATTTTAGTTAGTTATTTTCATATGTATATTTTTTTTCTTCTTTATGTAAGAAAATTATTTGAAAATTTCTTTTTATTTTATAAGAGTCGCTGCTCAGTATAATGGCAAGAAAAATTTTAAGAAAATCCTTGCACATATTTATGAGACTATTGTTGAGTAGACTAACAACATAAAAAGCAATAAAGTTTATCATGCAATTAAGAACGTATTACTTGGCTAATAGAATAATTAATGCAATTTCCCACAACATTAGGCACAAGCGGTAAATGACGACAAGTGCTAGTCCTTGATGGAAGAAAAGCAAGGGCAGCAAGAGGTAGAAGCATTTAGAAGCATAAACAAACTGAAATCAAGATTGCCGAACTAAGCGTCACCCCTAAGAGTAATATAATACAATAAATACGTAAACTTGGAATCGCTGGGTAAGCGAAAGGAGGATCATATCCAAAGACAGTCAACTAGACACTATCAAGAATATCAAGACCAGCAGCAGCAGCAGCAGTAGCAGCACCAGATACAAGTTACTCGAGTGTGTATATAAGTGTGAGAGATGAGACTTTTTGCAAGGGTAGTATTATTTTTTTGCATTAACACACTTCGGCATGTGTTTGTAAGTTTCGGCACACAAGCAGCAAAAACCGCATTGTGTCTTGTGATAATAATAAAAACCTTTAGAAAGAAACATCCTGTAACAGGACAGCAACTGCCTTTTCAATTTACACAATAAAATGCTTATTTCGAGAGAATACATTCGCCACAGTATATAGCTATATGCGTATATAGGAGTGTGGTAGTGAGGTTGAAATTTAAGTTAAAACTGATTGAAAACTGGTTGACTGACTATTTTCAATTGTTTAACGATGATGATGACGATATATATATATATATATATATATATATATACATACTTGTGTTGAGGTTGATGAAGATGTCTTTTGTTTACTTTGCTATGCTCCTAATGAAAATGTCAAGGAGTTTCCTGATTTTTGTCCGGAAACAAAATTTTTATGATAACATCTTGACTATAACTTGTCCAAAAAATATTAAGCCTGCAAATAAAAAGTCAGTTCGTGTTAGCATAAACTAAATGTGTGACAGACACGCTTGCACTCAATATTTTATAGACTGCCTAATACCAAATGCATGGTATTTATTTTCTTTGTGCACCCTGTACTACAAGTGTAAGTTAGTCCGGACGTATCTAACACCGAGAAGAGAAGAACTTAAGGTAGACTCGCCTTTTATTATACCGATATTGTCTGTCCATGTATTTCTGCGTTCAACCTACCTACGAATCATCATATGGAAAATCATTCGGATCCGTCTTCTTTTTCGACCACTCCTTATATAAGGCTCCAATTTTAAAAAGTCAGGAAAAGAGATAACTCTTGATATGTTATGGTGAAAATTGTGCCATGGTAGCAACTTAGCGGAAAAATTAGCGATAGACAGTTTGGATCACATAGGGTTATGTTTTTGACCCTAGAAATCGGGAAAAGGCGGCCTTCAGGTGGAGGGGCAGTCAAATTCTAGTTTTCCATGACAGAAACTGAAAACTAACAACAGTTTTGGGAAGTAAAGTAAGTTTGCTAAACTTGGATCACGTCATATGTTGCCCTGGGCATCCTCCACTATGGGGCTTTCATTAAATCCATGTCTTTGCATGAAAATAATGCGTAAATTTTGGTGTAGTACGAGTGCATAACTGTACTAGACAAAGTAGTGCAGGACTTGTAATTATTGAACTTGGATTATGCTATAATCTCCTTACTTGCTCTCTATGAATATATAAAGATTTAATATTATCTAATATGCCAGGCTTTAAAAAGCAGCTTAAAAGATTTATTTTTCTTGTTTAAAATATCAAAAAGGAAAAAAGATTTTTTTTTTTTTTGTATATGGCTTTAGTCAAAATCTTTTACACGAATTATTATTAGTTTGATAATAACTTCATTAGCTATGACTTACTTGACTATACACTTCTAATTAACATTAACTTACACAAATCACAAACACAAAGAACAAAGCTATATGAACGCATGCTTCAAACATTCAAAATTCATTAAAAATAGTAAGCCTTGGTGAAATGTAGTCAGTTCACTTCCTTTACTAAATGATTTATAAGTCTTTAGAAATATTCTCCAAATTTTTTTTATTTATTTTAATTTTTTTTTATTTTTTGGTTTTTAAAACATCAAACAGCATTTGTCTCTCTAAGTAGTTTTAAATCGTCTCCATATCTACTCCTGCTCAACCTCTCTCCATACAATGCTCACCTTACACATACTTGTCTTAAACTGCAGTAGTTCTTACCTTCACTTTACATCATTTCTTCTCATCGTTTTTGCTAATGTTTTTCCCAGATTTATAGAGACTCTTAAATATATAATGTTTTGTAAATAGAAAATATTATATATATATATATACATATATGTAAATACGTTAAAAATGTTTCCTATTTATATCACACATATCGTTTGTCTCTGATACAACTAAACTTCGTACTCTTTCCATACATACATAATGCAATGACGATTTCGGTTTTGCTAACGTAAGGTAAGAGTAGTTTTAAAACTTACATTAGTGAACGTCTCGTAAATATTGTCTCTTTATTTTTCTTTCTTTCTTTCTTTCTTTCTTTTCTTTTTTTTTTTTGTGTTTTCTTCATCATCATCTTCTTCTTTCTGATTTTTCGTTTTTCGTACATTTATCTTTATGCGAAAATAGCATGTCAACCGGAAAGTAGTTGTCAAGATTGCTAAGTCTTTATTTTCTTGAGTTTCCACTTACTATTTCATGCTTTCTTTACAAATACACATATACGTACGTACTACTTACGGTAGACTTATACGCATGTAGCCAAGAAATTATTTGCATTTCATTTTCGGGGATACATGTACATATGTAAACGGATTGTCATATACATTGGGTTGGTTCGATTTCTTGAGAAACAATTCATGATATAATCACGAAATGCTTTGCTCAAGTCTACCTCGTCTTAATAGAAGAAAGGGAATTAATCTTTAAAACGAAAGCAGTTAGCAAGCTTTACTTAAAGACTATAAAACTAAGAAAAGTTGAGTGGTCGAGTAGGCAAAGGGTCCCGACTATTTACAACTAAATAGTCGTCGGTTCAAATATCAAATCAAAGGCGATAGCCTTAGGTGGTGCTAGTGCTTCAAGACGACTATAGTCTTAAAATTTATTTCTCTGGTTAAATTAATAAAAACAATAAGAAGACTTGAAAAATAAAAATTGTTATAATCTGGTGTCAAACGAATCTCGGAACGAGTGAAGGAGGGTAAGGACCAACATCGCGAACTCGTTTTGATGCCACGGTTAATTTTAACATATTCGTACGAATGTAGAGTAGGATTAGATCACAGTCAAACAAGAGAGATGCTATAATGTTGCCTTATTCCTATTTTCGGGTTAAAAAGGCCCACCTGGTAAACACAACGGCAAACCCAGTTAACATTTCCTTTTATAGGGAAATGTAAACAAAAACATATGCCTTTAGAAAAGCGAATTAAATTTTTGATTGATTATTGAAGCAGAGAATAAAGAATACGAGTTTCAAAGAAGCAGCATAGAAGAAGAGTTCAGTGCTTAAATGTTTTCATTTGAAAATCATATTTTAGAATGCAAATGAATTGCATTCGTTAGTTGCTTTCGGTACCTTATGATATAATCTCGATTATAAATAAAAATTTGAAATCGAATAACGTAACTGAAGCTGAGTTTAATACAAAATAAACATAAGTTAAATAAATAACTTGTAAATTTAAGAAAAATTGGCTGTGTTTCTCCTCCTACGATTTCTCAATCCCATTCCAAGTAAATGAAGGACGCATCGTTGTGTTAGCTCCCTTATCAGCTTGTTTTGGTACCACATATAGTTCTAAGGTATTCATGCGGGTCTGGAGTAGGTTTAGTTTACACTCAATAAAATAAAAATCGAATTGGTAGAGTTACTGCATTTGCAATGCATCAGCTGACCTTGAATAAAATCATTGCAAAGAGTGCCAACACCAATATTCTGAAAAGAAGTGGAATTCAAATGGCGAACGAATGAAGAAAAATAGAACTTCTTAAGCGAGGTAATCCAACGGAATTTTAGTAGCTATGGAGTTTTGAGAAGCCAGCAAGGTTTGGAAAACTGTATGAAAGGTGACATACTAACATAAACACTTAAGGCCTAATGCCACGGTTCAAATTTAATGATGATTATAACTAAAGTTGCATTGATATATAAAAGTTGTATTAATCACATAAGAAACCGTAAAAGCTACTATAATAGAAAGCATAAGAAGGCATAGGAATTAGTAGACCAGCATTACCCCCCTCCCCCCCCCTCCCCCAACAGCCGATGGTCTTAGTTACTAATGTTCATCCCATTGTTATGCCCTACACTACCTATACTAGATTAAGATTGGGTGGTATATGCCACCCAGAACTACTCAGGATAGCTTCTTTTATACCTATCTCCTTTTATTATACCTATCGATCCAGAGTCATTTTCTGAATCTTGCCTGTCGGTTTTTTCCTTCGTTAAAATGTTTTATTGGAATTCGATACACTGATGATTTTTTGCTAAAGGACTGGCAATGTCTCCGACCAGACTATATTTTCGATCACTTTCCATGCAACGCCTTATTTGAAAAAGTATTTGTAGATAAATTGCAGGACGATGTGGAGTATTTAATGGTGCTCTGTGTCCTGCTAAGATGTTTTTACTTATTTTAGGTTATAACTGTAATTGTTAGTTTAAAGATTTATGACGCGTCCAATATTTATTCGTATACACTGCATATGTTCAACAATCCGTTCCTTGCGAAGAAAGATGTACAAATTTATAGTCTTAGACAAGCGCTTACTTTTTTGATAATTCAAAGAGACATTAAATAAAAAACATATGGAATGCGAATGAAAAACTAACAATAAAATAAAAGAAGCCAAAAATTATGCTTCCTTTTTTTTTTTAATATCTGATGTGAGCGCACTAATAGCTTCGAATGCAATAATTATAGGTTTTCAATAAAAAATAACAAGCCCTTCAGAATACTTCTTTTTCTTTTCATATACTTTAATCGCTCATTGTATTCTTTGTCTTAAAAACAGGTGGAGACAGAAAGAAGAGTAACTTAGCCCTTCTCTTTTTAATCAATTAAAGGATATAAAAGTCTTTGTGGAGGAAAATGAAATTTCTTACGCTTCTCTCATATAATTACAATAAATTCCTTTTAACGTAAACTCTACTCTGAACGAGTAATGCATTAAAACAGTAAAGAATTCACTAAACAATAAATGTAAATGTAAGAAAATTTATGCTTACATAAACGTATAAAGAGTGTGTTGTTGGCATATTTGCTGCTTGTCATAAGAAAGAACTGAAAAGCAAAAATTTGATTAATCTTATCAAGATGAGTGCACGTTGTAAATGGATAGATACATAACATAATCAAAGCATGTTCTCTGCTCTAAAATGTTAGACAACAATAGATGTACTCTATAATAACTTCGACATCGTTGCCTTACACTAAACATACTTAAATATGTAACTTTTTCTTTCTTTCCTTCTTAAGTACAATACATTCTGAGATACATAAGGAAGAGCTGCCCATGTCTGTAGTTCGAAATTTTCAAAATAAAAATAACGAAAAAAAAAAGGAAAATTAGAAATTATTCTAGAGACTCGATAAAAGGGTTACATGGCAGAGTTTAGAGTGACAGAGATGGCATATTGATATCTCTCCTTGAACATCTTCTGCTGTTATGCATATTTCTTACACTTTTATTACTCGTAAGTCAACATGACATTGTATCGGCTGCTTATTGCTATGACTCAAAGACGTTTATGGATTGTAAGTAGGTTGTAATAATTGAGTTTATGGCTAAAAGGAAAACTTTTCGTTTTTTTTTATTGCATGATAAAGGGTGTAAATGACTGTTATATGCCGTATAGCCGTATGTAGCCGCGAGAAAATGTCAATTAGATTTTAATATTTATTATTTTTTCTTTTTTAAATTAATAGAAAGTTAAGTTTATGCTTACTACAGGATGAAAGTTTAAAAACGATTTCTGTTTAGATTATATATCGAACGAAAAGTTTCGCTTTATCAGTGACAGAGGCTATTATCAGATATTAAATCACTTGAAATAGGTGACAATCTGCAGCTAATTCGAAAAGGAAAAAAAGATCCCTCATAAGTTTAGTCGGAAGTTACTCTGTTTTCAAAATAAAACAACGTAGGCACGTAAAAAATTCGTGCTGTTTATGGTTCAGATATTTTATTATATAGTGCAAAATTTTCCGCTTTGTGATATTTCCAAAGTGTTTGGCGGATCAGAGAGATCGAGCGAAACTTGCTCTTAAAAACATCCTTTGCTTTTGTCGACCGATCATTCATAAAACCAATGAAACGGTCCCATAAGATTAGACACAAAAAGCTCTACAGATTGAAAGATTCGGTAAATCGAATTTCTCTCTGCTAAAGCTGCTGGAACGGAACAAGATTGAGCAGTTTTTGATTAGTATGACCATAGCGAAGGCCTTGATTGATACCACGTAAAATAATGCTTTGTGCATGGACACATCAAAGTGCGAGACGTGCATCAGAGAACTGTTTTGACATAGTCACACGGTTGATATCACCCTCTATTATCGTCACTTAATGCGCCGATACCAAGAAATTAGTGACGCGTCGAAAATTATCAGAGCTTGGCTAGAATGTTTTGATTCATCGACCATAAAGCCTGGATATTGCCCGCTCCGACTACCATTTGGTTCGATGTCTGCATAAGTCTTTCAATCAGCTATAAAGATGACTTTAAAAGAGGTCCGTGATACGCTATACCCAAGCTAGTGAATTTGACAGAATTACACCTCCCAGTTCTTGTAGACACGTCATATATATTCCTGATGATGTACATGAAATGCTAAGCCAGTTCAGGTGTTCGCTCTTTTCATTGGTGTCACTGTCTATCTGAACGCTGAGAGATAGCATTTATATTCTTAAATCAATTTCATAGATCAGATATGGTATTTGTTTTAAATCATTAAAAGGTCAACAATAGCAAACAAGTTTCGTTCTGATATTCGATGCAGATGCTTATCAAAAGCATAATTAATTGTATTATGTGCAACTTGCTTCTATTGGCTTACAGTTATGTAAAGTTTTCGATATTTGAATGTACAAGATCCATACTTTCTTCTATTCATAAAAGTATTTGTAGTAGACTTTAAAAATATTCATCTTAATCCATTTGAGAAATGAATTCTTAACTGGATGTATTATTAATTAGAAAAGAATTAAATATAACCAGTGTTATAGACGATCAAGGCCATAGTCGATTCAATGCCTAACACCACTTGGCTTAATACGATTGCTTATGTAACAATTTTTGAAAACAATGCGTTATGTAGAACTTGGTCAAAATAACGGATCCAATTTGAGACATTTTTAGTAACCTTGGCGTACCAAATTTCATCAAAATATCCCAAAAGTTGCGACCTGTCAGTTAAACGCAAAAATACAAAATGTAAATACGGACAGACGGACAAACAGACAGATGGACTGACAGTCAATATAAAAAAGCTAGGACTAGTTTCCGTCTCTCTGGCTGTAGTATACATCTGCACAAACCCGATATACCTCTGTCTGCCGCATAAAATAATTAAGTTTAGCGCTGATTGCACAAAATCTGAATAACATTAACAAAATTGAAACAACTTAAACGGATCTATTACGAAGAGCGATAACTTTCCATCAAAGTTTAATTGCCCGCCTATATTTGTATAAACATTTTTTGGGAGCGCTTTATATAAAAAGCCGTTAAAAATTTTAAGTCACTCTACGTTGCCCACACTGTGCAAGAGAGGAAACGAAAGATACGAACGAAATGAAAGAAAAAAGACGTTTTGCGTGACGGTCATTTTATCTGCAGTCTTAAGTTTGCCGGTTTGTTTGTTAACGCAATGGCGGAAGAGTGCGATTGCATGGGTTAAATATACGCAGTATACGAGTCTTAAGGCATGGGATTAAATGAATTTCATTCTCATTTCCTTAAAAGAATTTCCATTCAAAGCACACAAATATGAGAAAATGAAGCAATGAGATGGCGGCGGGAGTGGAAAGATTTAATTAGAATTAAATTATTTTTATGCGAAAACGCAAATGAAATCAATGACTTGGAAAATGATATCAGCAATTAAATCAGAAAAATTTAACCGAACGCATTTAATAATGAAAATAAATAGACTTTGCGCGAACAGAGAGGCAAATATAGTCTCAAATATAAATTGAGTAAAAATACTTTTAAATTCTAATCGCTTTTCCTTTTGATAAAGGATTTCTTTCCAAATAAAAATGCAACATTTTCCTAAACAACACATGCGACGATAACCTGCTTACAAGTCAACGATAAATCATCTTTCCTTCTTCATTTCTTCTTCTTTTTTTTTTTCATATACAAATGGCTAAAAAAATAATAATAAATAATAATAATACTTGATGTACAACGAACCTTGTGATGCCTATTGGGTCGATTTTTATTGTCGTCTATTTTATTATTATTATTATTAATTTAGCCAGAAAATAAATTCTAAGACTAAAGACTAGGATCTGAAGGCTTTCGGTTTTATTAAAAGCTCTACCGCACTTGAGATTTGAACCCACAACCACGACGTTCCTACTCGACACTCTCGCCTACTCGACCACACAGTCGGGTTGATGTCTTTTTTAAAAATATATATGTGTGAATATATATTTGAAAGCTATATCAGCGTAACATGGTTAGCAAGCGGAAGATTTTTCTTAAGGTCATAAGGGTAACGTAGCACATTAACCGCCGTATATTGCATCCCATATATCTATAACCCGATATAGGAGACATTTAACCCAACCAAACTTCATTTAATTTTATCCAAGAAACAAGAGGCCGACCTAGTGAGTTGAAGCGTTAGGGATCATTACTAAAAATCACAGAAATTTTCACAATTTTATTCGCTTCTCTACAGGATTGTATTCGTTCTACGTCGAGTATCCATACATATGTATATATATATATATAGGTGTGTATATGTGCTTTGTTTTAACGGCGCTACCAACTGGTGGCTCTACGTAGTAGGGATAAAACCATTCCCGAACCGCTTTCGCAATACTTCGAGATGGACCCATATGGATTGTTGATTCCTGGCGTATCATCCCACCCTCGCAAGAGATTAGTGATTCGGACATCACCTTCGAGTGGCTTTACACCAAACCCTGTTTTGTAAAAACGTAATGCATTCCTTCCGTTCTTCCGTGTCCGACAGCGTGGCGGCTAGCAGGTTACATGATGGGATTTCTACTTCCAGAGAAGCTTATTCCCCTAACCGGACAGACAAAATCAGTGCGCGTATTCCTGCGTGCTTTGGCGCGGATCTCATAGGCTGACGGACTTATAAGGTTTGCTTTAAGATGAATTGTTAAATGTAAAGAGTCGGTCCATAAAGCTTCACCATGATGTACCGAAAACCTCTTCTTCTTTCCAAAGACAACATTTTTTATAGGGGTATAGAGGGGTATCCACGCTTTACCTTAAGATGAATTGTTAGCTTAGTGGAATTGGTGCACAACCTGATGACCGTGACGCACCATATGCTTCCCATCTGCAATACTTTTCAGCTTTTCAACCTCGGCTCGAAAAGAGTAAACGAGAAGATCCCGTTTTATAGTTTTAGAGGAAGCTTTTTCAAAGTGAGTTCACAGATAAAGAAGCAAAAACTGTGATTCAATTAAAGTAGTTTCCACTACTGACACGCCATAGATTTTATAGGTTTCCCGACAAATGTTTTTATGCTTTACGTAAACTTGATAAACGTAGAATATACTATCGCCGGTAGCTATACAAAAGAATAACGAGAACGGCATGTGTTCTATATATGTGTGCTACGAATATAATCGAATTTTTATTGATACAAGCGGCTTATAATATTGCATACACACGTACATATAAAAAATTGTATTATAACATCAGGACAACATCATCAGCTTTGACTTTGAAAGAAAAAAAACCCCTTAAAGTAGCTACTTATGAATGAATGTATTGTTGCTGTACATGCATATATAGCTTTATAGGAAAGGGATACAAAAGAAAAAAAGGAAAAAAAAAGGGAAAGCCGCAGTCAACATTAGAGAGCATATAGAGCAAATAGTAAACGTTAACAAATGATGGTCAAGCATATTATTTATTACAAACATTATCTGCTTGTATAGAAATATACATGGGTGTGTTTGTATGCAATACCGTTCGCTGGCTAGTTGTCGTGGTAAATTTGGATTTAACAGGCTTGTGAAAAACGTTATCAACTAAATGTTCTATTGCTCCCCCTGCGACCGTGAACTCCTTTATGGCATTTACAATAACCGATACCGATACGGGTATGATAGCCAAGCATTAAAGTTTAACATCAGGGTAAGAGGTTAAAGGTTGATTTTAATGGGTATCTTAACTTTTTTCCGCTTTCAATGAATATGTAAGTATGTGATATACAAATATTTTTTATTTATCCATCTCTTTATGTTTTTATTTCCAACTAATTTGGTTTTTTGACTAAAGTAGGATTTATTTTCTATTTTCTTGTTTTTTTTTTTTTTTCTCGACTTAGGTGAAGACAAATTTTTTATCTTTGTTTCTTACATGCAAGAAATATTGTATGGGATCAATTTAACTAACTTGTGTCTGCGTTAATTTTACGCTATCGCATGCAGGCTTTAAGTTCCCCACAGTTACAGTTCTTGAATTAAGAAAATATTGTAAAAGTTTTTTTTTTTGCATAATTACTTTAAGTAGTGCTAAGTCAACGGCAACCTAGATTTATTCGAAGGGATATTTGATTTGCAAGCAATGGGAAAGTTGGACAATCACATGCACCGTCTCTTTTAAGGTCACAAATGTTTTATGCATTAAATTTGTTCGAGAAAAAAATATTTTTTTGCTTCTCATTCGTCTTCATAACACTCGAAATACACCCACCGTACAGATTAAAGATATTTCTTTATCAACTTAAGATCCCAAGTTAAGCTCATAGCTTAATTGCCTGCCGGTACGTTCTCGCATTCGAACATTATCTGCTTATAGAATGTGTGTGTGTCTATAAAAGTCATAAGACTCCAGTCTGACATATATAGTATTAGATGAAGAGGATATACTACACTTAAGCGTGATTGACCTAAAGCCAACGCAATGTGTAAAGAAAGTATAAATTTTCCTTTTTTTTTTCATCGCTCAGGACATGACCTTTGTGGGTGCAATACATCATCGGTGGCTGGAAACAAGAAAGGGGAAAAAAAGAGATAGGCTAGGCTTAGAAACCTTCTGGTGTCTAGGAAAAAGTGATGAGAGAGGAACAGCCAGGAAAAAATGTATGCCCGAACGATACTGATCAGGCGTTTACCGTGGCTGTGGCCGCAAGCCGATCGTAATTAAAGCATTCTCTACACCATTGAAAAATTGAACCGTCGGGAGTTTGCCTTAATAATTGTACTTTGTATCCACACGGCTATTCAGCACCCCAAATCATAACAGCTGTCAGTCTGAAATTCTCCATAAGTATTTATGAAGTGCATATAAAGCTTCAGACATGATCTCTGATACTTAACTTGTCATCATATCAACTCAAGCCTAATATCAAAATATATATTTTATGCTTATGTAGTGATTTATGGGCAATATGAAAACCTGGCTGTGCGGGGGACGTAACTTTCTTTCCATACCGCTTTTAACAGACGGATACGTAAACCGAAGTGTGAGTTAAGAGTGATTGACAATCGTCATCATCAGATGTCTCAGTGCATTCAAACTCGTGGAGCCTATTTGGACGATAATTTGTTCAAAGCATTGCTGCAATATCTAAGCTTCAAGGTTAAGCGTTATCCACACAAAATCCCTTTATATATTTTTCAAGAATCGTTCAGCTTAAATCAACTTTCCCATATCCCTCCCTTAGTATACATAAAAGGTAGAATAAAGCACAAAGCTTGAAACATTTTTTCTAAGCGTTAAGCAGGAGATGGTGTGCTCTCTCTACTTCGTCCTTGAGATGCCCACAAGCAACCAAAAGTTTAGTTTTTCGTTACGTCGTCGGTTTTGTTTAATATATGGAGTGTTTGGAATTCGTTGCAACCCTCTTATTTACTGTTTTTCCTTTTATCTTAACGATTTATATCAATGGAAATTTTCTTCTTTATAAACTTTTTAAAAAATATTTACTTTTTCAAAACAAAAAAATATTGTTTTTCTTTTATTGCATTCGTGTTTGTTTAAACAGAATTTTTATGTTAATGATAATCATTTTCACCCCAGAAAAATTTCCTTTCATAAGATGAACCCTACGCAAAAAAGAAAAAAGTTAGGTTCGATATATGGCTGACCACTGCTATCAAAGGCAATTCGGCAGCTTAAAAAGCAACCTAAGAATGATAGGAAAATAGAAAAAAAAATACAATAAAAGCAAACCTAACATGAATCAAAAGGCACCCAAGCGGTTATTAAATCTCTTCTGAACTGTCAGGGAGTTTCCTACTTTTTGTCATACTCTGAATCACTTTTGATATGGGACTATATTAATTTGTGTGCGTGTATGCAACACACAGACAAACTTCAGATGGATCCATCTCTCACTGTGCTGATCAATTCGGAAGTTTGTCTGCCCATCTCTCCGGGCAGATCGCGATTTTTGAGATAGTTTGGTGAAATTTTTTACGCTGAAGGGTTTTGATTCTAGGGCGAACGCTATTGAAAATGGTTCGGATGGGTCCACCATTTCGACCACTTCCCGTGCAAAGCCATATTTTAAAAAATTGTTATATGAATAAGTGTAGAGTGGTTGTAGGGTATTTAACGGTAGGCCGTAAGCCACTATGGCGGTTTTATTTGCTTTCTACTTTAGTTTTTTTGCGTAACGATGTTCGACGATCTAAGAAATCTTGAGCCCTAAGAAAGTAGACATTCACCTTCACGTACAGTGACTATTGAGAATAAGTGAAGCTTTCTTTATTTTTGGGTTCAATATTTTCCTCTTAACTTCAATATGCGTATGCGAAGGCATAGCATTCAATCAAAATGAAAGTCAAATCCTCTTTATGTTTAGTTTGTTCATTTCGAGATCTCTTTTGATGTGTTCCTGGTTTTTTATGTATTCGTTTTTTTTTTATATTTTTCTTCTTAACATTTATTTGTTTTGGAAACTTCTTAAAATGCAGTTGAAGTAATTAGCCTCGTTTTTCAAAGGACATTAATTTGATTTTAAACAATCAATGGCCGACAAGAGTTGAAACGTAAAGTTCCTGCTCCGTCATAAAGTGGCTTTGTCTATAAAATCCTTTTACTTTGTCATTTTTCTTTAGAAGGATACACTTCAAGTAAAGTAAAATGTCCTCTTCTCTGGCTACGTACGCGTCACGTACGTTGTATTCACAACCACTTCTAAATTGCTAATAACTTTCACAGTTTTATCTTTGCTAATAGTATCTACTATCTACTAATAGCGGCGATGGCAACATCAATCAGTGCATGATAGTAGTTTTTAATGCATTTACCCGCCTTTGACTTAATCATATTGTCAACTATCGAACACATCAAAAGTTTCATATTATATTTCTTTTTTTTTTTTTTTTGCTAAACTTGCTTCTTCTTCTCCTCTTCTTCTCTTATTCGTTTCGTTTCGTTTCGATTCGATTCCTTTGACTTTCCTAATAAATTTTACAGAGTACTATACTTTACGTAAATGAAACGGACGACAAGACAAGAAGTAGCAATTTACATGTGCCCATGTCTAAGCTGGGTATTTGCGTCTGCGACTTGATAGTTCGTATTTGTTTTAACCTTTTTGGTAAACAACTCTTTGTTTATTAGTTTCGATGTTTGTATGTAACTTGGAAAAATATTGCCGGCAATATTGCTTAAATTTTTCGTAGCGATACACAATTTATATAATAAATACAATAGAGATAAAAGAATTCTGTCTTGCAAACCTTTCATCGAAATCCTTTCAAAAAGCCTTTGAAGTGGAAAGCCTTCAAACTCTGTTCAAAGGATCGAATTCGAGTGAATAGCATAAGTAATAAAATATTTATTCTTCGATTCAATACCACTTTTTGGTAAATCTTGACGGACCTACCGCTAGCTGATATAAACTCTTGTCGTAATAAAACGAACTACGGAGACTTCGTGCGTGTAAGGATCAAAGTTGGAGTTTGTATTGATCCCAGAAATAGTGTAAATTTTTACGAGTCCTATTAATACTGCTTTGAAAATAAAGTGTAAAAGCGTCATCGCCCTCATAAAATTAAAATTATATTCCTTGTTAACAGTTCGGCTGAGCAGAAAAAATTCGTAGCGCGCAACACCATGATAATCGCCGACCCCGTTAATATAATCTTGATTTTTAAACGACTTTGGTACGGTTTCTTCCACCTTGGCTCACCTTTTTCATGATATTCAGTCGATTGATGGGCTGTTTCCGAGTCGCATATATGTAAATCCAAGTACTATCTTCGGCAATGATACTTTTCATGATAAATGCTGGAACAATTTGGATTAGATTATATAACCATCGAAGAGGAAGAAACTCATTGCTACAATTTCAATCTGGGTTGTTGCACGAACTCTCCTTAAAGTTAAAAAGACGTTTAAAATAAATTGCAGAAAACCGATAGGTTACAATCACTGCGCATGGGATTATGCGTATCTCACACCTATACTTGAAAAATAAAATGACGTGTAACCGAATGTTTCAAGTCTCGGGCTCCAGTATACTAGAAATAATTTACAAACTTGAATGGTAAATTTACATCAGAATCAAATAGTTATAGAACGAACTCCAGCCACTAATATGCATTACATTTTTAAGTCTGAAGTCTGAAGATATAATTTTTTTAATGGTGCAAATGTGAAACAAGTCGTATATGCGACAAAAGCGATATTTGTAACAAATGCATAAACGAATTTAAATTTTGTAATGAAAAGAAGAAGTCGTATTCAGACCCGTTCTGTTGTATAAGATCCCTTCCAGCGAATTGTCAGGAGAACAAATAGAAATTATCTTGGGAAAGAATCCCAGCAGCCGGTAAGCTAACTCCAGCAAGAGTCTTGTGGAAGATTTGTTCTCTCACAACCAGTTTTAGAAAACCGATCAACGTTAGTACATCTAGGAGCACCTTCAAATAGAGCGACCAATTTTTTGATGATTGGATATGCACCGCTACATATACTAACATGTTGTATGTAGGTTCGAACTCTTTGCAGCCAACGCGTTTTGCATGTATATGAAATATATTTCGCCCACACCGTCTTTACTAAGTGGATTTTTGACCAGAATTGATTTTGTATCTGCTCATTATCATGACCTGAAATGGTTATTTGAGAAATATTCATCGAACTCAGCGAAGCCGGGCCGGGGTAAATTTGTGAAATATTACTTATATACATATATCTCATGAGTGACAAGTGGGGGCAACATTTAGCTATCTCTGAGCGATGGAATCGCGATCGCAAACTTTTTCCGGAAAAATGCAATCCTCGTCTGGTTTGAATATTTACATTTACTCTTTCTTTTTGGAGTATCGGCTGACCGATTTTCTCATAATTAGCGGAATACGCAAAAGCCGAGATGCAGTTAGTTTTTGTTCATAGAGCTACTTGTGAAGAAATGCAAACTTTTTTATGTGCTATTAGAGTAAACTCCAGCAGCTCATTTCTTTTTCTTTTGATAGTCGACCTTGACAATGTGCCCCTTATATAAGAGCTCTTTTTTTATTCCGAGTTCCATCACATATATTTTCCAATTTCTGTTATGTCGATTAAACCAAAAAATGTATGTATCAAGCTTTTGCTTTCTACTTTAATTTTTAACGCCATGACAGTTTTCAGGATTGTCGATCCCTGGAAATATATAACGAATGATAAACTTGCATTTGGGCGGACAATTGAACGCATAGATGAACGATCAAGTAAATGAACAGATGAACGTAGAGGTAAACGAACAGATGAACAGGCAGCTGAGCAGGCGTTCGCACGAAAAAGCAAAAACATAAGCAATTACTTAATTCCACAATTTCCAGTGAGATACTTGGTAATTTGAAGAATTAATATATGGTTAAAACGGGTCCCTTTAAATTAAAGAAAGTCACTCACTCCTCCCTTCTGGATGAAGCGAACACCTTGAATATTTATTGCTTCACAAATTTGTGGATAACCCCAGCCAACGTGAAACTGATTGAGAGCCCCTTTCTAACTGAGACAAAAGTACATCTATAGTATTTATAATATATAAAGTAGATTGCCTGGGGTAATATTTTGAACCCCCCTTATGCAGCGATCTTCCATGCAATTGCAGATCAGAAAGTGTTACTATTCTACGCAATATATTTTCTCAACTTTTATTAATCTGATTAATATAGAATTGCGAAAGGTGCATAAAGCAAAAGAGATCTTCGTGAAGAAGATTTTTCCCTCTTCGCCTAATGGCCTAAGAGCCGTCTTTAATCACTCAACCGGTTATTAGAACAATTAGCAGAAAACCCGGTATTCCTTTACTGCCCAACATTTCACATTAAAGCTACGACTCGTATAGCTTATCAGCTACGCAGACAGAGTTTGTCTTCAAATAAGGATGATATGCTTCTCTATTTCTTCACCAAACAATCAAATGGAAAAGTAAACATCAAAAAAATTTAAAGATTAAATAGCGCACGCTTCATAAAAAAAAGCCCGAAAATGTAGCGTAAAAATATAACAAAAATCTGAAAAAAAATTTGATGATAAAAAAAAAAAAAACGGAAAAAGGAAAAGAATATCGCGGTTTTGTCTCTTTTAATGGGAATCTTAAGGAGACAGCATTAGATTTTTAATCGAATACGTGATGCTGGGAATTAAAAGGTTTTAAGCATTTTAATTGAAAGGGTCACCGAACGGAAGCACGAAGGACTCATGCAAAAGTAGCTAAGAAAGCTTGGACCAAAAAAAAAAAAAGAAGAAAAATATTTAGTAAAAACAATTTTTTTCTGAAAATATTTTTAATAGAAGAATCTCAACTAATCAATATGCACAGCACAAGAACTCATTACACACACATTCAGATGCATTAAACATATGAAAAACTAAATTACGCCAGAAGACACTAAAAGCATTTGTGTACATAGCACTCAGATGACGATGGAGAGGGAGGGAAAGGTCATTGTTAAATATCACTAAATTATCATTAATTATGAAATAAATCCTTAGTTAAGTGGCATAATAAATACTACCGTTCACTACATACAATGCGTACGCAAACTCCCTGAACGCACTTCTCCCTCGTATTTCAGAAAAATCAAAGCTTAGTCTTAAGCAAATATGTCAAAATGTAAACAATACACGGATTACGAAGAAAGTCTCTTGCTATTTGATGTATAATTCTATTCAAACAATTGCGCCAACAACACAAAACAAGCAAAAAGGAAAAGAAAACGAAAGCGAAAAAAAAAAAGTTTGAAAAAATCCTTAAAAAAATTTCATTTTTCATATCATTTATCATTATCCTGCTTTAATAAGCTTCGTGTATATATTTACAAACAAACTCAAAAGTAATGGTACATTACTTGACAATAACAACAACAACAACCAACCAGCCCTGGTTACTCTCTATTAGCGATTTAGTACGTTTTAATGAGAACACGTCCTCCCATTGAAATACTTGATGATGCCGCACACTTTCATACGCGCTCTCGTCTAAATACTTGTAATTGTGGTGATACCACCTTGTGGAGATTTCATAAACGGACATTTGTTCACCAATTCCTGGTGCACTTACTTCAACGGCAAAAATAAAACCAAGCGTTTGTATCCGGTTCAAGAACATTGTAATTCCTAGTCATTGTTATTCTCTTCAACGCTAAAAAAAAAAAAGAAAAAAGAAAATCATAATAATATCATAATAATGGAAATTAAAACCTTTCTCTCTCTCTCTCTCTCTCTCGGTCTTACGCTTCATATGCGGCGCCGAATAAATGTAAAAAATAAAAACAAAAGTAAAAACAAAAAAAAAAAGAAAAACAGAAACAAAACAACAACAACAACATGAAGATGAATTTAATTTTAATACCCAACCATTATCATTGAACCAATACTAAAAGGATTTGGTTTAGGAAAAATGACGTTAAGCTTTCCCATAAAGAATTTTTTCCATTTTTTACATTTCTTGAAAGCTTTTGTCTTCGCGGTTTTTTATTTGAGTTCCTTTTTTTTCTTTTTGTTGGTAGATTATTAATTCTTTGAAAAAATGTTTCTCATTTCAGCTATTATTCAGCCTCTCATCTTGCTTGCATTGTCACGTTCATTACATTTTTTTTTTTTTTTTTTGGGGTCACGATGGCAAAGAAAAAAAAATTTGTTTTTTTATTAGAAATTTAAACCTACTTAACAAGGGAATTAAAAGTGAAAGAACATATTTTATTTTTAAATAGCATTAAACCTGTCCTGCTAGCAAAGAATTAACATAAATATTGAAGATAGGCTTCCCTTTTTACCGTTCAAGAGACAAGAGTTTTTCAAATTAATAAATAAATAAATAAATTTTTTGAAAGAAATTTCTTCTTTAACTCATGCCCTGTCTCTAGTCTTCTACTTCTATCTTGCAGATATCATGCTGGCTTACTCAACATTTAACTTTGTTATCGTCAACGAGGCCTGCAATATCCCAACGAAGACTACGGGATAAACAAAACTACTGGGATGGGTACGGATTCATTGCAGCAATGCAAGGGCCAACGCTACGGCGTCAATTTTTAGCTGAATGCTGAGATTGCATAAACGGTATAAAGCCAATGCTTTAGCTCTTTCGATTTTACATTTCAAAAACCAGGTCATCTTTAAGACAACGTTTTCCCTATACCCAGACTGGAAATGATTTCCATACCCAGACTGGAACTGATTTACATAGGTAGTGTTGTGTATGAAATGTTACTACTAGTATGCCAAGATCGTTCAGGTTTTTGAATGCTTGCCGTTTATCCACATCATTTTACCCTATGACAACAGCTCCCTACACTTTCAAAATACATCGCTGTGTCTAGCGTTTATAATCCAACCGATGCCTACTTATTATCCTTCAACGATTAACTGTTTAATTCATCAACCATGTGGAGTATGCGACCACCAACTTTTTCTAAAGACATTCTCTCCCGCTTTTTGTTTATTTCAAGTTCTTATTCATAACTATTTTCCTTTCGCATTAGCAGGTTAGCCCCCAAGGAATATTTTGCATATCGAGTTAGACTGTGAAAAGTTTGCATACACCTTCAGTTGGAGCGACTATACAATTAAGTATACTCCGCCTTTCCGAATACTGGCCAGAGGCCTCTTAAACAAATCGCTCAATAAATTCGTAGCGTCACTAAAACGATTGTAACTTGAAAACTTATGGTTGGAATATTGTGAAGCGTAGAGACAATTCGTTTGAAGGTCATTAACTCAGTACTTATTGAGTAATGTGTTGTGTGATTGTACACTAGCAAAAATCGAATCGCTTGTCCATTAAAATCTCCAAAGCTTTCTAATTACTTCTTCTTAGAAAATGCCTGCCTGTTCAAGCATTCAACCTTTATTGCTTCCTTTTCAAGCAATAAAGTTAATTAGTTTATCACATTTACTGTTCTACCGATTACGAAAGACAACCTTTGACATGCCACAAAGACACTTATAGCATGCTGCAATCATATACATTACGGACCCTCTGACAAATATTACCGAGATAGATAGGCTAAATAAAGTCATCCCGTCATATAAACAAGAGCATTTTTAATTTCTTCTGATTCTGATGTTGGTTATGCGAAGTATATATAGCATTAAAGCGAGCTTGGAAAGAGAGAGTTTAGAAACACTGACTTTCACCGTAGTAGAGGGCATCATTAACAACTTGCACAGAGCTAGTGCTACGCCTGAGCTGTCAACAACATACTTCAATCTTGTGAACGTAATTGCATTGCTTAGAAGTACATCGCTATAAGAAATATCAAGCTGCAGCGCATTCAACTTGGATCAGAAAGCAAATGGCCCTCCCATCGGGCTGGGACTAGATAAATTCCAAGTCATTTGACATAACATTTTTAACATCAAAGTCACTGCGAATTCTCAATAACAATTAAGGTAAGTTTGTTTGAAATTTTTTAAATCGACTAATGGCGGTACTCTAAGAGATGGGTATAAAATAAAAATGAGTGAAAGAAGTAGCGACAAAGCAATCTGACATATATATATCCTCATCGTTGCAAGAATTTTTAAGGAAATATTTACGACTACAACTCATTATCATACGAAGACATTTAATTGACTTTAAAAACAGTTAAGTAGCGTTCAAGTTTTTTTTAACCTTCAACATTGAAACTAATTACATGTCGCTGTCAAACTTTCTAGGTCGCCATGCACCATCCGTGCCCGTGATATTGATCGCAGATCCTTAACATTATCAGCTTAAAGCAGTTGCTGGGCACATGGTCAGCAGTAGATTAGTTTAACAGTTGTACAAACTAGAATGATTCGATAAATTGGAATACGAAAATGCAAAGCGAAGAACTTCACACAAAGGTCTAGGTAGGTCGATCACAGTTTGTCTTCAAGAAAGAAAAGACGATCTCGCACAAACCCCTATTGGCAGCACCGAAGCCGACTCTTGACAACTCTGACAGATTTAATCACGATGAACTCCTACCTGTTGACGGACAGTGTTACCTTGCAAGCAAGAAATTTTAAATCATTTTCACAGATTTACTTATACAAAACTGCTAAATGGATTCCAATAAATATTTTATATGGAAAAGCAATTTTCGCAATATCGTCCTAGGCCTCGCCTCTTCGGTGCCGCAATGTTTACTCGACCAACTTTAAATTCCCACCGTTGCTTCTTAAGGATATTTTCTAAGAATACTGTGCGACGAATATGCACATCGTGATCCGTCCATTTGTCCTTATCGGATTTCCACACCAACTTTATCCTTATGAATGCGCAGTTATCGTAATAATGTATTTGAGAAATTATTTTATCAAATTGTTTTTCATTACAACCTGTCTTGATATTGGGGCGTACTCTGTATTTGACGAGTATACTAAAGAGGTTGGACACATTTGTCTCATGCGAACGAGATATAATGTTAGTAATAGATGTTTTAAATTTTTTTGAGGAAAATCTCTCTCAAGAATCTAACTCAAGAAATGTAACATTGCTCGCAAAATCAATTCTTGAGCCACATACATACATATCATTATTTCGGCTCGTGAAGAAACCTTTTGAATAAGATTTCTAGACGCGTAGAGAATCCTCCAAAACAAATACAAATTGTAAAAACAAAATTTGTTGGGTAACATGACCGCTCAGAAAGGAAACATTAGTTAATTATTTATATATCTTTCTTCTCAATCCCTTTGTCGTATCGTAGACACATTGCGCTTTGCAAACATTGTACAATGGACATTATTTTTTCGCCTAAAAGTGTCTTAATATATTTTCAGAAAGAGGTATTTGAAATCGTGGATCAGTAGTGCAAGCAAATAAAGCCAACATACAATAAAAGCAAGAACCGAATTCTTATTATTATTACTATTGTTATTATAATATTATTATTGTAATTAATTTAGCTGGAGAAATAAATTCTAAGGCTAAAGTCTTAAAGCACTAGCATCGGATTCTACCACACCAGAGATTTGAACTCACGACCATTAAGCTTTTAGTCGAGATCTTCAGTCTACTCCGTCACTCAGTCAAGTCACTCAGTTCAAATCGAATTTTAAGCTTAGGTTGACGGTCTTCATGCATACAAAAGATATTTAAGAGAACGTTTTTTTCAATAAATTTAAAGAAATTTTTCTTCGACAATATTCTTTTGCCGCATTTTGACTTTATACCCTGCGGGATGTTAAATTGAAACGTTGTAAATAGGATAGAATACTTATGTGTCTGCGACCGTATGTTTACCCAACGGTTATATAAAGAAAAATTTCACGTTATATATAAGAAAGCAGTGAAAAAATCAATAATTTCATTAAAGTTTTTCCCATTTTTCTGAATTTTTACAAATACTGTGTTAGGTGTGTGCGTTTATGAAATAAAGAAATATATAAAAAAAAATTTATATAATCATTATATACATTTACCGGTGGGTGGTGAGAAAATTTTTTATAAGTAATTTTTACTTTTTCGTTGATACTGTGACGTAACCATCGGCATCAAACTTTACCAGCAAAGAAGAGGCACTTTTTATGTCACCAAAAGATAGAAACGGCATCTCGGCAACATTATCGGTATCATCACGAGCACAGCAATAGATATATCAAAGTATAGTTTTGCTTGTTTTATCGGTAACTGTTGTGTAAAAGTTCCAGGTACTTTTGGTAATATATTTTTTATTTATTTTATTTTTTTTTTGGTTTACAGTTTACTGTGTCGCTGCGCTGGTCCTATCATCCCCGTAATTATTATTATTATTACTATTACGTATTCGCATCACCATTACTGTCGTTATGACAGTGAGAATAGGACATTCACGAAGTTTTTGCTCTTTTTCTTGATTTTTTACCAACAACAACAAATAACAACAACAATAATAACAAGAATAATAAGAGTAAACACCTATCTACACCTAAGCAGTAAAACACGCACACACCGCACAATGCATTAAGTATATAATGCAGAGCTCTAAACTAAACTCAATTGCAATAAATGATGATACATAACGCAACCAAGCACCCAACTCATAATGCTCGGCATTCACTTGCTTTACTTTACCTTATTTCCGGTGAAAAATGTCAAGTTGATGTTTCCGATGCTGTTAAAGTTTAAGCACATCTCTGCGCCATTGTCTGTTACGAAGAATACAAATTTGATGACAATGTGTTGCTGATGACGATGATGATTATGATGATTCTGTTACAAACTGTAACTGTAACTTTAACTGTAACTGAGCCAAACTGAGCCTTGTCTTGTGCAAGTGGGGTTAATTGAAAAAAAAAAAAACAAATACATAAAAAGAATACGTTTGTTTTCAAGCTGAACTGTTAACCGATTAGAGATAAAGATTACTTTCAGAAGATAGCATTTTCAGGTTCTTCCCTTTTCACTCTGCTTCGGTGCAGATTAAACGAAACAATAATATTTTGTAATATTTTGGGAGAGAATTATATTTTTAAGTGGTAATGGTATCTTTTCTTTACTGCCTGTCTTGTCAGCATAAATTCCAGGAAATGCTTCTCTTATCAATATTTGTTCTTTTTTTTATTTCGGTGTCACTTTTTTTCGCTATATCATATACCGAGAGGCAAGGCACGATTTGCTTAAAAATGCTGCAACTCGTTAAGGAAACGGACAAAAAAGAAATCGTAGATAAGTCAATGAACTTGTTTTGTCAAAATCGCTTTGCTCATCATTTGTCCGAAAATATGATTTACATTTAAAATTTCATTGTTTCATATATTATATTTATTTATTTCGTTGAGAGTTATAAAAGTACAAGTATAAAAGCAGGAAGAAAATGGGTTTTCTAAAGAAAAGCAAGTAAAAATACTACCATGGCAGACGATCCACCGTTAAATGTTATCACTTCGTTCAACGGCTTTTTATAATAAGGTCTTATAAGGCAAATGATGGTGTGTGATTTCATCCGAACCATTTTCAATAGCGCTAACCGTTGAGCCAAGACAAATCTGTGCGCCAAATATCGTCAAAATATTTCAAGTACTGCGGCCTGTAGGTTGAACAGAAAAAAAACTAGATTGATTGACGGCTGATCGGTGAAACAGATATTACTGAATCTATCCATGCAATGAAACGTGGATCTACTTGAAGTACTTCTGGATGTTCGATACATTCGCGTAAGGTTATTATATGTTTGTACCATTACCACAAATGGGGTAGAGAATAAAAACAATGGATGATTTGATGCTATGACATGGCCTGGTAGCTTTTCTTCCTAGAAAATTTAATGATGTTATTCCACGAAATCTTTCCAAGGAAGAGTGGTCTAGTCAGTCGACAGCAGCAAGAGCTGCATTGCATTTCCGTAAATCATGAACGTTTTAAGTCACGGGTACAAATTATTTTACAAGAATAAGTTGCGTATCATTAGCATTCGTTGGTGTGCAACGCTTGAATCGCTTACAAGATTGCCGTACAGTTTCTTTATTTTTTTTTTGTACTTAGTATTAGGGGATGGGTGCATATTACGTAATTTGCTGACAACGAACGCCCATCATTGCACATAGTCGACTGTGTTTCTATAAGTCGGTTCTTCTAATTATTCGTTCGCCTGTCAGCATTTCGACTTTTTATCTGTCTCGTTCGTCTTTTTATCCGCTAATTGTCCATATGACTATCCACTAGTAGTCTATGTAATTAGCCTTTTGAGTTCTTTCCTCAAGGTTCATTTAGTGGCCGGTCCTTCTTTTAGGTAATTCCATCTATTGCAAATTTACTTCTTGGTAAGAAATGCTTACATCATACCCTCTCGGAGAAACATTCAAGTGAAGACTATAATAACATTCCAAGCCATATTCTGGATGCAGCGTATGAAGTCACGCCTATTTTGTTTCTCTTGTCTTTTGAAGCCTTATTATGGGTAGACTGACTCTCTTGCAACCAATTTTTGTCGAAAATTTTGAATGAAATGAATTTGTTTTTTTTATTGCATCTAAGAGAAACTTCAAGACCTTCACATGTTACATTTACAGTTATTTCTTATGCTTATTTTGACGGGTGGGTGAAAAGTAAATTGAAAAGTTATAAAGGTCTTCGAACTACTCTTTATGTTTCCACTTTGTTAGTTCTAAGCATTTCTTTGGTTTTAGAAGGCAAGAGAACGGAAGTGCTTCCCCTGTCAAAGGTGCTTCCTCTGTTGATGCTTATGGTAAGCGTAAGTAATAATATTGTTTGCTGTAAGTATTTGGACTACGACTTAATCTAGTATAAATATCAGATTTCAGTTCTTGAAGGACTTTGAGAAAAAAAATATTTTAACGCGTTTTGATGTACAGCAGCAGGTTACAATTTAGAATTGCTTGCGAGGCCCTTGGGAATCATGTGCACAAGGTTTACTTAAAAAGACCTATCAACTCGTTCTTTACTAAAAAAGTCTTTATTTTCACTTTCATCGTTTCCGATGAGTGCTTGTAACAAAGCCAAGGAACCGATCGGCATGTTGTAACTAAAGTTCTGTTAAGCGAACCTGAAGGAAGCCACACATATGCTCTCATGAAACGAACGTCGTTTTCTTATGCCTTTGCTATGTGCTTTAATCACAAGAATATTTTACCAATTACTTCATTAAGGATTCAATTATTATGTGTTCGTCCACATCATACTCTCCTCAAGGTCAAACTTAATTGATTTAAAAAAGCACATAAATGCAGCAAAAGGTCTATGGATTATTACTTCACACAACTTAGAGTACAGGTAAAGTTGCACGGATGTACGTAACATCCACAAAAACATAAGATGGGCCATCCGTTTATTATACCCGTTCTTGTCTGATGGTTCTTGTGCTCAACCTATAAGTCAACTTTTTTGCGATATTTCGACATGTTTCGACCCAAGGATGATCAATGCTGAAAATGAAAATCATCGAAGGCATCATTTTGGACCACTCCCCATATTTTCAAAAGTCAAGATATTAAAAAGATTGCAGTTTTCAAAATTCTTGGACAAAAACCATTCAGTAATAGCATTTCGGCATTGCAAGTTGATAGTATAAGACATGAATCGGTTGAAGCAATTCTTTGAACTGACTGATGACTTTATGTGATGAAAAGTTGTAATTTTCAATACTTCATGTTGAAAATGCGTTCACAATTGTAATTTGGCATACAAATCATTCTTACTGAATTTGGACCACGTAGGTCTGTTTCTTCGGCCCCACCCCAATAAAAGGGGTTTCATAGAAAATAAGCCTCCCTTCGCCAAAAAAGTAAAATTTTTATTATTTTATAATGAAAAAATCAGTCCAATGATAGTTTAACATGAAAAGTAGAAGATAAGTGGACCGAATTTGGACCACCTTGGTGTATTTCTTGGATCTCATTATATATAAAGGTTTTCATGAATGGTAAGTTAATCCATAAGAGCAATTTAGCGTAAAAATTCAGCATAGGAAGCGTGGATCACAAGGGATCTATTTTTTATCGACCCCGTTCTAATGAACAATATCGCCTTATAATGCGATAAAGTCTCATATCAACTTAATAATATGGGAAATGCATTCAATATTTTCTTAATTACAAAAAATGTTCTCAATAATCTTAAAAATAAATACTGCGAAACATATTAATATAAATATTACTAGCGAAAAAAAAAAAAAAAAATTAAAAAAAAAAGTCCAAGTACTTCGATTTCTAATTATCGTGGCAAGTGTTAAAGATTTCTCAAAATCGCTTTATCAGATGATATATGTGTATCGCTTTAGCTAATTAATGACAAACACGAGCACACAATAGGTAAGTAAATAAAATGTTATTAACGGAAAAGCGACTTTCAAGTTATATATTAGAGCACTATGTAGATAATGAAGGAGAGAATGATTCAAAAAAAAAAAAAAAAAAAAAAAATATGATAAAATATATAAAATCTTATCTCGCTAAACCAGTAAAGCAAACAAATCGAGGAAAACTAAAGCGGATCAAAGTCGGTAATACTTGATATTAAAGGTAAATATGATTGGTAGCGATAAAAAGGAAATGAACTTGTGTCTACGCAACCGTCCAATTAAACATATTTCATATACTTTATCTATTCAAAGCAATAGAATAGAAGAACAATAATAAGTTACAGAGGATTTTCCATCAAATTTTATTTAAAAATTTCAAAGCAATTTTCTCGTTTGAATATTTTAAAATTTACGAAACTGAATGACTTTGGCAAACAAACGGCTAAGTGGATAAGTTTAAAATGACCAAAACATGCCGTTGACCGCTGCGAACGTTAGCTTAACCACTGATTAAATTGATACAGGGGCGGACTGTCTTTGATCAAACTGAAAGGGAAATCAAAGTATTTTTGAATTGCTTTCACACACAGTCGTGCTGTGTGATGAGTTATACGATACTTTTTCATATTTTTATTTAAAGCCAAAACTCACATAAGACTCACATAATTTAAGCTTGTGATAAATCAAGAAAATGTCTACCGTGTTATATAGAAGCAACCGCGTTATGAAATATCCCGAAATAATGTCAATCAATGCAATGTATACCGTGTTATATCGAAACCGTGTTATAAGATATCTCGAAATAATGTAAATCAATGCAATTTTATACTCATGCCTTGGAATGTTTGCAAAGTATAGAAGTTTCCAATAGAAGCCCATAAACGAGAAGCATTTGGATTCTCTCCCAAGACGTGTTAAGCCGTCCTTATGTCTAGGAAAACAAGTTACGTGCCATTCTTTTACTATCAACTTAAGTTTAAAGCTCAATTAAATAGTCGTGTTAGTCCGCTAGTAAATGACACAAATTTTATCTTAAAGCTTTTTATTACAACTTTTTTCTGGAATTCTCCGTTTAACCTTCTTAAGAAGTTGGCTCAAGATGCGTCTTAGAAACTCATTTGTATATTTTCTATAGTGTGTTTGTAGACATCTTAAAAATTTATTTAGGAATGAATATATATATAGACAGGACATACAGGATAACATTTGTGTTATTGGTTAGTGTTTAGATGAAAAAGCTCATTGGTTGACTGAGAAGATAATCTCTTACTAGTAAAGTATGTTTAACTTAACTTATCGAAAAAATTCAATGGGTGTTTCTGAAGAAAGAAGAACTGATTATGTGAACGCATCTATTGTCGAAACTTTCGTAGTCCACTGCGTCCTTATGCACTTTATATAACTACTTTTAGGACAGAGTCAAAAGCAATGGTTACTCTATCGTTGTTCTAAAAATAGAGTTTAAAAAGCTAACATTCATTCTCAAACTCGATCTGTTGATTCAGATAACTAAAATATATATATCAGAATTAAATAAAAATATTTTGGAGACATGTACAAGCTTCACATGCTCTGCCCGGGTCGCAGAGCCAGTTGTCTGTCATATGCCCACTTCTCTCTAGCTTATGATGAATGATGCTCTACTCGGTTTTACACCCTACACCGTTTGCGACATAAGGATATATTAAGTTTTGTGCGGATGCAAGCATCATCTAGAAGAACTTCAGGCAGAAATATCTTTTGTTATACCGATTGATTCAGAAGATTGTCGCCGTCTGCCCATCTGATTTTACTGCGTTTCTTTTTCCTTTTTCGAAGAGCTTTGTCGCCTTTTTTGGCTTTGTCTCGTTTTTTGGAGACAAAGCTCTCATTCTGAAAAGAAATAAAAAGAAGAGAGACCAACGTTAAAGACCGCTTGAAATCACATTTTAATAAGAAAGGTTATGCCTTCGATAGTTATATGTGCGTTGTCTCAATTTTTTGCTTTGATAATTCCCTTCGCCTATTCATATCAAAGGTAGGTTGTTAGAGGAAAGCGTAGAACATGACTGTGGACCTGCAAGAATTTTTTAATTTTAAAAAGATTGCTTCGACTTTTGGGCTGCAAATAATGCTGTTATTGCTGTTAATGCTGTCTAGCTACAATCTTTATGCTCCTTCTCGTAACGGATCTAAAGTATATGAAAACATTTTAAACCGCTACTGTCCTTCTTTGTTTTTTTTTGTCTTGTTTTTTTTTTTTTTTTTTTTTTTTTTTTTTTTTTTTTAAATATATATATGGTTTTAAAAGAGTTTATACAGCACTTGACTGTTTCAAAAATTAATTAAAAAATTCGCTGAGACACAGAGAACATCAACGTAACGTATAAACAGCAAAAGTGCATTATTTTAATGAAAGGGAAAACTAATCAGACAAACGAATGCTTATAGAGTATGTTTGCATAACCTTAACACAGTTGTAAAAGTATTAGCAAATAAGCGATGAACTTTTTTATTTACATGTACATAGTCGCACACATACATTTTGAAAATATTTTACGAAATTTTTGGTTAAGCGAACTCGCATAATCTTCGCCCCCAAAAGTAATGAAAAATTAATAATAAATTCGTAATGAATTATGTTAAATATAAGAAAAGCAAAATTAGACGAGTTTTTCTTATCGCCAAAAGAACAACAAAAAAAAAAAAAAAAAAACAAAAAGATGAAAAATTAGAAAACATCGTCAGACCAACTTTTATAAAATAATACTAGATTTTCCCATTAGTTTGTAACCTGATTTAACACTTAAGATAATTAAAGAAAAGTAACTAAAATAATAATAAAGAAAAAAAAAAACAAAAAAAAAACAAATAAACGAAATATTAACACCACTTGACGAACTTAATTGATTTATCAGATACCTTGCTTATGTTTTTTCATTTTTATTTATCAGTTACACTTGAAAATTAAAGAAAAACCAAAGCAGACGTACATTACAATCATATAACAAATGATTTACGTGCGCAGGTAGAACTTTTGTCTTTCTTATGATACGGATATATATATATATATATAAATATTGTTAACGTTTATCTGAACGCAAAAGCGGAACACTATTTTAATATTAACAAAATAAGATAGATATATAGGAACAATAGGGACTCCATAGATAATAAAATGAACAACTTTTAGTTATCATTAATAAGATTCTTTTAGATATTTGTTCACAAACTATTCCCGTACTTTTATTCACAAGCGGTATCCTCTATACTAGATGTGATAAAAAAAATTTTATAGAAAAGAAAAAAGATCGAGGCCGAACCGAGATCATCGGCAATCATCAAAGGGTTTTTTTTATACGAGATTTGAACAGAGTCGCCATTAATTGTAAACATTCTTGGTCAACTGGATTTGACCCCAGTAGCGAGTTAACCACACCTGCCTCTTATTTCAGCGATCCACCGACGAATATTTGTGGCCGTACGTCTGTACGTATGATTGCTTTGCTTCTGTGTATGTCTCTCACTGCTTAAGTGAACGCGATCTCAAATGATTTATTAACGTATCAAGCACACCAAATTTGAAAATTTCTTAATTCGATTTTATGTTCTTCAGAGAACTGACTTACAACTTCCCCTAAATTTCCAAACTTTCGTCTTTTTTAAGATTTATTTTATTGAGCAAACTTTGTGTCCCACGCCCGTCCCAAAAAAAAATTACAAATAAGATGTAATCTAATACAATATTATACGACATATAACATACATTATATAATAACGAATGCCAAACTTCGTTCCAGTGCAGAGAAGAACGCGTCACCTTAATCTCTGCCCCTTGGGAAGCTTCTGCTTCATCTTCTTTACCAGATTATTTCTATGTTAGATAAATAAAAATTAAGCTTAATTTAAAAACAGGAAAAAAGTTTGTAGCCGGGCAAGACCGACTATTGGATACTCTAAACTAACTTCATGTAGGGAGTTATTCACTTGCTTGCAATACACCAAAAAGTCCACGTTATTTTCATCCAAATGCGTACTATTCATAAAAGGCTGCATATTGGAAGATGCCCAAAACGCGGCGTGACGAGGTTCGAATTTGGCAAACCTAATTTACTTTCCAAATGTGTTATCATTTTTCAGTTTCTGTCAAAGAAAATTAAAAATTAGACTTTCTCTCGATATAAGCCTTTGATTTTCATAATAGCCCGTATACATGTTGTAGTCTAAAAAACAGACCTATGTGATCCAAGCTCCGTTTCGATAACTTTTTTGCTCAATCGTTTTTATTTTCAGTCGCAATAACTGTAAATCATAAAACGTTAAAAATTAAATCTCTTTCTGAGGAGCTCCTGTGGAGTAGAGTCCAAGGAATAGATCTATGTGTCAATTTACTATCACAAACAAATTTTCATAATAAAACATTAATAATTAGACATTTTCAGCATATAAAGGTATCCAAAAAATCTATATGGTCCAAAGTCGATAAGCTCGATTTATTTGTCTATTTACTGCCATGAAAAAATTTTCACCATGAAATATTGAAAATTAGACTTTTCTACTATACCAAATAAAGATTCAGTTTTCGTAGAAATGGTTATATGAACGAGAGTCAAAAAAATTGCTCCAGCCATTGCAAAGTTTTCACACAAACTCAAAATGGCGATGTGTCATTACTCAGCACAACTCTCATAAGGATTTTCAAAATAGGGCGTTGTATAGGGCGCCGACCGACCCCAATCACTTTAGCATTCTTTTTTGGGCCAAAACAAGTCAGTGTACCAAATTTGATCAAAATATCCCAAAAATTGCAGCCTGTAGCTTGAACAAAAGAAAGCAAGACGGACGGATAGGCATGCATGGATCGATTTAGAAAATGAATCTGGTTCGATCGCTATAATAGAAAGTGGGTCTTTCTTGAATCCTTCTTGGTGTTGTCTACATGCGCGCAAACTTAGTATATCTTGCGCTACAAGAATATCACATGAGTGACGAGTACAAACCGCATTTTTTGATTTTTGAAAATGGGGGTTTAGGGCGTACCTTTTGACACATTTGGTCGATCTGCAATGGTAGTTTGCTTGCAGTAACTTCTACGCCTATAGCTTCATTTTTGCGATTACTGGCTTATGAAGAAGCGGACAGACGGACGGATACTCATGCGCAGATATGCACGAAATTTTACAATGATCAATAATAAGCATACTTTATAGCGTCTGGAAACTTTCCTTCAAGGCGTTATGGCGGCCCGGAGAATGTTTACCACACAATCTACAAAGACTGGCAAACGGAGATGTAGACGTGCTGTGATGTCTTTATATTTGTGGCCAAAGAGTTGTTGATGATTTTACAGACAGACAGATGCTTAAAACGAGTCGGAATTTCACACTGGTCAAGAATAAATGTACGTTATATGTTCTTCCTCTTTCTTCTTTCCTTTTGAGTGTTGCAGACGTCTTCACAAACTCAGTATAATACCATTTGTCACTGTTGAAATATGGCATCGGAACTAAATCCTAAATGTTCCCTTTTTCCTTAGGCTATATTTATAAACTGAAAATAGGAGCTTTTATTGAGAGAATTTCTATATATATATATATATATATACCTATTAAAATACATACAAACCAGCTTATATACATATATAAATATATACATAAATATATTTTTAATTTTTTGAAAATTGCTTTCATTTCAAAATAATGAGCTCGGAAAAAGTTGTTAAGTACAGTAAATATAGTGGCATTAAAATGTGAAGAGAAAAGTTAAAAAAATTGAAAAAAAAAAAAAATAAAAAAAATTAACAACCAAAACTAAAGGAAAAACTTAATGAAAATCACCCCGAAAATTATCACAAAAACCACTTAAAGATAAACGAAATAAATGAAGGAAAATTCCTTTTGCCCCAGGAATAGTTGGAGAACCATTCGTTTGTTGTTTATTTGTACGATTGTGTGTTTACTGCAACACTCCTCCCAAATAATGATTTTCTTTTACTTATTTTTCTTCTTTTTTTTTTTTTTCTCTTACATTTTTTTTTTTTTGGCAACACAAAAATTGGCAAAATCCAAACGGGAAAGCATAAGCACAAGTGTGTTTAAGTATGTACGCATACGTACGTGTACGTATGTATATGTTTGCGGTATAAACGAACAGGCAAGATAAACTTTAACCCCCACCATTATACAGCAATGCAACGAGTGGCAACCAGTATCCTATCTATCCATTGCATATAATACAAAACTTAAGCCAATCACAAGCAAGAGAAGGCGGAGCTATAAACATTAAACAGGTTTTGCAGTAAATTCATGTTTCATTTATTTATTATTTTTTTGTAATGTTTTTTGGTAGTCGTTGTTGCTCGCTTGTTGTTTTTGTTTCTTTTTTTTTTTTTGTTTTTATTATTTTTATATTTAATTATGTATGGTGTGCAGTTGTTGTTGTTATCTCTTCAAGTGCTAGAGTTTATGTATAATGTTTGTCATACATATTACATACATACTCATAGCCTTCTTTTTGCTGTTGTTGTTGTTGTTGTTGTTGTTGTTGTACACACTGTATAAATGTGCTTGGGGGTTATCTCACTCTGACGCTCTTTAAGCACCGTTAAGCAGACAAACTCTCTCTCACATGAGTATGTATAACAGAAGAAACAAAAAAAAAAGAAAACAAAAAAAAAGAACAAATACAAGTCGTTGCTAAAATTCGATGATGGTAAAGCTGAGCAAGTAAATGTATATGTGTATGCGCGCATGTTAAGCCTGTATGCGTTAAAGTGTTCATGTTGTTTATTTTTTTTTTATTTTTTTTTTGCTTTTTGTTTTATTTTTTGAGAAAAATGAAAATGCTTATACCAGTGGGAGGAGGGATAAGTTTAAAAATAACTTTCATGATAATCTGCGCCAATACAAGAACAGTTACAGCGCAATGAAAGCATTGCATGCATGAGTGTGTCGTTCATTGTTTTTGATTTTTGTTTTTTGCCTTTTTTGCGTTTACTTTCATGGTAAGAGAATGTGTTTACGAATAAATTGGAGCGTAAGAGAGAAAGAGAGCATAGCTGTAATTAATGTTTACATATTACATTTGCTGCGACACATCTAAACAGGAAAACCGACATGAATGGAATATACTATTAAATATATTATTGAGTATATCGAAATTTTTAATTACATGCTGATAATAATATGAGGAAAGGATGGATCTAGGAGAGTTGAAATTAAATGAATTTATATTGAAAATGTGTCTTTGCTTCTTGTCGCCTGTCGTGTGACAATGAATTCTGTTGAATGACACGATTCGAAATGAATCATAAAGATTTTAAAAATCAATATTTATTTATTATATAATATTTATTTAACATAGAAACAGCTCATAATTTCTCATCATTTCATTGAATTCTTTATCATTTAATTTTCAAATAAAGAGCATGTCCGTCGGCACTATTCATTGTATTTGCCGCGTTCGTTCTGATTGGAAAATAAGTTTTGTACTTTTACATACAGAAACAAGCAAATTAAAGTATTTAGCGTATTAAGTAAAACAATTACGGTTGATAATGCTACAATGAAAACAAGGAAATTTAATTTCGATTAGTTTTTATATTTCAAACCATTTATATTACTGGGACGAAACTAGGAACTCTTGAGATAGATCAACAATTTTTAATAGGAATCTATTCAGAAGGCGGTTGTGACTCTCAACCTCTGCTTGTTCGTCCGTCCATCTTTTATTTATTTATTTATTTTTTTTGTATACTGGTCGATTCGGAATGATTTTCTGAATCTAGTTTAGTTTGCTTGTCTGCCCGTCCGTCCGTCCGTCCGTTCGTTTGAATTGTTTTTTTAATGCTTTCAATCCACAGTCGCACTTTCTGAGATAGTTTGCTGAAATTTAGTATACTGGCGTGTTTCGACCCAGGGACGACGGTGTTGAAAATGATTCGGATCGGACTACTTTTTCCACCACTTTGCATAATGTGTTAACCTTATCTTGGACAGCCGTTTGACGAATAATTGTATTAAGTGAAGCAGAATAAGTTATTTGACGGTGGACAGTGTCCCACTTTACTTTTAATTATTTTATAAATTATAAAATGAAGCATAAGTAAAATTTTTACATCCTTCCCGTCTGGCGATGATTTTGCATTTAATTCATTTTCTAATCTAGATTTCGTAAATAACCAAAGAAAAGACCCCTTGGATTAGGTAAGTTGCATGCTTTTGAAAGCTAAGCAATAGGAAAAGTGAAGCTTTGTACTCAGCAGATACGCTTTCTACTCACCAGATACGCTTTCTACTCAGCAGATAATTCACTGTCGCTAGACCTATGGAAAAGGTTTCTTAAGGTTTACACGTCAAATATAGATAGACAGCTTGGTTCTGGAATATTCCACCTTACTTTAGTAAATACTTTTGGTTTGATCATAAAACAGGGATGATCTGAATATTAGGAGCTTAACTATTATTGTGGTTTTTTTACTAAATTAAACTCCACCTTAGTTAGATTCCTTCAACAGGACTTTCTTAATCGAGCTAATTAATAAATGTTATTGCAATATCCAGGTGCAGCCAAAGAATAATTATTACAATTATTTTAAATCAATTTCTGACACTGAGCCTGTTGTTATCTCAAACTGTTGTCAGCCCTTTACTAACATTTGAAGTGATCGGCTTAAGTATCGTATAAGATAAGTACACTCCCAAGATTAAATTATTTCCTAATTTTTTGTTTCATGAGACTTAAATGCTGCTTCAACAAGTTAGTAAAGAAACAATTTGGTAAACAAACGACGAAAGTGAATATCTAATATATATAACATTGGACTGTATGCATCTACCAGTGTAAGTCAAAGATATGAAAGCTTCGTAGATTATTGTTGATCAGGGGTTTGGCAGTATGACAAGCGTGAAAAAGTTTAAAGAGAGCTCTTGGATATTTCCGTGCCGAGATTATTAATGATTCTTCAAATAGGATGAAAAGGTCAGCCCTTTACCTTATGGAACACGTAACATAAGAAAGTCAGTAAGCAAGATTTTAAGAAAAGCAACCAAAGCAAATTGCAATTTGTCTAATCTGTTGTCTTTAACGTTCATCATTTTGTTCCATTTCGTCGCCTCGCAAGGAGCATTTTCTCGAGTTTTTAAAGCCCCCGCTTCTTAAGCTATGCTTATTAGAACTAATCAACACTAATATCTAACTTTCATCTCAGTTATCCTAAAATTGAAAAAAAAACAGAAAATACAGGGACTAGTAAACTGACTCGGGTTAGTCGACTCCCGTACGCTTTGTGCTTAAAGGCTTTCATTTTACATTTTTATGTGTTGAGCACAAAAGCTAATGAATAATTTTTATAAATATTCAGAATATTTCAGTTAATCCATCCTATCGTGATCTTTAAATGCACTATAAAATCCATAGAATTACACTACTTTCGTATGTAAACCCCGAGAATCGTTTTTGTATATATTCACATAAATTTGTAATTATCTCGAGAAAATTAACGCCTTTTTCAGTTTAGTACATAAGAGCATGTAATTAATTGAAAACTTCAATTTACATAGATATGTACTTTCCTAGTCAATACTTGTATATTATGTAGTCGGCATACATGCGTATGCATACATACACACGCGCTCATACACTTGATTGCATATATTTATCCACATATTAAACGTATATGTACTCTAAAGACAGCCTTTAAGTATTTACTGTATGACGGTTGGCTAAATCCTACGAGACGGCACCTAATCGCATGTAATGCGCGCGCATTATCTCAGCCACTCTTATCAGTCCAGGAATACAGTAACAATAAAAAAAGTACAAAAAAAAAAAAGTAAAAAGAAATACGAAAACGTAAGAGGGAAAAAACACATCGACTCAACCAACCAACCAAACAAGTAACCGACGGATAAACATTTGTACATATTAAAATTTGGCCGAAATAGCATGAAAACACATACAAGCAAACGCACAAGCAAATGTAAAATGTTTTGTACGAAACCATTCGTATAAGGTGTTAAAAGATAGAGTGGGTGTTGCTTATGTTGTTGCATGAAATTGTTTTTTTTTTTTGTTGTTTTCCTTTTGCTTTGTGTTTTGGGAAAACAAAAATCTTGTTTATTCGTTTAATGCTGTTCTTACAAGGGCAGAGATATCTACGTACACGAATATTTTACTAAATTTATCTTAGTATTTGTGCCCATTTTTTTTTCTTTTTTTCATTTTTTGCAAGAAATTTGCCATTCTTGTGTTTGGCGTGCATTTAAGGGTTTAAATGTGTTTTTTGTTGTTGTTTTCGTTTGCTTTATATATCGTTTTCATTTTTAACTCAACCCACTTACGAGCTAAAAAAACAAAAAAAAAAAAAAAAGCGGATTTTTTTTTTCTTTTAATTTATTTATTCAATTTTTTTTTTTTTTTTCTTCAGTATTTTCTTATTATATTTTGTAATTTTTTGCCATCTCTTAGAGCGAAAATTGAAAAGTGATTTATTTACCTTAACACTTGATGTGTAAAAAACTGATAACACAGCTAAGCGTGCATACAAACAAACACGTTCATAACGAACAGGTTACGTGGAAACGTTGCAAGTTTTGCCCCCATATTCCCTGTAAGTGGTGTGCGTGTTCATAAACCATGTAATTGTGAATTTTAAATATTTTGACTTCATTGTGTTCGTATTAATCCACATGTTCAAGAACGGAGAGCGAGAGTGACGAATGCAAAGAGAGTTTATTGAAAAAGAGAGAGAACAAGCGCATTTTATAAATTTTTCAAAATGCTCTTACTAGTTAGGATATATCTTCTCAGCACACTTCTCTTATGCGAACATTCGTTTGTAGGCACTTTAGGATGGTTCAAGTTGCTTGAATTCGAAATATATTCTCATTCGACTGGGCAATTAAAGGCTATGATGGGGTTCTTTGCCTTATGATTTTTCTCTTCTTGTATCACCTGCCACCGTAGAGACGCACACAAATGGAAGAACGACTTGCGTCTGTTTGCTTTTCTAATTAATTGGGTAATTAGAAAATTGGGTTCGAATCGGAATTTCCAAATTTAAATCTAAGACCAGTTCGATATTTACAACGGCCAGCAAGAGGCCAGTTGATAGATGGAGAGGTAATGACGCTGAAGGTCTCTTAACTTTAATCCATCTCCTACTATTCTCTAGCTTGCCTTCGATATTAAAACGACGAAGAGAAGGGGGCCAAAAGTTCCTTTCACATCTCCACCAAAGCAGAAGATTAAGTTGTCCATGGCAACACTGGGATGCTTAGTCAAGTTATTTTTCCAAAACTCTTCAAAATTTTCCTTCAAAGCATTTAAATTTTGCTTTGATGTCTTCTGGAGAGTTTACAGTGAAAGTGAAGTTGAACTGTATTTTGGGAAACTATTTTAATCTTACTTTAATTTTACTTTCCTTCTTACTTAATCATTTATGTGCGCTGGGGCTTCTAAAGCAATTTAGCATTATTATCCCTCATTTCTTTCTAGTGCTCACCGTTTTACACGAATAAGTGAGATCCCCTGTGGGATTAAAAAAAAAGTTCATCTCTTCGATCACCTTTACGATGTTGGAAATATTTCTAGCTGAGAAAATATGACTTGCTCTACAAAGTTGGCCTAGAATGCATATCGTATGCACAGCTTTCGTGAACAAGTTTTGAATTTTTCGTCACATCGTCTCATTCATCATATTCAACAGCAAAACACCCTACTCATGGGGAAGTGCTAAATATGATCACCACGCTTTATCCAAGGCTGAAAAGTAATACAGCTACTGCATTGACGGCAACGTTATTGCTGCAGGCAATATTCTCAGAAATTGTATCAGTTTTCCAAAGTGTCCCAGTACTTTACGCAGCTATAGGTGGGAATCGTAAAAGAGAAGCCTAAAAACAGTAAGAAATACATACTGCGATGTAGTGAATCCGCATTCCCTATAGCGAAGCACTTGTCAGAAAAGATATAAGAAAAGAATAAGAGAGAAAGGGAGAGAGAAAGAGAAAGAAAGAAAGAAAGGGAGAGAGAGAGAGAGAGAGAGAGAGAGAGAGAGAGAGAGAGAGATCGTAAAGTGAATAAACCCATAACAAATTATAGGCAGGAACACCACCTATGCTCGTACGCTGATAAGCCCCGCAAGTAGGCAAATGGAAGAGGAAAATGGATGTATGCCTGCCTTCCCCCACTAGCAATGGATAGCAAGTAATTTACATACTTGAATGCGAAAGGTTACGCAGGAATAGCAAATAATTGAATTGAGTTGGAAAATACCAAATTTACGAAATATATAGAGTTATAGGAAATGATAATAATTGCACTGGAAAATACCATTGATGAAGAAATTTGTATTAACGTGATGAGCTAACAACTCAATTTGACTCAGTATGAATGTCGTATGTAATGTAATAGAAGTTAATGCGATTTCTCTTCTTGCTATGATAACAGATTACATTTGTAATTCTACGTGAACAACATTGTATTGTCTGATCTGCACTTTTTCGTGACTGCATTCTATATTCATAGCATTTGCGAGCTCGTTAGGCCAATTAATTATTTAAGCTAAGACAATGTTCTGCTTACGATCTCATGTGGAAAAACTGCTATTTCTCGCCTTTAAACAATGAAAGTTTTTCATGAGTCTTTATAATTAAGTCATAATTCCATTGACCATGTGCTGATAGATTGTTTTCAACAAGTCTGCATAAATGCATGTGTTTATCGGTGAGTGGTACAGTAATGATGTAATGGAAAACTCTCTTAACCTTCAAAAAGCAGCCCTACTGTTTTTATACTTTGCCCGTCACTATAAGTACTGAGTGGCTCTTAAAATATTGGGCGACGTTAAATTAGGTTGTAAAATCTGGTTATGGTAGAACACACATCTCATGGAATTTATTTATAGGTTTGTAGGCACTAAGAACGATTGATATAAACTCAACTTTTGCATGATCAATTAACTCATTTATCTCGCTGTCCCAGTATCTAAGGACCCATTACGCTTACTTATCTCATTATCTGAGTATCTGTTAATATATTCTGGGTAATCTATAAGGGGAACCTTTCAAAAAATTTCATTGGAGTGAAACTATGGCCGCCTTTGCTACCACATAAGTCAATATGATGGTTCCTTGAGGTCGATATCTGTTGTGTATTGTTTTTTTATTAATATCACGCAGCAAATACATATGTCTATACGAATTTTTTGGGACATGCCCACTTTTCCAAACAATGACAACTTTTTCATATATTTGCTTATAACATTTAATTCAGCGAATATATTGCTAAACTAACTGTTGCCTAAATATTCTCAGTAGCCATAAGCATTTTGCGATGCAAAGCTTCTTCCGATCGCTAATACCATTCGAGATGAAAATAATCCGAAAGAACCGCCGGGTTACGCGTTTTTGAAAACATCTTTGTATGTTTTCCGATGTGGTTTTAGTTCCTTCTACATGGAGAGGGGGCGGTGCCTTACTTAATCAAGGAATGGTTATGCCAAATCTCAGCTCCCTATTTTCATTTTCACGACTGTGACGATTCACAACAGTGGCTTGCCAATGCGATGGATTTCCATAGATTTGGTGCTGACTAAGGATGCCCTTGTATTTGATTCATTCAGTTTTTGCTAAGCTGTTTTCAAAATCAGAACTTCCGTCTTTCTTTTAATTTGTCAAGGACATTTAAGGAACATTTGCTATCGAGCATAGGAGAAGGTTTATATTTAGGTAGGTATTTCACAAAATCTTTGGGCCTAACAATAGAGATAAACTATACTATATAAATATACCTTAAGCCTATGCCTCTTGAAGGGTCAATATTTCTTAGATTACCGATTATTTCATTTTTAAAACCTCATATATGTGAGTATACTATGTACGTACATATATCCCAAATATCTGGCTCCTAAAGGCTCAATATTCTTTAGATAATCTATAATTTTATTCTTATAAGCAATAACAGGGTGTACCAACTATCTGCCTCTTAAAGGCTCAATATTTTCCAGATTGGAATTACATTCTTTTAATCGCTATCATATTTATTGGAATGATTCAAAGTGACAGATTATAATATATACGAAATCGACAAACAGCTTCCTTTCAATCTTATCGAATAATGCTTCAGATACCCTTCGTTTACGTTTGCGATTTCGTTGACATACAGCGACATGCTGTATATGATGCCCGTAAACTTTTTTGCAGTTGTTTCATAATCTCATTTAATCCTTTCTGCAGGTTTATCCCTTTACTAACAAACAACGACAGTAAAACTTTCTTGCATGCAAGGAACCTTAATCCATATTAACCTATCTTCCCCCCAAATGCATGCTTGCTTGCTTGCATGGAGATGATGTATAGGAAAAGACAAAATACTGACTTCTCGCTTATGCAGTAGTATTCATAAATAATTTAAGAGAATGACTGAAAGGCTTCAGCTCTCCCTAAAGCAATAAGAGATATTTATATATACGTGCTTTGAAAGAGATGTAGAGAACGAAAGAGAAAAATGTATAACACGTTAGGTTGCAAACAAAATGCAAAACGATAATGAAAAGAAATAGAAGAAATTTTTCATTTCAGTCGCTTTTTTGCTCTTGAAAAGCAAAGTCATTGATAAATATATAATAATAGCAAAATTTAATAACAATATCTTATTGCAAAAGCAATTCATTAATCATATTGAAAATAAACATATAAGAAAGAAAAAAAAGAAGGGGAGGGGAAATAAAGAAGAAAAAGTGCGTGTTCCAAATATCGTAACATAACAAATCTATCGAGTAAAAATGTGTTTATTATCTTTATGGATAAGTGTTGTCCACAACTTGCGCTTGACGAGGATAGTTTAATTTAACGGGTATTTGCAACATTTCTGAATTTCTTGTTGTATATTTTGCATGCGTATGCGTATGTGTGTTTGTGTATGTGTGTGTGTGTGTGTGTGTGTGTGAAAGTGTACTTTCTTGCATGAGTGTATAAATTTTAATATCAAACGCGTTGCTCCCTATTAGGAATGTATGTAAAGAAGGAAAGATTTCAAAATAACGGCGAATTTTTTCGAAAGAAAATCAATTGAACATAAATCTTTTATAGGAATTGTTTTTGTACTGCGATTATTTATTAAATGTACTGTGGATGGTGTTGATTATAGCCGTAGTAGTAGTAATAATAGTAGTAGTAGTAGTAGTAGTGGGTTTCGTTTCTAAAGATATATACGAATATACGAAGAAGAGTTTAATAAGCACATATATGTATGTATGGATGTATGTATGTATGTATATATATCTATCCATTCATACATAAAACCATTGACAGCTTATCATGCAGCAGTTGACATTGCGTGTTGACAGTCATTGAATGGCGCTCAAGTCGAGTCGATCAAGTGCATATAACTTTTAATTATAGATAAATACATGTAAGCAATAAAAGCAATGGTTACAATGTTTTTAAGAAAAAAACACAAAATTAAAAAAAAAAATAAATAAAACATAACACCGCTCTAGACATTTGCTAGTAAGAAATTCATCACGAGTAATTAAGAAAACGTATATATTATATAATGCAAAAAATAAAAAAAAAAATTTTTAATTTTGTAGTTCTTGGACTTTGGCAGATATTTTCTTCTTCTTTTTTTTTAATTTGGTTGGTTTTTTCATACCTAACGGCATTTTTCCTTGACTCTTCTCACTCAACTATAGATGCGTGTGTTAATGACATATTTCGAACATTGTGGCGGTAGCAGCTGTCACTGCTACCTTGTGTCAACCTACATATATATATATATATATATATATATATGAGCCAATGCCGATAATAACAATGATCGTTCTCTTTATAGGAAAGACTCTCCAGCAAAGAAAAAACTAAACATTAATTACATGTAAGAAACAAGAAGAAGAAGAAGAGGAAAAGAAAAATTTCATAACCTTACAATAACAATAATAACAATCGCTTGCTAACTCTACCTGTAGCGGCTGAAAGGGAATAAAAATTTTTTTTGTTTTAAGCAAAAAGAAATTCTATTAAGATCTTTACTGTATTCACAAAACCCGAAGAGCATACCGTAATTTACGACTTTGCCAGTCATTAGTTACAGTTATAAGCAAACAAACCCTCCTACCTATACACCTTCACCTAAGCTGCATTAATAAGCCATGTTTATGACTTTGTTTTGACTTACGAATTAGTCACACACATCCTTCGTTTACCGCGTAGTTTCTGTTTTTTTTTTTTTTTTGTCGCTGCATTCATTGCATTCATATTTATATTTACTTTCTTATCTTAAGTTTAGTTACGTTTGTATGACTATTGGCTAATAATGCATTTGAAAGAACCCCGTATCCAGTTAAGCGTTCATTTCTTTGTAATTAAATAACAAAAACAACAAAGCAAAAAGAAAAAGAAGCAGAAGAAGAAAAATAATATTTGTTGCAAATAATTCAAAATGTGTTAACGTGTGTGCCTAATATCCATATCCGCGTGTGTTAACTACTGGAAAAAATTACTGTAAATCAATACGTATCCATGTGAAAATTCGCTCGCTTACAGTTTTTCGTTCTTTTATCGAAATGTTGACTTAAACGTTTTCAACGTTTCCTACAAGTAAGGCGAAGTCGTTGTTAATAATTTAATAAAAAAGAAAAAAAAAAATTTGCAAAGAAAATCATCAACTGACCGGTGATAGCACCACCACCACTCCACCAGGCACCATCACCATCGGCACCAAGCAACGTTAGCATGGATTTTCAAAGCGCTATGGAAACATTTGCCGAAGCTTGGGTAGCAGCCAATGCGGGACAACAGGTAGGCCTTCACATATGTACATAAATAAAAGATTTCCCGAACGTTTTCAATTAACTGCTTTTTGTCTTGACAAATACTCAAAAATTTATAGTTAATTGTTACGTTGAAATAAGAAGAAAAATTATTTGAAAATATTTAACAACAATTTTGACAAAAAGAAACAAAACATTTCCTTTTTTTTTTAGAAAGGGATAGAAAGTAGAGAGCAATAAATTTTAAATGTTTGCCTTACTTGCTTCTGCATTCAAGGACAATACGCAATAGGCAAAGGATTCTAGCCTCTCTACCTGTAAACAGGCGACGTCTGTTTTCCAAGCGAGGTTTTCAAAGGTTTTCTTTCGACCTTCCCTTTCCCCTCTCTTTGCTCATACAAGCAGTGCAGTAGGATACTTTCTAATATTTATAGACTACACACCAGCGCTTATTGGAATCCTATTGGATCCCTGTAAACGTTTTTCGAAACAGACTTAACTTAGTTTTCAACGCAATTGAAATGTGGCAGTAATTATAGTTCTAAATATACAATGCAAGGTCTATCCAAGATCCGTTTTCCCAGCGGAAAATTATATGCATGATTGGTCCGTGCATATGCTCGATCAACAGCGATCCTTTACTCTTTAGTTAAAGCAAAGGATTTGAAAATATTTACGGTAATGCTACAACATGCGTAGACTAATAAAATAAATTCAGGATAAGCAACGTAGGCCATCGGGCTTCTATTTTGAAAAGGAAATTAGTTATTAAGTTAATTAAGTAGTTTTAAGAAAGAGAGATTTTCGGTGTTAGTATTACGTTCTCTAGGATGTCCGTCGGCCTAGCAAGTGCTTCTTCTGGGGAAGGAAAAGTTTAGGTCGTTACAAAGCAGTAAGTGCTTTATGGTCAAAGCTTGTCCATAATTCCAGATTGGAGAAGAGTTCAGCTTAAAGCATTCCTGGCAGAGTTGAAGTTGTCTGGCCAAGGCGATGTTGATTTTGTCAATAGTCCTTGGATATAACGAAAGGGCCAAGTGAGGGTTAACAGAAAGCTTCGCTGATGATAATGTTGTAGATTTGCTTCCGCAATTTTCTCTGTAACTTTTTATTCCAATGCATCCTGGAAAGTGCAACTTTTCCACGATATTGCCTATAATTAGAGGTGCAGAGGCAGTAGACTTCGCCGCTCGACCAACTTGCTTATGTCCCAATGAGTGGATGTGACTCGAGTATCTATAGCCCTTCAATATTATCCGCGTATGCTATAATGTATTCCTTCCGGATAACTTTTAGTACGGTCTGACTTATCAACGGATTCCCATGTGCTTGCAGTAAAGATGGAGGATCGAATACAAGCCTATCAGCCGTGCAAAGCTTTCAAGCTGAATCAGGTCTTGTTTTTATTGTCGATACCTATACGCGTCCTTGTTTTTGAGTTTTCAGAGAGTAGGGTTTGTTTTTATTTTGTATGTATATATATTTGTAAACGAAGGCAAGGGCATTTCCATTTCCGTGTTGCGCTTTCGAAAAAGCTCCATAATAGAAGAGTTTTCAGATGCCAGATATTAGTAAAGGCGACATTATCTCAAAACCGAAAGCATATGGAGAAGTTGAAATTTTTGAATTTTTAAACGAAGAGCATTGAATGATTAAAACTTCGAAAAAATCCAAGCAGCAGATTGGAAAACAATTTTTTAACTTTGGGAAGGATAGCTCGGGATGTTACAGTAAATAGCGACTCGTTTCTTGGCTCTTTGTTTTCTAAAAGTTCAATTTTGTTTCTCACTTCATCACTGAGACGTTCTTCAAAAGCCGTTTCAATTCATTCGTCAAACATTCAATTCGCTGCATGACAATCCGTTTCTCAATTTTTTTTAATAAAAATTATTCTCAATCCATTGGTGTCTAGCGAAGACAAAACACGGAGAGTTTCAAGAAGAAAGGTCTTGAGGTTCAAATTCCAAAAAGGGCAAATGCATTCGCAACTCACTCGTGGAAGGTTTATTTCAATTGTATCTTGCGTTGGGATATCATGTAATACCAGCTTCTCCTTCTTCGTCTTCCGTGAGTTAGTAGATCAACGAGAGGTTAAAATGTGTTAAATTTTCTACAATTCCTGGAACTATTTTGACAGCGCATGTTTTTTTCTAATAGCATAGCGTATATCTTTTATGTTATATTTTCTAATAATTTTTGCTCAAATCAAAAAAAAACAACAAAATTTCTTGCATGGTAGATGGCAACAATTCCCAACCTAGATAAAGAAATTTGTGTTCAAGCTGAGCCTTTCTTTTTTTACAATGCAGCCAACCATCTGTTGTCGAATCGCTGAACCTTTAAGAAGAAGAGGACAATATCAGCTTTTACGAGCAATTTTCGTCAGATTTTTCATAAGTTTTCGAAACTCTTACATCAGTTATTCAATAGTATCCGGCCAAAAAAAAGTCTTGATAAGTTCGTGGCAATCAATAGTCATTGCCTTTTTTTTTGAAGGAAGACTACAACAAATTGATTGCAAAGTTGAGTGACTGAAAAGATTGTCACCACAAGTGACTGTTCATTTTTTTAAATCGTTCAAAAGGCGAAACGTTTTTCCTCCAACAATTTTGCAGAATTCTTTTGAGTGCATTACTAGCTTAGTCCAATTAATCCCAACAAAAAAAAAATAATTGAATGACTATAAGCGATGACCATACTCAAGGCACTTAGTTTCAAGGCTAAAAAAGTTAGCAATCCAGTAAAGGTAAGGCTGTAGTTGATTTCGGCGAAAAAAAAAATTTCTCGTATCTTCTGCAGTCCATACAATCCAGAATATTGCCATTCTTAATAAATGAAAAGGTGAGCGATTTTTCACGATCGATAATTTCCCTTAATATTACGTGTAACGTTACGCTTCGTCAAGTGGGAACTCTCTTTTCATGAATACACCTGCCGTCCCGTGGGGTAACATCGTCTTGATCTACCAACGGAATAAGAAACGAAGGCATAATGCAAGTCTCTAGGAATAATTTCGCAAAAATGTGTCATCTTAAGATCAAATTTTCAAGTACGGATTCAATTTGAAGTTATTTGTCAAGTTAGATCAGCTTCTAGAGTAGAGACTACGTGATTTGCGATCCATTATTTTGGTTTGTTCATTATTAAAAAGCTTAGTGTTAACTAAATGACTTGAGTTTATCTGAATTTTTTTTTGATTAATAAAACACTCTGCAGCAATAAATTCGCCATCTCTGAGTTGCTTAGTGTTCATGGTGGACTTCCGCGAAAGTGTGATCAGATCTTTTCAAGAAACATCCTGTACTCACCTGCAGGGGATGTAAGTCGAAAGTCGAAAGAAGGCAGCTTCTTGGGTTAATACTTCCCAGAGATTTTCTACAGTATATTGAAAGCTATGCAAAAAAATCTTTTTAAAGAATACAAAAACAGTTGTTTTTAATTTGAAAAGGAGTGAAAGAAAATTAGAAATGTAAATAAATATGAAAACTAATTAGGCTGAGAGTGTGCAACGGTGTTGTCCAACCTATCGTGATGTGAAGTTCGTGTCAAGTTTAGTCAGAATGAAGCTTAACGAGACCATTTCGTTCGCAATGGCGCAGTTACCTTAAATTGTTCCCTTGCTTGCTGCCAAGATCACGGAAACATTAAATATGTGGGATGTTAGCCGTTTTTAGAGGGAAGTTCATGCCATATACATTCATGTGATGCTGGAACCAAAAGGTAGCCTGCTTTGATACCTGCGGATGGTGCCTGCCGTGTAAGCCCCACGTTCCATATCTGTTTTCTATCAGGAGCGTTCATTGTGGAATTGGGGTAAGAAAGTGAGCAGAGCGCTTCACTTTTCCGTTTGCTTTTTTATTTTCTGGACCAAGAGTGCCCTAATATAGAAAAGCCCGTAAGCACGAACATCTTTAAAAAGGGCTCAGAGCCGAACTTGTCGATTACACGATAAATACATGCGGACGACCTCACGTCATGTGATTATTTTTACCGAGGGACGAAAGATTTCAGATTTTTGTTTTCCTTTCTCACTTGACGATCTGAAAACTTTTCCAATTTATAGAAATTGGAATAAAAAGAATTATTTGTTTTTTAACGCCCGCCTCAGTCGTTCAACAGATGTTATAACTTTATTTGTTGTTACTTTTTAATCTTTGCTGTGTTTTTAAAGCTAGGCGATGCCGCCGGCTCTTTGCTTTAAATTAAACGGGTTTTTACGGCTTAATGAAAAATTATTAAATGTTAAAAAAGCGTGTACTAAACATAATTAAAAAAAAAAAAAAAAAAAAACTTTAAAACTCAAAAGTAAAATTCTTAACAAAGTAAAGATTAAGTTAATGCTCAGTTAATTGATGCTCATTTTATCATTTAATTCAGGTGAAATAATAACAGTAGTAGCAGCAGGTGCTACGCGTCAAGAATTATAAAAGCAAAATAATTATAATCCGGTATATATATATATATATATGTATACTATATATATATACTATATATATATGTATGTGTTTGTGTGTGTGTGTGTGTGCGTGTGTGTAGGCATTTAATTGAATTGAAACTCTTTGTAGAATAAAAATAGTAAAAATTCCGCTAAAGCAGATCATTGAGTTGTTGCTCTTGTAAAATAATTAAATATTTTGCACGTCGACCATGGGCTTAAGCCCAAACTTTGAGAAGAGCGGTTTTAAAAACATTTTTTTTTTGTACTTTGCATGATCAGGTAGACTTACTTCTTCTTATCATTAACAACAGTTTAGAACGGAGGTAAACTCTAATAAAAGCATCTAACTGCCAGTAAGGAAGAATTAATAGCTTTAAGGTCGAATCAGATAATAACGTTTGAAAGAATATTAGGTGATGTAGCGAACGGTTTAAGTTTTCTAAAACATTTGTAAAAGTTCCTTACGATGCAAAGCGTAAACTATTACAGAGTTTTTCATGTCGCATTAATGAGTAGTAAGAGAAAATATTTTTTATTGAGATTTTATATCGCGAAGTGTGTTAGTATGTGTCTTATTCCGGGTAGATCGATCTTTGTAGTCATGTCTAGGACGTTTTTCTTCTTTCTTTTAGCTACGAAAAAAATGTCTAAAGAAGATGTATTCGTTTGGGCATTTAATCTTCGATAACTATTCTAACAGCTCCCAGCACGTTTTCAAGTAGCTTTTCAAAATTGCGGCCCGGCCGCTAAACCATTGGAGTCATTCAATGCAATCGCTCAGTTTTGAATCGAGCTGGGAAATTTCTGTATCCCATAATATCCCTAATAAAAGCTGAAAGTTATGATCATTACAGATATTCGGGTAATGGCCTTCTAGCGAGTCTTGATCAAAAAACCAAGATATACTTTTCGTTATTAAATCACTCAAGGCCACGAAAATTTCCAATATTCGCTTTTGAAAATGAGCAAGTTGTAGCAACCAAGTCCACAGTGGCTTTTGGAGCGTCAGAGCACATGTGTATCCGAAATCTGCCTTAAACACTGTCAGGGTTTATCTACAACTGCAACGTTCCCTTTAGAGACATCTCCGTGAAAGACCAAAACGTTGTTGTTGTTGTTATTATAGTTACTACAGGACCAAGGACTGTGACTGTGCTTTTAGTCGGTCATTCTTGTGCCGTCTTTACCGACGGCGGTGCTACCGCATTGATAGTTACGACTCTTATCTATTCAGCTCGGCTATCCGGTAGCGGAGGTAAAACTTGGTTTCATTACAAGTGAATTAACAAATTCAATATGCTTCTGCAGAGTGCATAGAGAGAGGAGGTAACACGGTTTCTAAAGAAAATCTCATTTGCGAACTTTTGCTTTTTTGCAAGGTAAACTGAATTGTTTCCTCAGTTAAGATTAAAGTTTTAATTGGAATGTTTACGTTTCTTTAGTTATTATCAACGCGTACTTAAGGCTTATCTTTGAGTTAAAATGAAATTATCAGGTGTTTTGTGAAGAGAATCTATCCACAAAAAAAAAAACACAATTTTTAAATTAAGGACTATTCTGGGCCGTAATCGAAAAAAAAAAACTCAACTCGTAATCTCTGCTAGATATAGATACTTAAGAGTGAATTTACAAGCACTCCTACCGACCGTGTGCTTAAGGAAATCTCTTCAGCGAAATCGTTAAGAACAATAGTTCTTATGGTAAAAACCCTTTCGAGTGATAAACGATTAACACTAACTTTTCGATTAAAATATTTCGTTTATCATCACTTATGCATTTTGCGCTTAACGTTTTAAGTTAAATGCCATTGTTTTTATTAGATAAGAATATTATTAACTGAAATAGCTCTCACTTTTTAATCAATTAGAGTATTAATCTATTGATACAGTATTTTAATTTCCGCTAATTACTTGATTATAATTGACTCTTACGTCAGATGTGTCGATGTATCTCCTAAAGCATTATTAATTGCGGGGTTTAGTTACGAGCGTGGCGGCAGCTCTTTTGAGTCGCGATCATTTGCAATGAATTGTTGTAAACGATTAAAAGCTGAAAAGTGTTTTAATAATAAGTCCTCCAATGCTTAGCTCACGTAGGGCTAAAGAAAATGTAACTAAAAAGATGAGTGAACCAGGAACCAATAAAACAGAAAATTCCACTAAACTAACATAAAACTGAAAGGGCGAATGAACGAGCATTTCTCTTTGATCATTTCCGGCTGAGTTGCACTAGGACAGACATTACTATAAATGCTTCGCAATCGAATTTTTCTACGAAATTTCGTAAAATAGAATCCGCGTTCGCTTCTCGTAGCGCATTTTAACTATTTCATTGAAGTCTATATCTAAGTACTTAAGGTATAACTTAGGTAGGCTTTAAAGTATTGTTGACCGTTTGGTTTATAGCGCCAAACCTAGAGGCCTTCTTAAAATTCTCCTTTCCGGGTTTTCCAAAATTCAGTTTGCTTATCTACCTCTACAAAATCATTCAAACCTGATTCCCAACCTTTTGAATGGAACGACTGCACCTGTCTTCTATGCTTCGAATCAAATATTTTTTTTTCCATACAATAATCATGTGTTCTCCATACGCAAATTCCACTTCCATATGTACGTGCCTCGGAACGCACCTACAAAGTTAAACGTTTTTGATTAACTTTCCATTAGGTTTCTTCTTAAAAATGTGTTACAAGACCACTTCCTTCCTAAAAAAAAAAGATCAAGAAAGGAGGGAGAAAAATGAAGTTGAAGATAAAATATATAGATAGATAATCTTTGAAATTTAACGTTTGGATCTGTTGTCTGTCGAAGCAATTTGATAAGACAACATCCAGCGGCTTATGAACGATACGTAAGCGATACATTGCTTCAACTAGTTTGGGAGACAGTCCGTCGAACGTTCGAACGAAGCTGTGCTCTCAAATAAGAGCATTGTTGTACAATCAAAAGACACTCCTCTGCACAAGGCTAGACCGACTTTACATTCACATTGTATAGCTCACTTATTTACACTTGTATAGCTCACACCTCGAAAGGCCGTACCCAGGGTTAAGCAACCGTCTGCGACTCGTGGCTCTTTGTGCATGCGATCTATGAAGCTGAGCATCCTTTTCCCTTGCACCCCATAATTCGGATTATGACGCCTTTGGGTTGTCGGCATTACGCCTTTCCTAGTCACAGCTTCTCTTGTGTTCAGCTTTTTCATACACAGACCTTGGTTAAATCTTAAGTCTCTTTAGTAGCTGCTTGCTTTAAAAAGAAAGCAGATAAGATTAGGTTTTTTTTAAAATATTTTCCCAGCTTATACTGTCATCTTAACTGGAAAAGTTTTCCTCCCTTCCGTTTCTTTCCTATTTGGTGTACGCTACTGTGTTATGCTGTCGTATGTGTAGTACAAATTAAATTAAATTATTTAAAATATTTAAAAGAATCATTATAAGCATTTTTTGGGTGGTTTTGCTTATCATAATCTTAGGCAAACAAACGTGTTTAAATGTTAGTTAGAAGGAAAAGAAAACAAGAAAAAAGAAATCCAAATGTATGCAGCAACAGCAGTTGTGTGCGTTTCTGTGCTGCAATGTATGTAATGTTTAGCTATTTTTGAGTAATATTTTGTGTCACACTAATTATATTTGTTCAACACCTTATCATTCCTTGTATCTTTTTGAATGGATTTTTCCCTCTATACGTGATTTCTATGGCAAACGTTCGTGCATTAGGCAGCATAGTGGGGTGTGTTTATAACATAACATAGATATTGATATATGTTGTTAAGTATTATGCTTTTAGATACAGTTATTGATATATCCAAGTAAGGCGGCATTATTGTAAACGCCAAACCCAATTAATATTTATGATATATTGAAAGAAATTAAACGAAGTGATAATTCTTAATTTTTTAACAATTAATGTTTTTTTTTATTTTTTATTTTATAGACGCATATACACTTATATGCGTTGATATATAATATGATGTTGATTCAAGCACGTATAGTATGGATATTTGGATAAAGATAACGAAACAAAACTACGACGATGATGAGATATAAAAGTTTGCTTTACTTTGTTTTCGATTTTCAAGGGAAAAGCAAAAACAAAAAAAAAAAAAAGAAAAGTAAAGGGAAACATATTAACGATAAAATGCCTAAGATGAATTGCGTCTTTGGAAGTCCTATTGACAAGGCATTTATTTCTATTGAACAAACAGTATTTTAAAAAGATTTTCAGACGCTTTTACATCACGATCCCTGCATAATTTTCCAATGAGACAATTATCCCGGTTTGATGATTTCTGAGTGAAAAATTATTGTCGACTTTCTCAGAAAGACATGTGATGTCATTAAGGAGATTTTGTAACGACACAAACAATCAATAGTGTCATGGTGCAACGTTTAGTTTATATCACCATCTTCGTATGTGTTCCAAGATTGCCTCCTTTCTATGGCATACATTAAGGAATTTCCTCTAAATAATACAAACTCAAGTTTATCAGACTGCTTGGCGACTCTCCGATGCTGAGCAAAGAAGACAACCTCCATCCGTGTGCTGGCACAAGCTACAAACACTCTTCTCGCCTTGGTTTATTTATTCAACAGAAATGCTAGTGGACAACAGGATTGGAAATTTTCTTCGCTCAATTCTTGTCATTCGCTTTGAAGCTTTGCTGAAAATCAATTAAATTTCATTCCGTTTTACTAGAGATATAAAAACCCAGAGAAATAAGTGTTTTGAAGCAGCTTGCTCCTGATGCTCCAATACAATTTCTTAGTAAAAGTCTTCACTGACTTCACTGCGCGAGTCACAAAAATTATTGAGCTGTGAAAGAAAGATCAAGAGTTTTTTGTATTCATAAACCTATATCGACCTGAACTGAATGAGTAAAACGAGTATATACGTTTTGATTAGGTGTGCAAATAAATTCATTCCGTTTTTGAATAAAATGCAACTTTATTTAAATATGTACTTGTTACGAAACTTAATGCGCTTAGTTAATCGTTATCTGTGTCTTTTGCCGTTCGCCGGGCAGCTGATGGATGAAGCTATCGTAAAAACTTGCCGAACCCATTTTTGCACTTCATGAACCTTGATCTGCTAAATATGACCGTATTCATCCGAATAAGTGGCAATCTGAAGGACGAGCTGAAAATTATTTCCTTGATTGCTCTTGCTGGAGACGGACGGACTTTCTCATCGTTGTCAATCAAAGTTTTTTCACCGGAACCGCGCAAACCACTTGCCAACGGTTTCGTAGCTTATTGCGTTTTCACTGCAAGTTAAGTTAATTATTCCGGTTGCGACGGCTTGTAAAGAACTGCAACTTACATCATTCAAACATGAATTTCTAATGTATTGAGCGCGCCAGGTAAGCGTTATGGAGTAACAAATTTCCGTAGAACGAACTTATATGTACACCTAATGATTTGAAAGGAAAAAAAGGCTTAAATTTCTTCTTCAGACTTTTTTATAAACGCTTTCAAGTGACATCTAAGGATATATTCTGGCCTTACGATCGATCAGAGGTCAATGTGTTCTTGACACAGTTCTTTTGCTTTTATATCAATCTTAATAATCCGAAGGATTAGTGATAACAAAACGCTCCCATATCGGTTTCATTAAAAAAAAGGGCTGTTAGGTTTCGCAAATCGCACGGAAAAAAAATGGCTTGTCCATGTGTATTTATGTCGCTAATAAGCTGCTGCCTTAGCGCACATATTATTTGCACATATTTTCAAACACTTTCCCTACAAACGGCAATGAAGAAAATATAATAATTTTTTTCATTAATATATATATATATGTAATTTAATACCGTTAATCCACATTTAGATCAGGCGGTCGGTCTTTCATTTATAATTTCCAACACAAGGCAAATAATTATTTTATTTTCATTACTTTTCTTAAGTCTATGACAAATATTATATTAGAGTGCATATACGTATGTAAGTGGCTTTAAATGCACAGTAACAGTTGGGTTTATATTACCTACGTTCCCGCTCAGTACCTTGCAACTTGGCCTTAAAGCAACTTTGTAGATAGAGAAAATTCTTTTGAAAAAAAAAAAAGAAAAAGAAAAACATTTACGCAGTCTAAGTCTAAATGTACTCACATAACCGGGCAGTTTTATGGTTTATTTATTTATGATATCTTTTCGCAAATAGATTAAGATATTTATAATCTTGTAAAAGTGAAATGTTTTAACTGCGGCAAAGAGATATCGTTAAAGGTAAAGACAAAAAGATACCGTATGATATGAAAGAGTGTTTGCTTGTACATGTGTGTAAACGATAATATAAGATTGCTAAGCTGACTTTTTTTTTTTTTTATTTTATTTTTATTTTGTTTATTAAAGCAAATATTTTCTTAGTTAGACATTGACTCATAAGTAATTCAGAAAAAATTTTTAGCAGAAAAAAAGATGAAAATCCAAAGGTTTGTCAGCAACAAATATTTACTTAGATAATAGAACATGCGTCAGTTAGCGACAATCAACGATAATCACATACACACTCTGTTGTGTGAATAATGAGATCTGATTCCGTATTTCATTGGACCATTGAATCATGGCGGCAGCTATGCGAAACCTTTACCAACTGATTCGGAATGTGTAAAAAACTTTTATTTATTTATTTATTTTTTTTATATTTCGTTTATCGCGAGAAGAGCATTGACGGAAAGCAGCTAAGATATAGAACAAACCTTGTCAGAAGTTGTAACATAGAGATTTAGAGCCAATGGGATTTACCTTAATAGAAAATCAAACGGAAGGAATGGTTCCCTAATTTACTCCATGAAAGTTTCGAGAAGGGCTGTCTACTAAAATATGTAACGCAGTAATCCAAACATGTAATAACTCGATGCAAAGTTTTTTTATTATTGCTCATGAGTCAATAGACATTTCTAGTAATGACAATAACACAATAAATTATGAGCCCTGCGTCAGCTCTTTAAAAAAAATACATTTTTTCTTTTATTGTTTTTACGGAAAAATATATGCAAGCCAAACGTCCTCGCTCTACTCTATAAGAAGGTGGCGCGGAATAGGAAATATTGACATTTGAAAAAGTCAAGCAAAGTCCTAACTGATTAAAGGTTGTTGAACAATCACCAAGGACGCTTTCGCGGAAGAGGCAAAGGAAGTTTAATTGAATAAACGCGTTTTACGCTGAATAACGCTGATGATGGATCCTTGCAACTTTGGCCGCATTACTCATTGAGAGAGAGTTAGAAAAAAGCGTCGACAACCTTAGCAAATGCTTATGAATCCAATCGCCTCACACAGAAGATTGGATTGTTAAAGCTGCTTGCTATAGAAATTAAGAGGAATTTAGTTCAAGATATGAGCGTGCAAATGATGATAACAGTGAAAGTGAAGACCTGGATAGATGATGAAGTAACGGCATCGCCATTGCTTAATGTGTTCGTTAAATCGGTTTACAACCTGCGGCACGGTGTGCGAAGAGTACATAGTGGATATTTACAGTCGATATGGTCAAGGTTTTCTTACGTCAAGGGACGACGAAAGAGAGACTGTCTAATACATCGGTTACTCAAGCAAAAACAAAGTTCCCAACAATATATATATATGATGCACGATTAGAAAATCCTTTGCCCTTTGCTTGGGCTGGAATTGAACGAAAAAGTCGTATTTCTTAGAGCGGTTGCTTGCAGCCGTATTCTACGCAACACCAGGGAAATTTTCTTTTTTGGGGGATTTGAATTTGTGATCAAAGGATTATAGGTAGGGAAAGAGAGGAAAGATGGAAGTAGTATACGTGGAACCACGTGGCATTGTGGTTGAAAGCTTTCATGTTAGACTATTCCATAGGAGGGCATTGTGGTTCAAAAACAATGGGTCGTGATAAGGTGGCTCACGGTACGCGGGTATTACAGGACTGGTGGATGAGCACGCTTAGGGAGCGCAGAAATGTCATAATCATATCCTTTTTTCGTGATTGCACTCAGTTAACTGCACTGTATTATAATAGAATTGTTATTGAATAGTTTTCTGCGCCTATTGCTCTTAAACGTGATGCAAAGTCACAAAAACTATGACTCGTGACCGGTCACAATGTCAGAATAAGAATGTTACTGAAAATTCTGATAAAATCGGTGCACTTTCTTTATATGAAATTATTTTTGTTAGAGAGACCTGCTCTAGTCTCACATAGAGTATTAGTAGCGCAAAAGGCAGGTTACGACAAGTAAGTGAGCTACATTCGTTTAAGAATGTGTCAACTACAATAAGAGAAATTTTTATTTTGAAATTTTTTGTAAAATGGAAAATGATGATATATGTGCAAAAAGGGATAAGCTTAGAACTATTAGTTTGTGTGTAAATTAGTGCAAATTGCTTACTCTACGATATTGTACACGATTTGTTTATCATAAATTAATAATGGGTGTTACGAATGCCGAATCATCAGTTTTGCTGTTTTCGTCCAACAACATAGAGTCATAAAGCATTACTGCGTATGCCTTAATTATGTGCAGACAGCCGAAATGCGATACATTGTTGAACGGGACACAAAAGTAACGAAATAGTGGCTGGCAAGTGTGTCGTGTTTATTGTAGTTGATATTCAACGCACTACAACTGAAAAGAGAAAAAGTTTTTTTTAAAATAACTTATCAATGTTAACTTTTTCTTCTTCGATTAGTCCAACTATCGTTAACATCTAAGAAAAATTGAAGGTAGTTCGATTTGTTAGTTTATCAGTTGAAGCATTAAATAACTTTATCAAACCAATTCATGTTATAATCCATTGAATTATCTTAGAAAGTCAAGTGCAGCTGCATTGGAAATGTTAAGAAAATGTTATGCTTACGAATGGAAGAAGGACATCCACATGGAGGCGTGAGTGGTATATGGATGGGGAAGTAGTCGAAGAACACGAAATACGTTCAGAAAGATCATCAAGTTCAACCGCTAAAGGAAATAAAAGCGAAATCCCAGACTATGTAGTCAGTAACGGTCGATTATATTTTGCCGATTGATACTCGAAGTGGATGTTTTCTATTTTTTTAGTAAAAACTTCTTCTTCATTTGAACATTTTCTTAATGTAAATAAAGCCTCAGTGGCCGATTAGGCAAAGGATCTCGACTATCAACTCAATTTTCAATTCGCGGGGTAGAGTTTGCCATAAGCCGATAGTCTTAGTTACTGGTGCTTTAGGACTTTGGTCGTCGACTAATAATAATAATTTTAAAAACTTTAAGAAAACGTATCTTCGGCTGAGGATGAATCTTCTTTGCTCGCCATCATTCACTTTATCATATCCACATCCATATCTACCACAGCGTGATGAGAACAATGAGTAAAAAGAAACGAAGGTGCTTTCAGTTTACGCTTTGCTGTGAGTGCGGCCTTTGGTTTGCTTGGTCCACCTGCAATTTGCATGCAAAAACTTTCAATGTTTTTGCCAAATTTGATTTTTGGGTCTAATGGAGCATCAGCAACATGTACCCGCATAAGTGCAAAGATGTATAGATTGACAGACGGACAATGTTACATAGATTCAAAGTCAGTTGACGATGATATAATTTCCCATAAAAGCGGTTATTGTATGTATCTTCTCGTTCTGCTGTGACCTACTTTCCCAGCAAAGGGGGTCCTTCCGAGGCGTTGCATTAAATTCACCCAAAGATGCGAAAGGCAGAAATCAATATGGAGCGCGTACTATGCGCGGTGAAAACTAGTTTCATCGCCTTCGATTGCAGTCTAGTGGTGGAACTGATTTTGCAAACTGAGGTGGACACTGAAATACTGCAGGGGCTGCCTTTGGGATGTTTCAAAAGTTAAGAAAAAGTGAGCATACCTTCGTTGTTTTTTGGGGGACATAAAAAGAATTGAGTTACTCAGAAGAGAAAGCAAGAAAGCTTAAGTTCCTAAAGTTTTTCTGTACAAGTTTATATCTCCAAACTAAACTAAAATATTGGAATATGAAGAGCCAATTACGATTCGCATGAGTAGCACAGTAAATGGAAGCTAACGGCTATCAAGACAAGTCAGAGTTCGCGGGTTCAAATCTTAGCAATGCAATGAAAATTTAGTCGTTGTTATAGTGAGTGCTCAATACCAATGGAACGCACATGCACTAGGCAGCTATAGTTCTCCGCTATCCTTCTCTCCCCTTCTAATCATTAGCGTGTTACAACTATGGGCGAGATACCCTGGGTGATTGTTCATATTATAAAGAAAGAATAAGAAAGAAATTTAAGAGAAACAGGCGACAAGTTTGAAACGCAAATTTTTTTAAACTCATAATATTTTTATTATACAAAGGACGAGACTGTATATCATAGTTGTTTTAATGCTTTGATTCAAGTAGACGGTGGGCCAAAGCGCAACACTTATCGATTGAGCACATATGTGCTAATACACTATCGCTCCGCCTTATCTCTCTTTTTTCTCATTTCTTCCCCGTGTTAAGAGTGTAGGAGACTGAGTCCCCTGAGTCGGTCCTCATATTAAATATTGGGGAATTTGAAAAGAAACTTCGTTTTTATGATCAAAAGAAAGAAGAGTAGAATTAAATAAAGCCTTCATTTCGGCTTTATCAGCTTCTAATGGCCGAAGCAATTGCGCCGAAACAAGTTTTTGTAAATCACTTCCGACATTCTATCCACTCACTGCCTCAATAATATTTTTCTAGCTCGTGCATCTTTCTTATCTTTTCGCTAGCAATACACTCAAAATGCTGCTTAGTGCTGCCTAATACTGCTAAGGAAGTAAACGAAAATTTTTGGCCCAGAATCGAACCGAATTGTTCCCACACAAGCATAACGCTATCAGCTATCAAATAAGTGGTGACAATTGTGAATTAATTGCACTGTAGGGGAAGAACGAAATTACTTTCCGAATAGCCTAATGTGTATGCATGGATAACAAGAGGACTTCATTATAATAAAAGGAATTTCGATTAAGGCAAAAAAATAAAAAAAAAATCATAAATGTTTGTTAAATTTTTATAAACATAATATTTGATTATTATTAAGAAGTCTTAGTAAGGCCCGTAATGTAGCATTAATTCACTTCAGAGAATTATGAACATATTAACGAATTCTTTTTGTTTCGATTTAGAAAAAAAGAAATGAACAGAAATATTCTGATAAATCCGTCTTCAATCTCATTTGATTTATTTCAGCTATTTTTTCCAGTAGCTGATTTCTATATTAGGAATTTCATCTGCAGCCTTGCATGTCTTAACGAAAGCTATCATTAACGAAAGCATTTTAAATCATTAAAGCAGTTTTTATTTACTTATTTATACATATATATATATATATATATATATATATATTTATATTTTTTTTATCCTAACATAAAATATTCTTTATGCTTTTTCCTATATTAAGTCTTCTCATTCTCAGTTGATAATAAGTTTGCCCATAAGTTTACGGGAATTCTTGTTTTTATTGAAAACTATGTGTGAGCGGGATTCGGTATTTTGATGTTTTCGTGATTTGTTTCATTTCGTTTGTTATTATTTATATGCTTTTTTTCTGCTAGATTGTTATGCCTTTTTAATAACACATTTTTTAATCTTTTTTCTCCCCTCAAACGCTTAATTTGTGAGAAAATTTTATTGCACAAATTTTTATTAAAAAAGAAACAAAGACTACACTAATCAACTAAAAACGGCATAACGGTGTTAAAATCATAGTTGTTTGAATTTAAATTTCATAATTCCTACTAAAGTTATACTTATGCATAATATTATTCAGCTTCTTCTTCTCCTTTCTTTTCTTTTCAATTTCAATCCTTTTTCTTTTTTTTTCTTTTTTTTTGTGCTCAATGACGTTTGAGCTTGAGTTGTGAAAGTTACTTTCCCTTTTTATACATTCGCCTTTGCTATATCTAAACTTGGGAAGAAATCCGAGTAGACAGACGTAGTGAAAACCTATAATTTTTATAAAACTTGTTTCCTTTTTTCGCTTTCGTAATATGGTCTTTATCCGAAACTCATTTGCTTTTATGTCGAGTTTTTTTCTTTAATTCTTTTCTTTTTTTCTAATCAAAGTTTTATGGAAATTTTTTATTCGAACATTTTTTTCACGATCTCTATGACTAACACAAAGTATTAAAATTTGATGCAGCGCAGATAAGTAAGTGAATATACTAAGGAAAGATAGGTAGCGATACACGGAGCGTACTTGATCCTTTAAGTCATTAGGAGAATGATTAGCGTTAGGACAACCAGACTCAAGTCGTATATTAGATATCGCTCTACATGATGTAGATAGGGAGTACTTAACCTAAACTTATGAACCTGATTCTCATATACAAAAGCGTTAAGTCACTAGAATGCTTTTAAGCTAAGCTTATGAAGCTGGCTCTCAACGACAAAGACGGTTTTGACCCGTTGAGATATTATAAGTGCTGTGCCTGCAGAACTATAACCCTCCTAACATAAACTCTTAACAATACGGGACTGAAAACCAATGCGTATGTGACTATGGGCTAGCGCTATCACTTGTGGTACAGGGTATATTAAATTTGCTTTGACGTATGTAACACGTAGAAGGGCTTAAAACGGACCCAGCTTTTATTCTGCTGAATCGATCAGAATTATTATCTAAATCCATCTAAGCCTGTCGGTTCGTCAGTCCGTCCGATGGTTGTCCATGAAAATTTGTGTTCAAGCATTTCTTGAGATATTTGTATGAAATTTGGCACACTGGCGTGTTTTTACCGTGGACGTAACCCTCAGTCACCTAAGACGATCATGGGAATAATTAAAATGTTATTGCTTTTGTTTATAATTTAAATTCATTTACGTGGTATATGTAAACATAGAATTATAATAGTCGGGCCATATATAAGAAACGAAATATTCCAAAAAATGTAAGTTCAGAATACAAATGTCGCTTAAATACACATCATGGCTGAAGTAAGGCTAAATTAAAAAGTTCATTTGAGTTTCAATTCCTTTTTTTCTGTTGCATTTTGTTTTGTAAATAAATTATTATCTGTTTTGAGATTTACACCTGTAGACGCACTAACCAAGTTTCCATAAAGTTATGTTTTAATCAACTTTACGATAATCCACGCAGTGCGTAACTTCTGAATACGCCATAGTTACATCCAAACACACGAGTTTTACTATTAACTACAAAGTGTGCAAGGCTTACGTACATACAATCGCGATCAATCAAAGATGTCTGTGTATTTCTTTGTTCGTGCACCGTTTGTTAGAATTCTCACGGTCAAAAAAATTTGATATAAGACATTAAAATAACGCACACATGCACACGGTAGCTTATTATGGCAGGTTATGGCTGCCAGCGGATGAAATACTTTGATCAATAATGGGGCCACGATTGAAAAATGAGCAAAAAAAATTTGAAAATATTTGGAATTATTGTACTCAATAACTAAGATGCTTTAGCATCTATTGCTTTGTAGCTAATTAGAAGAGCAGTGATGACCGGAGGATTAATCAGTTCGTAATCAGTAATGAAAAGCTTTACCGCTATCGAGGCCGCAAATATCGGACGTAATTTGATCAAATTCTTTCATTTAATTATTTAAAGTATGGCACAAGGATCTAATAAAAAGTGTTAGGCGATATGTACGTAGAAGCACTCATGGGCTTCTCAAAAGGTACTTTTATAATTGAACACATTAACGATACTTTATGTACAATCAGCAAATCCTTAACTACAAGAAAGCGTATCACGGCCCCTTTTATGCTTATTATATACAGCGGATATGTTAATCACAAATTTTTGTTAATATATCTACTGTTCTAAGCACTGACGCTAGTCCGATGACATCTATATCGTACAAACAAAATGCCATTACACCATCTTCATACTTGAAGAAAGGCTTAGCCTAGTGGAAGGCAAAAGTTAACCCATCTAAGTGCGTTCATATTACTTTTAGTCCAAGAAACATGTGTTCTTGTGAGCATCTTTAAATTCTTCCAAGCAATATAAGTAAACTGTCTATGAATCCACCTAGAACGGAGTCTTACTAGAATGTGTCACTATCTCTGAATCCAACTGCATCGGAACTTGATTGGGACGTATCATACGTGCTGCTGGGGAAGATAACTTAAGTCAAATTAAAGTGATGGACTGTGATGGCTGTTAGGTTAGAGTTCTATCGCTAGGTTATAGCTTGCGTTTCAAGCTTAAAAAAAACAAAACATAGAGCGATCAGCAATTTTTAGAACTGTAACAGGGTCTTCGGATTCGCAAGCTTCAACCGTTGGTAACTTCATACCGAAGGCTAGCGCGAATTAGATATCTAATAGATAGATATCTAACTCTTGCAGGTTGAATTCTAATAGAGCGCAAGGATAGTCACACAAAGTTTCACAAACCAATCGTGATATATACGTGATGCTGCCGTAACAAATTTGAAAGACATAAGTGCTGCTGATGGCCTTCAGGATAAATGTCCTCTTTGCCTGTGTGAGGAGCAAGTGAAAGAGATAGCCCGCTATCTAGTGTGTGCCTAATCTGCATTGTGCCTACTGACAGAGCACTCACCATAGCTACCATCAAAGCAAACTCTGCCGTACCGAGATTTCAACCCGGGAACAATGACTAGATAGGTGCAAATCTTAACGACTCGGTTTTTTCATGTTCAGGTTGATTTAATACCTACACCCTTCAAATAAAAAAAAAAACATTTTTCAAGTTTTATCATTCAGGTATCTAATAAATACCCTTTCGATAATCGAATCATCTAATCCTCGATCCTTGAATGGGTAAAAAGCAAAAATGTTCTTTTATAGTAGACACAGATATGTATGTGATGAAAAATCGAACTGAAAATGAGGTATAATTTCTCGGTTAGTTGTACGCTACACCGCTACTCGTGGTAGAAGAATATATTAAGTTTGTGCGAATATATGTAACACGCAGAAGGACTTGAGATAGATCTAGTTTTTATTATGCCGATCGAGTCAGGAAGCGACCCTAAGTTTGTCTGTCCGTCTGTCCGTCTGTCCGGCTTGTTTCCTTGTGTTCAACATGCAAGCCGCAATTTGTGAGATATTTTGAACAAATTCGGTACACTAACGTATGTTAGCCCAAGCACAAACGCTATAGAAGATGGTTTGGATAGGACCACTTTTCCAACCACTTCCGTTACTATGTAGATAACTGTAGCCTTGTGTAGGGTATACAAAGGTGCACCGTGACTCACGATAATATTTGTACTTGCCTTCATTTGAAGTGATCTAGTTCATGGATCTATTTCTTATTGATAGCCAACAGCTACGGACGATAGTATAAACGTGCCCCGTCAAACATCTCCCTAAGCTTAGTAAAGTAGGAAAACTTTGCATTTTAAAGAGAAGACATCGTAACTAAACACTCTCTTGCAACAATCCGCCCGGAAAAATTTAAAAGCATCTTCTTATAGAATCGATTCAAAATAAAGTTGGATGGGTAGCCTTGGTTGTTGGTTCCATTTCCCATAAACCCGGAAGTCAGAAAATTGAAAAGCAATTTCTTTACATTTACATCATTCGAGAAAATTTTCAAATCATAAAAGAAATGATGATATTAATCTATATAAAGTTATGATATTTCCTTCTTTTTTTTTTTAGTTAAACACTTTGTCAAAATTATGTCTAACAAACAAAACAGAACAACATAAAAGAAGAGAAAAAAGAAAAGAAAAAAAAAAAAAAAACAGAACAAGAAATACATTATTAATTAATTTAAAACGTTTTTCTAATAGGATCGTTGTAGTGAAACAATTTTGTATAAATATATGTGTGAGTATGCGAACAACATATACATACGTATGTGTGGAAAAAAAGGGAAACTTGTTAAAACATGTTATTTTATAAGGTTATCAGTTGTGGTAAGCGGTATATGAAAGTAATTGTTATTGTACACTTTAAAAGTTGTACAAGCATTTACTATACACTCTCTACATACGCGATAGCAAGTTGGCATTAGGCATAGGAAAACTGTTACAAAGAATGACAAAGCAAGCATTGAAGTGCAAACAATAAACATTTGACAAATATTGCAAGCGTGTGTGTACGCGCGTTCAAAGTATCGAGACAAGTGAGCGCACGCATGACTCCACTTTTATTATGAAATGATTTATCCGCACATATGTTTACCTTCGCATGTATTGTGCTGTAGGTCACATTTATTCATAGTCTTGTACAATTAGTTAGTGGGATGTGTTTCAATCGAAAGCTTTACTCTATAAATTAACGCATGTGTTATAAATTAAAAGATAATCATAATAATAATGATAATCGTAGGTAGATATCGGCGAGGGTATGAATGCACGTCTGTATATCTAGATGCATGCATGCATGCATGCATGCATGCATGTGTATAGAGTAATTAAAGAAAGATTAACGCACACCAATATGTTCCTTAAGAGATTCATACGATAAATAAACACACTTACGGATATGACTTTACAAATATTTTAACTTAATCCTAAAACATTAGACTTTTCAACGTCAATGAACGATTTGTTGTCTTTTGTCTCTTCCCATCATTAACCAACTAAGCCTTGTGCGCATATTTTTACGTACACTCGCTATACAAATATATATATAAATAAAAAAGAAATATACTCATATATACACAGTATAATATTTGTATATGAATGTGAAGTAAAGTCATGTATAAATACGTCAACTAAGCATTATAAATTATTATAATCCAATCGGATTTGAATAATTAATATTTTTCTGTTTTTTTTTTTTTTTTTATTTTTTTATCTCTCTCTCTCTCTCTTTATCTTTTTTCCCCCCTTTTACCACTAAGGCTTTAAAAAAAATTTTAAAAAAAAAAAAAAAAAAAAAAAAAAGACGAAAAAGTAATAATACAAAGTCCATTCTATGCCACACATGCCTGCAAGCATGTTAAGAAAGTCATGTGTGCTTAAAGAAAATACTAATAATAATAATAATCCCAAATAAATGTGACGGTTAAAGCAAAAAGATCAAAAAACGATTCAGTTCAAATCAGATACGAAGAATGAAATATCTTACGTTATGAAAGAATGACTGCTAAACAGCAATACTGTGTCCAAAGTCACACAAGTCACACGTTGCCTCGAAGAACAAATGAAACAAAAGGTGTTAAGAAGGAAGGCATTGAGATTTTCAACTACAACAATAGTTACGTTATATTTGATTTAAGTCGACTTTCAGTTCACGTACATACGATTTCATGAGTACTTTTAAAAAAAAATAAAAAAAAAAAAAATACAAAAATCAACTGCGATTACTATTCTTTAAAATATGTATTCGTTCTACAAAAATCGAGCTTCATGCCGTGGTTGGATCTAAAGTTGTCCCTATATGTATACAAACCTAGGCGTATATAAGAAAGATAAAGGCTTTAGAAAACTTAGAAATCAGTCACACACACAGGAGAACTTTCAACCTTTCCTCTCTATTAGTGATATAAGCACTTAGAAGTCTTTTCTTGATTATTGGGATATGAAAAGCAATTTCCTTAAAATGGCCACAAACTTATTGTGGACGATTTTAGGGTTGACCTAAAGTAGATTAAAACTTGGGAGAATAGAAACTTTTTCGATTGCTTTTCCGGAATAGTCTTTCTTTCTTTCTTTCGTTCTATTTCTTTCCCTTTCCTTTTGCCTTTCTGAGGCACAAATAAATTCCTCAAGAGTTCCGGTTCCAAAGCTATTATGAGTAATGCTATCCATAAAGTATTCCTGCCTGCTTTTCTTCTGTATTAACTTTTAAACGCTACTCCTCTCTATTGTTTAAGGAGTCTCTAGTACTACATCTGTTGATCTGTTCATTCCGATTGGATTCAATATATTTTTTGAAACCTTCCTCCTGTACTTTCGGCCAATAGCAGTTAAAAGGAATCTGGCTAATGGCAAAACACAATTAATTAAGTCTTTATATTTAGCCCACCTATCCCCCTACCTATATAGCTGACGTCATGAGGTAATTAGGCCGATAGCTCAGTTTCCTTTTCTGCTCCACTTTGTTGTTTACTACGTTGTTGAAGTCGTTGTGCGATATTTTCATCAACTCCTTAGTAATCTGTATTTTTCAGCACAATCCAGCCATCTTTGAAGGTCCAATCCTCCTATTTAGGCTATAGAGATCAATTCAAATGATCTTAAGTAATCAAACTGCATCTTTTAGCATTCAAAATACTACGGGTAAAGTTGTTTGAACATTACTTTTATAATGATTCCTATCCTTAATGCGTTCTACTACGGCTATTGGCTCTGATTTGAACACGATATATGAGTTTCGACATAAAATTCCTGCAACTTAAAAATGTCGGAAAATGGGAAGGTTTCCCACGTAACATATTTTATGATTTTTTCGGGCATTATTAATTTAGTATTTCAATGTTGATATGTATTAGGTTGTTTGGAAAGTCATTTCGTTTATTCCAAACACTCGCTTTAATTGCATTTTTCTATGGCTAGGTTCACATACAAAGCGGCACACGTTCCCATTCGATAGTTGACATCGTAGTGCTTGTGTGGGAAAAATTTTGTTCGATTCTGAGGAAAAGATTCCCTTGGGTGCGTTACCAAGACCATGGAAAACCAAAAACATCATTACGAATGAAAAGGCGAAGAAGTAATGTTCAAGCAGATGTGGGGGACACAGCCTCCAGTGCCAAAACTGATTTGCAAGATTTCCTCTCGGCGCTCTTGCACCAAGTTCTGGAAGGAACTGAGAAAGACGAAATGAAGACATCAATTGACAACTCGTGAATGCTATTGTTCTATACCCCATAAAGAAATGGACTTTTGTTAAAGCCAAACAAACGATATTTCTTTCCGAATCACCCAATCCATAATTCAATGATTAAGTTGTTAAGACAGGAAGTTTTAATATGAAATTATTGATCCCACTGCTATCATGCGTTCTACACGAAATACCATAATTTGTATCGCTTCCATTGTTAGATCAAAAAGTTACTCTAACGCGTACATGCCTGGGCAAGAAAAACTAATAATTAGAGTCATATTTAAGGTATTATGTGGCAACCATTAAATCCATATTTGACTACCGGTATTGATTATTCATTCCATGATACCATTCTATTGCCTCCGATAGTTTGTGCACGTGTAAATGAACATCGGAACAACAAAAGCAAAGAAACCTTTTGTTTTTTTTTTTCCTTTTCTTTTTAAATCCGTCACACTTGCATTATGTAACGTAAAATGTTCAAAAAAATTGATGTTTTCAGTAATGGCATTATTTATGCTTAATTTACTTTTCTACGCCAAAAACTTTGTGTTTTCAAAACAAAAAAACCTATGGTTTTTCTTTTCTTTTTCTTCATTTTAAAATATTTTCTTCTGAGTGACAATTATGTCATCTAAATCCACGCGAAAGTTCATTCAAATTCATCGACAATTCAAGCATTAAATTTGTTTACATCGGCGAAGAATGCGAAAGCAATTCGTTCGCAATTAATATCGAAGGTGAAGGGATGCTGACGTAATGTTTGTCATATGTGACTTGTTGGTAGAAATATTTTCTAACATACGTTATTTTGGCAAAGACAGATGCGTAATGAAAATCCGACAAGGACGGATGGACCGATCTGAACGTATACACAGTTAACTGGCTCAAACGTTATACACACGCACGTAGATATTGACAGCACCTTATTGAAAGTTTCATGGACTATGTAACACAAAAAAAAAGTAGTGAGTTTACGTTCACCTTCAAGTTTGTTCGGCGACTCTACTACAGCCCTTTGCCAAACTTGGCGCGCCGATCCATATGCCTACTATTGGTACCGAGAATGATTACTTGTGATATTTAAATGCAGACATGATCATCCCACAAACAGCGGAATTGCGGAAAATTTTGATCAGTTGGGATTATATTTTGAACTTTCTTCCACATAAGTATTCCTACTAAACGTCGGCAAGAGTTGTGTGGTAAAAAAAGTCTGATATTTAATAAATTATAATGAAAATCCTGACGCCGAACTGTAATAGTTTGGAAACTTTATGACGGATATTTCGTATCCGCAATTATTTAATGGCTCCGAAGAAAAGCACGCTTTTGCACGAAAACAAGATACAACTGATGGTATTTTAATACAAAATTAAAAAAAGATAAGAAAAGGGAGAGAAGAAGAAGACTATTAGGTAGTGTATAAAAAATTTCCTGATAATCTGGGGCAATATTCGATCGATTGATGAGCAGATTGTGGAAGAGATAACTTAAGACTTGTAGCCGTTATGTAAAACCAAAGAATTTTGGGATGACCTATGAGTCCTTGATTTTACAATACCTAGGAGCAAGTATTTGACGCTGTATTTCTAAAGAAGATTTCGATGTCGGAATTCCGGGAAGCGCGTCGTTTACGCTAATCAAAAGTGCATCACATACTTTAAAGAGCTTTCTGTTCATCTTTTTGTCTTACAATCAATGAGCATAAATACGTTACTTAATGTGTAATTTTTGTATAAAGACTATCGAGGGATACGGCTGTTTCGTGACCGTGAATTAAATTGAAATTCCTTTTTATTATTATTTTTCTCTCGAATTCTCTGTAAGTGGAGTAGACAAGAATCGAATCAAATTTACTAAACAAATCCTTAAAAGTTTTGTAGATATAAAGAAAGTAATGTTTAATCACTCGATCAAAAGGATACAATAATACAACATTTCTACAATATTTTTACGTTTTGCACATATTTGTATTAGGGACAACAATTCAAGATTTAGCTCGAAACATCCGACATAAATTTCGTTTAGTTTGACGGATCTGCCATTTTTCTATGGACTTCCTTTCGAATAGTGCCGTTTTGCACAGGCTGTCGATAGGTTAGGGCGTTTTAGAATATCATTTTTCGTTTTTAGGACATGCCGTAACTTTTCCCGGTTTTTCTTAGCCCAATGTATGTAGGGCTGTTTCTCCTCATTTGACATTTGTCGCCATTTTTTACCAGCGCAGCGACTTATTGTAGTTTGCCTGAAAATAGCGGTAAAAGAAATGTCTCTAATTTTGCGCCGATATTCGTATAGGAAAACAAAGAAGGCAGTCGGGGCTGTTGACTCCTGATAACTGACACCGTCCTCAGGTGTAAAGGTTGATGGTACCGGTTTTTCCCGCCTCTCTTGCTCTTTCTGTTTTTCTTGCTTTTCCTGCTGTTCTTGCATTCCGGATTCTGCTTTTTTCTCTTGTTTTGGTCCCTCTAGCTGTACTTTCAGTTTTTTTGATCCGTCTCGTATCTTTTCAGATGATATAGACAGACACCCACATAAATTGCTATTTCCACACTTTTCGAACATCATTACGTACAAAATATATATTGCGAAACTTTTTTTTTAATTTATTAGATTTTCACAGAGAATTTTCTTCGAAAAGAAAGTAAGAAATATGAAAATTGAACTAAATTCGAAAAAATATTGAAAACTTGAAAAATAAATGACAGAAAAATATATTTTCAAATAAGAAAAAGAAACAGTGTATGTTCGAGTTTGGCCGAATTTCGATCAACCTCATAGGGAAGCAATAGTCATGACTTTATTTATATTAAGTCAAGCGACTTATTTTCTTTTCCGGGTTGTTAAGCGGAGCTGAACTAAGCCACTTAAGTAACTTCATGTCATAAAATATGATTTGACGCAATTGGCGAGCAAGCTGTTGATACAAACCACTGCCGAAGTGCAATTAGAAAATAGTTGAACCCATCATCTAAAAGTGCGAATGGTTGATGTGCGTTGTTGCTGGTCATAATAGAATTTTTTTCGTGCTATTCCATCTGTATACCAAAATTAGGGGAATTCTTTGCAGCTTAGCCGAGAGGGAGCCAAGGGCCTCAGTGCAGCCTGACCGTACTTGACCGCAACGGCAATGAGTGTTTCGTCGATAAGGACGTCTGCCCGATTGGGCACACATCCACTAAACTGCGGTCACTTGCTATCTCTTTCTTTCTTTCTTCATCTCTTTCTGACCATCACCACGCACGTAAAGGGTACGCATAAAGAGAACATCCCTTGAGCAAGTTGTCATATTAAAAAAAAAAAAGCAAAAAGAATTAAGGGAGTGAGACGTCAAGTTTTTAATTCAAATTTCTGTGAGTTCAAGATAAACAATAGACAAAGGATGAGACTAGGTATCATGCTTATTTCAAATCATAATCCTGCTTTGGCAGAGGGCATACATTAATAGGTATACGTCGCGTATTTAGTGATGTTTGTATATGATACAAAATGCTTCTGCATGAAAGTAAAAAACCAAATAAATTATGAAGGTTCAGGAAATGACGAGTATTACAGAATACCTTTTATGTTGAAAGCGAGACAAGTCCAGTTTTGAACAAAATACAGATAATTATGATTATACATAAAACTTGATATGATCTTTATAGCCTACGCCACTTGTTGTATTATGCAATAAAATATTAAGTTTGTGCGGATGTGTGCAACATCAAGAAGGACTTCAAACAGAGTTACGTCTTATTGTACCGATCGATTTGGAATCACTGTCTGAATCAGCACCACATACTAAATCGATTTGCACTTGTCTGGCCGTCTGTCGGCAGTCGTTACATAAATATCTGTAGAGACAGTAGCGTCTTGGTGTTTGAAGCATTTATAGAATGAGACAACGCAAAAGGTCATGATAGCTTACAGTGATGCATGCACTGGGCAAGATATAAGCCCAAAATGGGCCCTACCGTGGGTGACAATTATTTAGACCAGTGACAAAGGAATAAATGTCATGGATCATAAGTTTTTAATGTTTTACTAAACAATCGCTATTTTCGAGTTATGGAAATTGCAATCCAGAAGATCAGTCCCTTGCATCTGCCTCAGGATCACCAAAATCATTTTGTCAGGCAAATAAATATTTACAATGAAATTGGATAGAATTCTGTTTCTTAAAAATAAAAAAAAAAAACTGATGCGTAATAACTCATTAACTTTGCAAGTGAGACAAAACCGTTTCGGTATAATGACAGCTACAAGAGTTTTACTTGATACTGCGAACTCTGCGACATATACCACAAGATACAAAAGTTGTATCCATTAATCCTGACCAATGTTTTCAAATTTATTGCAAGGCTAGCCTTTAAACTTCTCGCATTAACAAAATACAGGCTTGCTACACTTTCAAAATAATCGGTTCACGAAGTTTGGCTGTAAAGTCTCCGGCCTAAGTGCAAAAGAAAATTTTTTGTTTTGCTAAACTTAGTTTTATTCGTGTACATTGCTTAATCTTCCTCAGAAACGATGTATTCCATCCAATGGTGTTTTTTAATATTTCACTTAGATTTAGAGATGTGAAGAGTGCGGGATGTGTGGGACAACAAATGTAATTTCAATTAATGCGATTTATCCATTGCCGGCACCGCAAACGAATTAAAGATAAAACCCCGTTACAAAAAGAGGTGTAAGAATGTTTCAATGTCTGTTGCAAGTCCCGTTTAGCCTTATTTTGTTCTTTTTCGTAGACTATCATTGGCAATCTATTGATTTGGTCTTGTTTATTTATTTTTTTTTTTTTTTTATAGCTAATTACTTTAACAGTCATGCGTTCGATTACATCATTAGCTTCAGGTAGCGCCAAATATTGCATAAAATAAACCTCAGTTAAGAAGAAATAATTTTCGTAAAATGAAAATTTTGGAAAGGGCTAAGAAACCGAGTTTCTCTCAATCTTCTTTAAATTGAAGTGAAATATTCTCGCATTTGGCATATGTCCAAGGCATTGTACAAAGTACATGTTGGGAGAACCTGTTTTGCATTTATCCAACGCATTTTTCTTTATATCAAAAACAAGGTGTTGTTTAATCATAATCTCAAAATCGTGACTGTTAATCCAGCCACAGTTGAGATTTTGCTGACTCTTTTTTTCACCCATTCGCAATTATACAAATACACAACTGTCGTAGATGTCAATTGAAAAGTGTTGCACTTTAAGCATGCAAGGGGTAAAATGATGGTAATACTATAACCTTAAAACCACACACATAAATAAAGAAAATCAATATCTTAAAAAAAAAAAGAAAAAATTTAAAAAAAAATGTAATTGTTTCCTTCCACTACGTCGACCATATATTCAAACGGTTTTATTAATGGATCCGACCACTAAATCTTCTCATTAATAAAACAGGCAAAGAAAATTGTAAACATTCTTGGCCGGCGTGAAATTTCGAATCCGAATAATTTTATCAGTTTGTCAGAATGTGGAAACCGTGTTTGTGGGCAATGCTCAAAGACTCGAGTCAATCATTTGCAATTTCTGAGTACTTTTTCTCTGTTATGCAGACTACAACCGAGAACTTATTATATTATACTAAGCCTTAATAAATTGCTATTTGGAATAAGTAAGAAGTTGCACCCTATACCACTTTCGCGTAGATCAGGTGTACGCAGTTTTATGCAAGACTAACAAGACTCACCTTTTACAGATCGACCATGCTGATCGATCGATCTAGAAACACTCTCTGAAATGATCTCAACTTGTCTGTCCCTCCGTCAGGTTATAATTTTTGAGATATTTTGCTTCATAGATATATTTTGGGCTAAGGACAAACCCTATTGAAAATGGTCCAGATTGGATCACTTTTTCGACCAACTCTAGGATGGTGTAAGATAATTAATAGAGGGGCCGCGTCACATGCCTGCAGTGTTTTCAGTTGCTTCCTTATAACTTATTTAAATAAAAACCATTATATTAATGAACAGATGACAATAAGATAATGTTAAGAAGTTTGAACGAATTCTAGGGAATTCTGTAGTGGATGAACTGCGGTTATTGTCGCGAAGAAGAATATGTTCGAGCTTAGATATTCTAGTTTAGGATTTATCTTCATTCAACTAAAAATTTAATGACTACTTTGTTAATTCTACAGAATGAGATTCTTATCTACAATAATAAATGGAATTTCAAATTTACGCTATATGTAGTAAGAGAGTGGCCAGCCTTGCCGCGTACAGGATATACAGAGTTTAAACATTATGTCTAGCCTGGCTTACTATAGATTCCACCCATTTTTTGACAACAATTTTCTACATGGGATATAGATGCATTTTTATGGTGAGCAACGCACCCTCGGCGGTGCACGCCCAGTTCGCTATAGGTGTTATGCCTTGTCAATTGAACTTGATACTTCTGCCTCATGTTTACTAAGCTAGGCTATCTACCAAGCCAAGTTCTGTGTTCAAAATGTCCTCATGAATTAAAGCAACACTTTTTTTATTTTATTTCCCAATCAAGTTGAACTCTATTCCCATATGGTTTTTGCTATTCACCTTGCTTGAATAAATTTCATTGAACCCGACCTCTGATAACCTGTTGCCAAATAATTTGCTTTTTACATTGTTCCTCGACTAACTTCACTCAACAGTAGTTCTGCTTGAATGCAATTATTCGCCTCTCTCCAGCTATTCTTATCATTATTATTGTTAATCTAGTCGGAGAAATAAATTCCAAGACCAAATAAAGTCTTGCAGCCCTAACATCTACGGCATATTCGCCTGATCTGTTCTTTTTATTTCTGGGCTTTTATTAAGCTCACTTTTTGGAGAGTTAAACTTTGCCTTGAGTAATCTGAGCTCAGCACTTGTTGTACTTGCTTGCATGCTATGCAGCTTCCTAGAGGGCATTCGTTTATTCTAGCGAGCTGTCGGGCTGAAATCCACAATGTTTCGTATATGAAACCAAAGCTTCTATCAATGAAAGTTTTAGATTAGTTCGTTTAAAATAGCTTAGCGCTGGCTTGACCATTGTCCGCAATCATGCATGTGCAGCTTTGCGTCATGCTCTGCAAAACGAAATCGAGGATCCTTTGATTTTTACCACATTTCTAATAAGTAATAAAATTTATCTTCTTCTTAGTTTTTTTATTGTTTCTCAATTCATTTATATCTTTTTTTAGAAAAAGAATATTTCTTTTATCATATTTAACCATTTAATCTAATCTGGTCGCTTAAGACACGTGTTAAAAATGTGTGTCAGCTCAGTTTAGATAAAATAATCTCTTTTCTGAATTTTTTGTCAGTTAAAGGTCTGAGGCCAAATATTTAAGATAATGTTGTGGATATAAAGCGATTTAATGTTTATTTTTATTTTATACGATAATATTTTGTTTTTTTTTCCCCCTTTTTTTATACATATGTTGAAAGAGTTAACCAATTTATCCATTTCTCACAAATTACTTATACCTTTAATGCCATAACAAGCGCATAATGCGGAAGATTTATATTATAATGACATTAATTGTATTATTATTGTTTTGCGATAATGCGATTTTCGTTCGAAGGAATTTAAAATTATTTTCGTAAATTTATTCTGTATTGTTAAAGACATAAGTTTTGTAGTAAAAATTTTAATTCCAAGAATGAAAGGTGCTTTGGATTATCTCATTTCTGAACGAAAATTTATAATAGACGCCAGTATAATTGTGTGTACTTTTTTATCGACTACTGGTTCGAAGAATATATTGCTTCTACCCTTCACTAGTTACTGCTCATGATTATAAACAAACATGAAAATAATATGGGGCTATGGCCGACTCTTCAATAACCATCGCCGTTATCTTACAAAGAAAGAAAAAATCTAAATTTCCATACCCCATAATATGCCATAGGTATGGCTGACTTTTTCTATAACTGCAAATTTATATTGTGTACCTTTTGTAGTTTATGAGTAAAGGGGAAAGAACCCGTGAAGTAAAAGTTATTTCCAGTTTATGTTTCAAAGCGGCTCTGACCTTTTCTTGCACACTTTCAGGCGAAAGGGAGAAAGTTTGCCACAGACACTATGTAGACGGGCCGACGGATGGGCAAACTGACTGATGTGTTCAGGTGCATCAGGAATTTGATGTCCGGTTTTTGAAGCGTGTTTCGCGTTGTAAAGGTTTCGATAGAAAAAAATGACATTTTAATAGATAATAACAATAAGTAGGCGCGGCCAATTTTTCCACATCCAGATATTATAGCATTACCTATAGAATATACATTAAAATTATAATAGACTTAGCTGGCGGAGTTTACGAGCAATGACGAATTATTTTTCTTTTGGAAAACAAACGTAGTACTTTAGTAGGCGTGTCGTTCAACCGATTTAGCCCATTTTCAATGAAAGTCTGCGACCAAGAAATTCCAGGGTTTCTGCAATATCTCAAATCGATACGTCCCCTTCTGAGGCCAAGACAATGTTTACAATAGACATTGTATATACGGACAGACAGAAAAATTTAAATCGATTAAGAATGTGATCCTGAATCTTCTTTCTGACAAAATGAATATATTCCTCATCTGATGATGATGGATATAAAACCATCTAAAAGGTTAATTCTTGATTAAAGTGAGTTTTTGAACTTATCAAAGGGTTGAAGTCGAAGGGAGAGTGCGGTTTGAAAGGCTTATTAGCAGACATTAACATTTGCTTCTTATAAAATAATTGTATATTGTCAGTCAATTATTACGTGGATTATTACATGTAAGAAGCACTTATGCGATTATCATTAATATTTTTATTAATTATTTACACTGGTGACTAAACAAATTTACGCTTGATTATACCCTACATCGCGCAAGTAGTGCAAGAGTATATTAAGCATATGCAACACTCAGAAGGACTTAAGGCGGACCCAACTTTTGTTATACCGAGCGATATCCCATCGGCGCGAGTCATATGTACATCAAGTCAAGGCTCACTTTAGCCACAATCAAGTATGGTCCTATGGTCGTAAGATTCCAACCCACGAGCACTCACTTGGCAGTCGCGATGCTCATCTCGTCGCCTTTACGGCCACGTAATTAGTTAATAATAACTAATAATTATTAAGATAAACACACTTTTCACCACGACTGACTTAGATACGCAAACTTGTATACTTTACTTAGACGCCAACTTCGGACTGCTAGAAAATGCGCTCTCTATTTTTACTCACGCACTTCGTATGGTTCCTTTGGTGCTTTCATTTATTTCTTCTTCTACTTAATCGTTAAGCATTCCGCTTTGCAAAATATTAAGGCAGGTCAAGAAAATGAAGTACACGACTCCCTAGAGAGATCCACGGTTGTCATATCTTTAACGTTAAAAGAGACAATAAGTAATAAAATGTTTTTAAAAGCAAGGTCTATAAAAAAGTCACTAGTTTGAGGGAGTCAAGTCGAGCAAGAACTTACCATGCTTTCATCGCGGATTAATTGACTGTGTATTTTTCATTACTTCTTGCCCGAAGTTCTCATCGAATTGAGCAGGAAAGGCAAAGTATTTCGCCAATAACATCATCAAATTTTAAAATAGCTACCTGAGGTAAGCCCTTAAAGACTTGTCCTTATATCCTGAAAGTAAAAAGAGGAAGTTGAATGGTTTATCTAATACCCTCTTAGCATACATGCATACAGGAGACGTTTAAAGTGGCTTAAGTCTTCTCACAAACTTAACCCGAAAATTTCAAAAACGGAAATAAAATTTCGCTTTTAATATGAGATTCCCAAACATTGTTTTAAGGGTTTCGTCATTGCTTTACGTGCAAATAATTCAAAGCAAGCCCATAAATAAGAAAAAAGTCGCAAGTTGGGTGTAATGGGAGGACAGATATCTTGAGAGGACAGATTATTGTTTTTGATCTCTTTACAAATAGAAGAAACTTTAACTTATTCACATTTAAAATATTTCATAAAGTCTCGCGTGAGAGCAGTAAAGTCTTCTAATATAATTATATTTCTATTATCACGATTAATTTAAATATTTTATCGAATTTCTACAAGAGCAACATTCGCTTTTATACTCAACACCACTTGTTGTACAAAGGTATGTTAAGTTCTTGCGAAGGTATACAACATCCCGGAAATGGCCCCAATTCTCACTAAAATGATCGATTCAAAATCGCTTTCTGCATGGATCCAAGCTTGTCTATCCATCTGTCCGGTAGTCCACCTTGTTTTACTGGATTCAACCCATAGGCTGGAATCTGTAACATATTTTGATGAAGTTTAATATGCCGACGTGCTTTGATCCAAAGACGAACATCGTTGGGAATGTTCCAGATCGAACTACTTCTTCGATCGTTCCTCCTATAACGGGTTATTTTGAACACTTGTTACGTCGGAAAATATTACAATTTTTAAAAATTGGCTGAGGCAACTTTTTGAACCCCGTTCCATACAATCGGTTCTATGAAAACTGAACCTTTATGCGGCAGAAATGTTCAATTTTCAATATTTGATGACGAAAATTGGTTGATAATAGTAAATAGACCACGTAGGTCTACGTTTTGGATAGCACCACATAAAAGGATTCTCAGTATCCACGCGGGTAATTTGATATAAAAATTAATTGGAATAAATTTGAGCCACATCGATCTATTTCTTGGATCCCACTCCATACAAAAGTAAACCCTTCAGAAAACGGTTTAATTTTGAATATTTTAATATGGCTCCCAGATTGGACTATAGCAGCATTTTATCAAACAAATTAAGGATAGGGTATATGGATCAAGTTGGTGTAATTTTTTCAGCTTAACATGTACAGTGGTTATCATGAAAAGCAAGTCCTTATGCGGATAGAAAGTTTGATTTCTAGAACTGAAAAATAATAAAAATTTTTACAAAGTAAATGAAGTTTGCAAAATGTGGATCGTGTCATGTGTTGTTTAGGACATATTCAAATATGCGGTACTTTCATGGAAAGTACGCCTTCGCATGCAAATAATGTGTATTATCAAAAGGGGTGAATAATTGTACTAGGCGAAGTGGTAGGGTATCTAAAGATCGACCTTGCCGACTTACTTGTTTTCTTGTGCTCACCTTCCCTACCACAACTTTTGAAATATTTAAATGGAATAAAGTACTCTGTCTTATTTTGATCTAAGGGCCAACGGTCTTAAAAGTGATTTGGATTGGAATACTTTTTCCACCACTTCCAATACAAGGCCTTATTTTGAAAGGTCATTGTACGTGTTAAGCGAAGTAGTGTAAGGTACTTAATGATGTACTGTGAGCCCTATAGTGTTTTTATAAAAAAAAAAAAATTCTTTTATTTTTCTTTATCCGCGCCTTATTCCGTTTAGCCAAATAATTTGTTCGAAATTAAAAAATTGCATTTAAATGGTTTTGCAAATTTTCAGAGTTCAGCTGCGAAAGCTTGCATGGCTTTTAAATATTTCATGTGCACATTTGACGAATGAAATTTTTTCGCTTATTTCGTTTTTGCTTTTTTTATGCTTTTATCTTTTATTAATCCACATGAACGCTTTTATTTATTTGTATTTTTTGTTTTTTTTTTGTTTTTTTTGCTTTTGTAATGTTATTGGGAAAATAACGCTTTTGTTAATGTGTGGAGCAGATAAACATGATTAAATTAATTGCGGGCTAATAAATGCAATACGGGGCGTTTATTATTTATTATATACATATGTATGTTTGTGTGTGTGTGTGTGTGTGTGTAGCGCGTATTATGAAAATAATAACTAAATTAACAATAAAAATTTGTATAAAGTGGACATTAGTTTTAACACGTCAAGCTGTTATTAAAATTAATTATAATATAATTTTCTTTTTTTTTAATTTTATTTTGTATTTGTTTTTTTATCAAGATATTTGCAGATTCAGTTATTATTGTCGCGAAATAACAATAAAACATGAGAATTCTTGTAAGTGGCTTGAGACGAATCTTTGATATCCACTGCCTATGAATAAGAGCAAATAAAAGAAAGGGAAAAATGCTTATCAGGTTTAGGTTTCAGCTACCGCAAGATGAAGTGTAAAATGCATAGAAATAAAATTATGCTGACTCCGAGCACCATTGTGTTAAAATGCCGACATAATTTATGATCTATAGAATGCCTATTTATACACTACATCACTTGTAATAAAGGGGAATATTAAGTTTGTGTGGACAGTTGTAACAGGCATAAGGACTTGAGATTGATTTATTATACGGAGCTTGTCTGTCAGTCTGTCCGTCCATTGTTTGTCCGTCTGTATTCTTGTGTGCAACCTACAAGTCGAATTCATGAAAATCGCAATAATCACAATAATAATTTGACACAAAAAGTAAAATTTCTGAATATAGACTACGTGGGTCTACTTGTTTTTTTTAAGACAACAAAGCCTAGTTGATGGCCTATTAAGCCAAAAGGGGCACTTGGTATATAAACCGTCTTTGACAAGTTAATTAAGTTTCTTACATTTAGTCCACGTTGACGTTTGAGTATTCGCCAATATGAGGGCTTTCATAAAAGTTATGCAATTACACGGGCCAACCTGTACTTAAACGAAAACTGTCCTTCGTTGTTAAGTAAAATGGACTTTGGGAAAAATGTTTTTTTTTTCTCTTACTTAGATCAGAAAATTTTCAGTTAAGATTCATAAGTATGGGAAGAGGAAATGAAAACAAGTAAAACCATTACAGTGGCCACGACCCATCATTAAGAACCCTACACCACTTCAATTAAAACGGCTATTGATATTCAAAGTAATGCTTTATATCGGAAGATATTGAAGAAGTGCTCCGATCCGAACTACTTTCAACAGCGTCTGTCCTTAAGGCAAAACACATCGGTGTACCAAATTTCGTCAAATTATATCGAAAATTGCACCCTGTACGTTGAACAAAAGGACGAAAGACGGACAGACTTAGATCGATCGACAAGACCGATCTAAGCCGTCCGATCGTCCGTCTGTCTTTTTTTCTCAAAAACCGTTTCTGAATCGATTCGTGTACCAAAAGCTGTGTCCTGTCCGAAGTCCTTCTGTTTGTAGGGTCCATTAGAGATTTTCTCAAGTATGTAAGACATTTCCGGAACCGGGATATAGGTGCACAGTTTATAATTGTACGATTTTGTTGAGCGTAATGTTAAACGAAGAATATTTCTTTGGAAAACTAAAATCAATAGCTAAAGCTGTCATCACTTCGCACCTCGGCTGACTGTACGATAAATTTCCTCAAAACTAATCCTGTACATTTACGTAATTCTCGCAATCGGATTTCAATTGCAGAACCTCTTAAGCTAATTATAATTTTGTAAAACGATACCGACAGGCAGTCTGAGTTCAATTTCTCGCGTCCATTTTCTTGATGAAGGTAAACAATTCTTAGGAAATTTTTAACAATATTTTCTTCTCAGCTTTCGCAAAAACAGTTTTCCCAATCGTTTACGATTTATTCCTTTATCGGTTAAGGTAACATGATTCTTTGATAGGGAATTAGGATTACAATGCCTTGTTAATCTCTTGATTTATGTTCATTACGAAAAAAAGAGGAAAAACAAAACATTATCTGATCATTAACACTTTGATCTCTTAGACATAAGAAACGAGACGCACTATGTGACATAATGTTTCTGATCTTAACAAAAACGACAACAGCGACAAAAATCGAAAAAAAAGGGAGGATGTTTGCCACAAATAAACATTTGTATAGTGTGTAGCGAGGGAAAAAGACAAAAAAAAAAAAAAAAACTAGCATATGATATTTAATGACAATAATAAGTAACCGGAAGAAGGGTCATGCACATTGAAAAGAAAGAAACACCATCAGGCATTGTTAAATAGAAAAGAAAAACAAAAAACAAAAAAAGCAAAAAAAAAAAAAAATACACACCGGGCATCTTAGCCGAAAGCGATGAAAAAAAGAGGAAAAAAAAAATAAATATCAAAAGGCGAAAGGGAAAGAAAGGGAAAGACTGACTCGAAGATCCGTAACGCGTATAAAGGAAGTAATAGACAAAATAGTTAAAAAGTGTACGCAAGGGAAGATTAAAACCAACACTTGCATAGATACGTCTACTTATTGCATGAATATCCGTAGGGTAAATAATGCAATTGTAATTAATAATGTTTTACAGAAAGCAGAAAAAAAAAAAAAACAAAAAGCGAGCATATGTACCCACATATCTATAAGTACATGCTTATGCATGTACATGTACAGGTACGAACGTATGGGAACCACACACATTGGCAACGGGTATTGAAATTTGTTCACCTGTTTAATGTGAAAATGCGCCAATGCCGTCAAGGCTATGAAAAAATAAATTTTTTTTTAAAATTTCCTTTCACTCTCCAGTCTAATGAAATGAAACAAGGAATCGCTTTTCTCCAATTTGGATAAATGATTCCTTTAATTTAATTTCCCATTTACTTCTTTGCATATTTATTTTTTATCTTGGCGTAACTTCCTTTTGTCGTTAACGGTTTGTTGCCGTTGCTGTGTGTGAGTGTGCTGTGTGAGGCAAAAAAAAAAAAAGGAAAAGAAGGCAAACTCATGTGTACGTTGTATTCTCTCTCTTCATTTGAATCTATTCCTATGTGCTATGGGTAATTGTGAAAAGAACTTGTTTATGCTGCCGATGACAGCATTACACATAGATGCCTATGCTGCGTATGCATCTACCCAAATATGCATTAATTACTTTGTCTCTCTACTTTTATGCAATGGATGCAAAAAAGATAACAACAATAACAACAATAACAACAACAACAAATATGATGTTCTTATGTGCTAGAAGACAAGATTTCAACATGTTTTGTCATCGTAAAATTTTATGCGTTTTTAAAATAGTTTTCATAGGCGAAACGAAAAATCGGATAATTTTTTTTAGATAAATTCCAAGCAAATATATATATGTATGGGTAAATATCAAATCTACCTTTGCATTTTTATTCAAAAACTTCACTAGATATTTCACTTTTAGATTAAAGACATAGCACCACGTGCAACCTTTCCTTGAGCAGAGAAGGCTGGACCAATGCAGATGCGGATAACATGCGATCAAATAAAGGAGCAAAGCTTTTAAAAAGTTTACTTAGTTCAGATAGAACGCGCTGCCTCGATCCATGCTTGCTGCTGCAGAGCTTGACAGGTAGACGCGCGACTTTCAAGTCGTCAACTGTGAGTCGAGTAAAGCATACTTTAATTGTTGTGCAGTGTCAGCTAAAATGATCGCACGATCAGTAGAGGCATCACATTTACCGATCGATTATATATCCCCCAGGTTGTAGACGCAGCCTTCTTTTCGACTTTTTTTTTTCTCTCACTCATTTTGGGGGTGAAGAGGATAGTTTTTGGATAATATTACAAGTTTTAAATGATAGTAAATGTATCTTTCGACAAACAAATGAAATTTTAATACACCGTAATATTAATAGCCTTGCCCAAGGTACTTTAAGAGCGTTCAAGCCATGTACGGGAAAGGTGCTATCTGCTGTAGGTTGTTAGTAATGAGCAAACACAAAGATTTTCTTAGTTTATGTGGTACTCTAGGCATGCCATTAGATCGAGTCGGCCCATTTCCTGTATCAGTGCTTGTACAAGGAAGACTTATATATATTCATACATTACTCCACTTGTAGTACAGGGGTATATTAAGTTTATGCGATTACAAGTAACACCTAAAAGGATTTGATATGGACTCACCTTTTATTATACCGGTCAATCAAGGGTCACTTTCTAAATCGTCCGTCCGTCTCATTTTCTTGTGTTCCACCTAGGCGGAGGCATTTTGACAAACTTTGGCACACCAACATGCCCAAGGACACATGCAACTGAAAATGGTTCGGATCGGAACAGCTTCTAGACTACTTTCACTAAAAGGCTTTACGATGTAGGCGGTAGTATCTCTGAAGGATGCGCCTATTTTCCCTACAATTAATTATAAGTGATCGTCGACTCAACGTTGCAGCGGAAATTTTAATGTATCTAGCGGATAATCTATACAGATGTATGGATGTATTCCATTAATGCAAACATATTTTTAATACCAAACATTTCGATTTTCGTGCATTCAAAATACTTTTTGTTCGATATGTTTAAAGGGAGGGTTTAAAGCGTGAATATTGTAGAGACGGGTGCGCATAACAACGTCTTAGCTATGCTATGTTGCGTTAGTACTCTCTACAGAATTCGTACAATGCCATAATGACTCTTACTTTTTGGTCTAATTTTGCTTAGATCTCTCTTTACTTTACCAAAAAATCTCCCCACGCGGCTGCTTATTAAGGATGGAAAATGACTCAGGTTTAAGTTCTTGAAGACATCCTTAAGAAATTTCCTTCATATTAGGATTCTGGAGAACCATTATCGTTACCTACCTATTTTCGTCCATTTTCGAATGTTCCAATATCACTATCATTGTTTTATATACTTCGTCTCGTAGTTACATAAGGCAAGTACGGCAAAAGTCATCCAATACGTTAACCGGCTTTTTTTTTCTGTACACGTGGTTAGAGAACGATTTAAAATTGGTGCTACCATTAACTTGGGAATAATCCCTAATCCAGCTTGCTGTTTACCTGTTAACCTAATGGAAATGTAAAATTTTTTTTTTCTTATGCCAGAAACAGGAAGTTTTTTATTTGCAGCGTTTAGCGTTTTTTTTTTTTGCTCTTCGCCTCTGTAACGTGAAGAAAATACAAATTTTTTAAAATATCATTACATTTTTTTTTTTTTTCTTTTTTTTTGCTGCATTTTCTTCTTCTTCTTCTTTAAAACCATTAATCGTAATGTGTGACTTTTGTTAAATGTCTTTAAGGCATTAACATGCATCTCTTACCGGGTGCATTTGTGTGTGAGCGCTCTGGTATTGTAACGGTTTGCCATACGGAAAGAGAAAAAAATAAAAAAATAGAGAGAGGGCGAGAGAGAAATCTGTGCGTCAACATTAATTTGCTGTCAAATTTTAAGCCGGATTTAGTTAAGCAGCTCAGCACAACTTTGCTTTAACAGAATACACAAAAACAACTAACCAACGAACCAACCAACAAATAAACGAAGAGACAAACGCCAAGCGTGATTTTATAAGCATTTCCTCAAACGCAGCTCATTGAGAAATGTTTATTTACTTTTATGAATACACAATATATATACATATTTACACATTTATATATATATATATATAAAATCACATGCCTTGGAGTTAATGTGTATTAATTTTACTTTACTTACTTGTGTGACTTCTAGTGTTTATAAATTTTAATCTCTTTTGTAAATGCTTTTGGCATGATCACCACTTATGCACAGACGCATGAATTTGCAAAAATATATATATATATGTGTGTGTGTGTGTGTCTGTACCACTGTCTACGAGCATTATACTTTACCACGATCACTTTACATATGTGTTTGTGCATAAGTTGCTTACTGCATTTTGTCTGTTGTGTTTGTGTAGCAGTTGTCTTACTTGAGCTTATTAAGCTCTTTTATACATTTATCTCACTCTTCATTAGCTTTTCAAGCTAGTGATCTGAATAAGTAAATAGAAAAAAAACATATATATATATATATATATACGTATGTATGTACAAATAAACAAATACAAAGCTAAAAAAGCGCAAAAAGTAAGCAAGACAAGCGAAACCTTACGCTTCACATAAGCTGATCTTTGTTGTGCCTGTTGCTGTCATGGCTCTTGGGTACATTACAAGCAGAGTCTTTATCTGTTTGGCCGCCTGCTCAAGTAATCAGCCAGCCGGCCAGGCAGCCAGTTAGCCAGCCAGCCAGTCAGCCGGCCGGTTAGCCAACCAACCAACAAGGCAACCACCATACGGGCGGTCAACCCAATAGCAACTGCCCACCATTATAAACATTCTTACGTTGCTTGTATGCTCACGATAACTATATGTATAGTCAGTATCTGTTATATACTACTTAAATTTATGCGTATGGCTTTACCATGTGATCATGATAATATTGGTCTTACCTTATATTCTATTTCGAGTTTTCTTATATTGGGAGGTAGTAGAGCTCAATCTTAAGCTTGGCAGCTTTATTTTTTAGACATTTTTTTTTTTTTTTTTTTTTTACTCTTATACAAGTTCTTTTCGCATTTCTTTTCTCTACTTTTCTTATGCACTATCTTAATATTTGAGTTATGCTTGAGACATTCAAATTTATGTAAAAAAAAAAAGAAAAGAAAAATTTATCTCAAAATGAAAAGTGAAATGGTTTTTTATCTGAAAGTCAATTTAAATTCGTCTAAAAAGTATTCAACGATTTAGTAGAGATAGTGCTCAGTAGTCGGGGGGGCCCAAGGGACGGCTACGGATGTATTACTTTTCCTGCCTTGAAGGCTTAAAGATCTTTCAATGAACTAATGCACAGTAACCTTTATTTACTAAGACGAAAATTACATCACGCACACACAAATCTTACAAGAAGCCACTAGATATCTAGCAATTTTTGAATAATTTCAAAATAAAAAAAAGAGCCGGCGTGAAAGCTAGACCAGTCAGCAGAAGTGAGAGGACATGCTGGAAGTTTAAAGTAATCTTCAAAGTTTTTATGACAATCGTTGCTAGGAAGTACCCAGTTTTCCCTTAATCCCAACTACCGAGCGACAAGTATACATACAATCAGGAAATGGCAAAAATAATAATCTTTGTATTCACCTCAGGCGAGTGTTACAGACCAATTTTTACAAGGTTTAGATTACCGCACTTACACTTGCATACCTAATTCTCTTTAGGATGAAGATAACCAAGTTGTTTTGCCGTTTTCTGAATGCTTAATAATCACTTTTCCCGATAATCTAGCCGGACATGAATAACTAACTTGTAGCATAAAGAATAGCTTACCGGTTCATTTATAAAGTCGAACAGTGGAGACTTTATAGCGCAAGCTCAATGTTTATACATACTTATGTTTGTTTATTTACCACATGGTCCACACGGTCATTAATGCAAACATAGTACCAGTAAGGTGGTAAGAGAGTAAACTGAAACTGAAGGCGCATACATATGTAAATGATGCAGTTGAATGCATGCATTGGAGAGGTCAAGTTAAACTGCATTTGGTTAATATAATCAAAGGAATATTTCTTTATACTTTTTTTCAACGAGCCACGAAGGGGACATTTTCGGCATTTGTAGGCGCAACAAGAGTGGGGAAGAAGTGTATAGCCAAGAAGTTAAGTCGAATATTGCCGGCGTACTCGACTATCAGATCAGCATAACTGGATTGAAGCCTCAATGCATTAGAACATAAGTTAAATAGGATTGTTACTTAGTAATAGTTCGATAAAGGCGTATCACTTATCGATCGAGCACACACATCATAGGGTGTAGCCACTACCTATCGCTCCCTATAGCGTATAGGTATCCTATAACCGATTGGTCATATAGGGAGGAATATTTCGTACCGGCAATCCCAAACTTGCTGGATGGGTAGACTGATATTATGTGCAGTCCAAAAATAATGCCAATCGATTTATTAACACGTTCACAATAACCGAATAAGTGAGAAATAAATCGTAGGAATATGGATACAACATTAAGTTTGGATCGAGATAGCAAAAGTGCGCATGTCCCAGAAGAGAAGAGTAGACATGAATATCGTTAAAATTCAATATATAACATCTAAGGGTATTGTCTTCCTTGTGTTGGATCTTTTAAATCAGAAGCTCGGTGCCGTAAAACTAGGTGACAGATCCATGAGTTCAATCGGCATAGAACTAACTTATGCTTAACACTGTGTCTTGTTAGTCAAGCAGTTCTTATTTTTTCTAGAGATGTTAATATGTTTACGAAAGCACCTAACACCTGGGCATAGTTTACATCATTCGGTAGCTTACAACTCTACTGAACGCTTAGACTTTTTCTTAATTCTCCCTAAGGACTAACACCGAGCGATTATTTGATCATCATCTCATCGTTCATCTTGTAAATATTTTCAAATCATGCTTTCTCCGAACACACAGACATTTTATTTGATGACTTTGCCGTTACTTTGAAGTGAATCATGGAACTTTTCACGGTGTTGCGTAAATGCAACAAATGCATTGCATAGCTATTTAGGTACTTGAACATGATGTCTCGATCATATATTTTATCATTTGTATGATTTTGTAAATTTGCCGTGAAATCTAAAAACTTTTTCAACTAAAATGAAAACAATAGAAATACTTATGTACGTATGCCGCAATAGTAAAATAAGAAAATTGCATTTTATTATTCTTATGGAATTTTTGTTAAGTCGGATAGCTTAACATATTTAAGTTGAAACTTAAGCTAATAACTTTAAACTTCAGTTGTATCAGTCAAGTGACTTTTGAATCATTTTTATGCTTTTAATAAAAAGTTTTTTTACTTAATATCATCTGCAAGATGCAAGTTGTGCATCTTTCCTTCATCATCGAGTATTCAGTATTACTTTGTCGTAATTTAATTAAGGAAATTCTTATTAACATTAAAAATGCATTCATTTAAACCAAATGCGTTTTTCTATATGACCAAAATAAGCAAAATTGTTATCCATTATTCTAAATTTAAATCCATAAATGTCACATGCGTTGGAAATATCACCATAATTTATGAAAGCCCTCACCAAACCATAAATGGTTGAAGGTAATTAAAATAGAATTAAAAAACAAACAAAAAAATAAAAAATAAAAAATAAAAAAAAAGAACTGAGAAAAAGAGAAAAGGAAAGGCAACAAATGCAACAGAGATACACTTTTGATATCCGTTTAAAGTGAACCCAACGCAAGCATACAGACTAAGAAAATTTTAAAGCTATTAGTCAACACAAATGCCAAAACTAATTCCTTTAACATTCAGTTGACAATCAACAATCAACAGACAACAACAAAAATAACATACAACAACAACAACAACACTAACAATAATAAGAATCTCGACAACAATCTGCTGCAGCAATGATCTTTCAACGATCATGATTTAATGATGCATCATGTGACTGCTTATGCTGTTGCTCTTGTTATTGTTGCCATTAACGTTGTTGTTGTTGTTGTTGTTGTTGTGATTATTATTATTGTTGTAATAAACAAGCAATAGCCGAAGATATTACGTTAATAAAACGAGAAAGGCAATCTAGAATGAAACTATGTTTATATAATAGTGATCGCGCAAGCAGAGAAGCTCAACATTTATGATAATGTTAAGTAGTAACAGTAGTAATAAGTTGTCTGTAAGTGTGTCTCTGTCTTTGCCCTGTTGTGTGTTGGCTCTCTCTTCATTTATTTGTTACTTTTCTAGATGAACGCATACGAATGTTTGAGACGATGATGATAATAATGAAAACGATGATGTGATGCGTTGTGAAGATGGCACGCGTACAATTGTCATTTTGTAAATTGCATAAACTGAGCAACATGACATAATGACAACTTATGTGTGAAAGCCTGCGACTGCGAGATAGGTAAGGTTGTTAATGTTTGTTTGAAGTTTTGTGCGTAAAAGCATACACATAACTAACATATCTCCTATTACGCCTCGTTATGTTAGTGTCACCCGAGCCCAATATCAAAAGATAACAAGCCAGGCCATAAAATAGGCGACAATCACCATCTCGTCAAGACTAGACCGGGTTTTCTTTTTATGTTTCTTTAAGTATCGAAAAATTCTAAAAAAAAAAAAAAAATTCTAAAAAGAAAAAAAAATGAAAAAAAAAAATGCAATTAAAAATGAAACACTCGCGTGCGAAAACTGTTGCCGTTCGTATCAGGAGCGGCCTAACAATATATTCTCAGGTCGTTTATCGGTTTGCCTGGCCGGTTTAATGGTTAATTGTTTGGTTGGCTAGCAGTCCGTATGGTGGCGCGATTCTATTTGCTGTTGTTTTCCATTAGAGTATATGGTGGTGGTAGATATGATTTGTTTCTCTTTTTTTATTTTTTTTTGTTTGTGCTTAATTATGCCTCTGTATGCCTGAGTGTTCGTGTTATTATTAAATTAATTTATTTTACTATTCAATTACATTTCATCGCAATAATACACATGAATACATTAAATACTCTCTGACATATGTTTGTTCAATACACTTTAAGTTTACATATGTATAAGCATTTATAGACACACAAGTCTGAACCTGTTGCCTTCATTTGCTACTTGAATCTACTTTACACCTCTCTATACTTTTTTATTGTACGCCAACCAGCCAACCTGCATGCCTGCCTGCCTGCCTGCCTGCCTGCCTACTTACTCGTTTGCTTTCTTGTTTGCTTCACTCGATGATTATATACGTACATACGTACGTACGAAAGTACGTACATCTACTTTCAGTTTCTGATTTTCAGTTTTTTTCTCGCTCATCTTTTCTTTTTTATTTTTAATAGTGAGAATTAATTTTATTATCTTGTGCCTTTGTGTGTGTGTGTGTGTGTGTGT
>NW_023998422.1:5299664-5340434 GCF_014805625.2 Glossina fuscipes
AAAAAAAAAAAAAGACCTAAAACCACTACAATGGTATATGGCCCGCACCATTTTGCTTAAAGTAGTTATTTATGGAAGGACTTTTCAAAATCAGTTATGGTATGGAAAGTAGTTGGAAAGATGTTCCGATTCTGATCATTTTCAAAGCCTTCAGATCATTGTACCACATTTCATCGAAACACCTTGAAAGCTCAAGATCGCTTTATTGTGCCTGTTTTAAACCAAAAGCGACCTCGTCTTTGTTCAGTAATAATATTTGATACTTTGTTAAACTCGATCCACGCTGAACAGTTAAAAAGCTATTGGAAAAAGATGAATAAGTTAAATAGCATCCTTCCTTTAGAAAAAAAATTTGTGACCAAATCTTTCCGGTCATCAAATAGTAAGTACTTTTAAAGCAGTTCTTTAACCAAATATTTTGTTTTTTTATTATGGAGTAGTAATCGTTGATAGGCTTTTTTCTACACATGTGAATGGGAGGGAAAGAGAGAAAGCGAATGGCCGGCCACAGCCACAGCAGATGCTGGCGGTTGCTGTTGAAGTAAGCGCTATGTCATTTACTGCCTGAGCAGTCACTATAGCCACGGCCGACCATGTGTGGGTGCTACCGTTTGGGCGATAGCTTAACAAAATATTTAGAGATTGCATGCAATTAAATAGTTTAATTTTTCAATTTTTGAACATCATCTCAGATAATGAATTTTAATTTGCTTTTGTCAATTCTTAGCGGACGGCATTCACTACTGGGGCCTTTGAAGTCAATTATAGCCTAGTGCTTCTCGTCGTATTTCCCGCATTAACTAAAAGAATTCTATTTCGATTTAAAAGGGAAGGAAGTTACTAAATGAACAAATTTAGTTGCATGCTGTTTATATTGAGCAAGCGATAAACCTGCCCGGTATGCCTGTGAATAGAGAACGTAATGAGACAATATGAGAAGAGAACAACGCATTTAGCTATAGATTTACGTTTATAATTGAATTATTTCTCTACCGTGAACATGCTTCTGTGACATCGATAATAAGTATTAAGTAGATTATGAACTAACATAAGGTAGATAGATGGCAGATGTAGATGTAGATGTAGATGAGCAAATAAGGAAACATGAAACGAAAGAATAGAGTAAATAGCTATGTAGATAATTATGAAATTTAAATACTGGTAATATTTTACAAGAAATTATCTCTCTATGAACATTTACCTACAATATGAGAATTGCCTGCATGCAGAGGCTTTCATATAAATTCTTCACAGTTAATCACTTATCAGACATATGTTCAATCTGTGAGCATACATCCTTTAATGTCAATGAGTAACTTATTATTAATTTTAGGTTTTGCTTAAAATTCATAGCACTAGCATAACTAAGAGAAAGAAATAACACTAAAGTAAATTGAATGCATCGCAAAGCAAATGTTGAAGTAAGCAGCACAACTTTAAAGAAATATTAGAAAGTCTCTGATCTGAGAATTGGAAAACATAGACACGCTAGAAGTTCTGAGCAACTCTGCTAAGCTTTTATATCGAGCAATGTTATCTCGTTATTGTTTTTTTCTATAGCCTACAATACTTGTGCTGCTGGGGTATATTAAGCTTATGCGGGTGCAAGCAATACCTAGAAAGACTTGAGGTAGGCCCACCTTTCTTTACAAGGTGATTCTCAATTGATCCCTGCCTGTCTGCCCGTCCGCCCCTCTTGTTCTCTTTTTGTGTTCAACCCGCAGGCAGCAATGTCTGGGATATTTTGGTGAAATTTCGTATACTGACAACCAATCACTTCTCATATATGGCCTTAGTTTGAAAAGTCTTTATATGCATAACCGTAGTTTGGTGCAGGGTGTTTCATGGCGAGACGCGGTCCACTGTGGTATATTTACTTATTCAGTTTATAAAATAAGATGGAAAACCGAACAAGTTTATAACAAAGAAGTAAAAAAACGTTACAGATGGATAAACCAGACTCTATGCTCTTCTGCCAATATCTTAATTTATAATCGCAAGTATTAAAAATCTTTTTTCACAAGGGGAGATGCGACAAGCATGCAAATATGCATAAACCAAGATATTTCCATCCCTTCATATGCACTAGATTTCGATCGGGCTTAGGAAACGACGATGTTTGACAGTACTATTGATTCGATACTTGTAAGACTTTCCATTGTGTAGGGACACTACAGCTAGGTAAAGCGTTACCAGCCAAATAACTCGTTAACCAACTTTTTAATACATCTAGCGGCTCAAGCTGTTATTCAATTTTCATTGCTTACCTTTCAATCGTCAACATTTCGAAGATCTTTCAGAAAAAAAAAAATTTCACTTATATAAACCTACTATTATTGGCATCCAGATGATTAAAAAAAAAAAAATCGTTTTTTTTTATTTTAATTGAAAATTCTCAAACAATGAAGAGCGAACTTGTAGAAGAAAGAATTTTTCTTTTCTGGCTGTTTTTCTTGCTAGGCTAAGCCGAATTAGCCCAGACCAAACGGATGATCGGGCGAAATGGATACGTATTTAAATATCTCGCCAGTGTTAGTGCATAGATGCGGCCATTGTTTGCTTGGCTGCGCTCCCCAATGAGCACAATCAGAAGCCGCTTCGGTTCCCGGTTGGTAAATAATTTCGAAAGGCTTATTATCGAAATCATAATTACAAACAAAGTAATTGCAGTATCGATAGTATCTTCCTGGCCTTCATAAAAATAATTCTTAATAAAATTTTAAAATTAAATATTTTTCGAGTCGCTATGCACTTACGAATGAGTGCAATTATAACCAAACCCGTAAGCGCAACCCATGCGTGATAGTCGTTCTTGAATGAGCCGTATAAATTTTTGAGCCCTGCTTCCAAAAAGTCTATAGGTGTAACATAGATATATATATATATATATATATATATATATATATATATATATACATATTAGGAAATGCTATGTCGTTTAATGCGTATTATGAGAAATAAGAGGCACTTACTGGGAAGTGCAGTTTGCTGCCATAGCTGTAGGGTCTGGTACTGATGACTTCGTCTCGTAGGCAGGCATAAGGATTTCAAGCATTACGTCAAAAACGCTAGCAATATCTTGCTTTCCTTTAAAGCCCTATTAAGGAAGAAATAGATGAAAAAATTTTACAAACTCATATCCGTATCACTTCATGTGGACTTCGTACAGTGATTTGGGAAACGAAATTCAAACGTTTTGAGGCCACGCAATCTACTTTGAATTGCTTTCCCCTTTTTACTTGATTTGAAGCCAGAAAATTCAATTCGTTGTCCCAAATAAGTTCGCGCATTCTCGTCGCAATTTGGAAGGTTTTACCTTCCTTGCCTCCAATCTCATTGCCGCTAGCTACTTTATCACGCCAACCATTGTGAAGATCTAAGAGAAATCTTTTCACTTTTTTCGTGATCGGTAACAAAGGTGCCATCCTTTGGCACTCATAATCCGTACTTAACTCCGGAGCACCGCATTCTAAATGCATTTTGCCTGGTCTGCATATTTTTTTTAATGTCTCGTCCTTACAATATTCATATGCATCGACCATAACATTGACACTTAGGAGAAATATCGCAATTAATATCACGTTTTTCATCGTTGCCAAAATCAACATAGTATAGCTTGCGACCACAAAAGTATAGCTTGCAACCACAATGATGACTTCAACGAACGAAAGAACAAAATTATATGTATTTTTATGTGTTTTTTCAAAATATTTTTGACTGTTTTCCACAGTTGCTCTTGACAACAATATTGGAAACTGCATTGTTTGCTATGCTTACTATGCTTAAATTTATAATTTTACAAAAGGTTAAAGTACTTCGTAACATTTAATTCCGATTAGATAGCAGAACGTTCTTCCTGTCAGCACATGAACCGTATCAAGACTAATTAATTTAGCTCACAAGTATTATTTATTGTTAGGAGAATCGTGGCTACAAACTCAAGCGTTCGCGGTTTCAAATATCAGCGCAGTAAAGCTATAGTGAATGTTCATTCAGTCGGTAAAGGCATAACAATTATCGATTGGACAAACACCCACTAGGCCACGACCACACCATTTCTCTATTGCTTTCCTCACTCCTTTTCGAACGCCAAAGCGTTATATGCAGGGGGCATGCCCTGAAGAAAAGGAGAAACAAAAAAACGCTTTTGATTTGAAGAACACAATCGAAGGCCCGAACACGCTCGAATATAACGAAATAACTGAAAAAAAGGGAAAATAAACGAAGTGTTCTTTTATGTGTGCCGCGTGGACAACTACATCGTGAAGAAGCCAAATGCAAAGACATTTCTATTAAATATTCCTGCATTTAATATGCTCACGGGGAATCTATTTAGTTTCATTAACGAAAGCAATTGCGGAAACGTCTCCTAACCACTTTAGGGAAACACGTATGACCATTGCCGATAGTCTTCCCCTTTTTAGATCTAATAGATCATCTATATGAAAGTAACGTAACAGTTGGATGTTACGAAGAACAGTCACAATGTGTGTGCATCTTATTATGGTATTTCCCAAAGGTGGACGTACCTTTCCCTTTTTCCTTCTTGTGTGAAAAGCCAAAAAGAAAATAAATAATCGATTACTTCTTTCGTCCGCGAAATCTGAACACATTTAGAGAAATTTGCAATGAATTGCTCCTCAATCGGCGGCAAGCATTTAGTCATAAGTAAACGTCAGTAAGTCATTACTAGTAATTTTTTCGTTGCTATATCCTCCGTCAATGAAAAATGGTATAATCAGTAGATCGATCTATCGTTCAGTAATTAAGTTAGAGGAAAAAGCTTTGGATCTTTAATGTTATTCGTGAAAATTGCCGTTTATCGCATCTGAAGCTGGATCCAATATAATCAGTTCTAATATGTTCGCTGTTCTTATATATATAAACAAATGTACATATGTATGCATACATGTTCATATATATATATACATATACACATACTTACTAATGAAGTCAATCTTGCCAATTTCAAAGTGGGTGTGAGCTTAGTATGCTGAAGCAAATCGCGACTTGTCCAGCTTCTAATACTATCTTGAAGCTGCGAGCAACAGTTATCGCATTTGTTGTTTGTCCGAGGGAGAGCCTGCTCGAAAGAGGCCCCAATCAATTAATTGTCATTTCCACACGGAATTCATATCCTATCTGAAAGAAAGAAAAAATAAGGATCAGCGATGGATAACATTTTGTAATGAATGACAATTTTTTGATTTTTTGGTCACATAGTCCTTGGCCGACTTTAGAACATTTTCAGAGCATTACGATTTACGTAAGCGTGGCAATTTCGATAACGCATGTTTTTAGTTAAAGCGACATGAAGAGTTTCTGAAAAAATCTTTATATGATAACTGATAGGTTTCTCTGAACGATATACAAATCATATCATCATAAAATAAATCTTGTATAGTTTAATAGCAATAATATATGTACATATATATGTATACATAAGGAAGGAAGTTAAATAGATTCTCAACATGAAGTAAAGATGGAAGCTGCTTATAATCGCTATTGAAAAATTTTCATGGCTATATATGAATGTATATATATATATATATGAATATATATATATAAATTTTAATATGATAATTTGTTTGTTAATATTTAAACTTAACGCCTGATTGTTTGTTACTTTTTTTTTGATTTTTTATTTTTTTCTTTTTCTTATTAAATGAAAATTAAGAAGAAAAAGTTTTTAATGTTTTATTTTAATCTGCTCAAGCAGAAAATACCATAATTACCCTGAGTGTAAGACTTTAAGCTCCAGCCTTTCTATTTATAAATGCACACACGCACACACATCCAAATGAATTACATGAACCATAAAGAATAAGAAATATTTCTTAAGCTTCGAAAACACTTGACCAATGGCTCGGTCAGCCAGCCTCCACAATCAACCAGTCAAACTTCATCAAAGCAACCCCTAACCTGTCTCATAAGATGAAGGATATATGTATATATATATATATATATATATATATACAAATATGCGTTTTGCTTTATCGTACAGGCTCCAATTAAGGAAAAAACCCGTAACGTAGCAGTGGTAGTAGTAGTAGTAGTAGTAGTAGTAGTAGTAGTCAGTATTTGTATTTATTTTTATTGTGTTAAGAATCCTTAAGTAAAATAGGGAGTAAAACAACAACATATATAAAACTTTTAAGCTGTTTACAATATAAAAACATGCATGCACTTTCTTAAGTCTTTTTCCTAACACACATACATACATACATACACGCAATCTTTCACATATATTTGCAAAGACGTTTCCTAGGGCTTTGTATGCCATACATAGATAGAAAGATACGCTTAAAGTAGTTATACGGTTATTAGTTATTTACGTAAATTTTTAGTAATAAATTTTAAATTTTATTATTTATTATTTATTCATAAGTCTTTTAAATATTTTCTACACGCATGCAGATTGATTGCCTTGATGATGATTTCTTTTAAAGTGTTTCCGTAAACATATGAGTGCGTACGGGTTGTGCGGGTATTATTTTTTAGTCAAAGAGGATTTTATTTTTAGGAAAATTAAAAGTTTATTATTAGGACAAAAACTGCTTAAGGCTAAATACCATTTGATGACATATCATTTAATTCTGTATTCTGCATAGTTGAAGATTTCTCTTATCAATAAATTACCAAAGACTTCCATCGTAACATAAAGTGATGACTCTGCGCGCATCATAGAAAATACAAAAATACAAAAATTAAGAAAATTGAAGCAAAAAACTAATAATTTTCGCATAAAGCAATAGAATACGTTCCACTCCGATGCCTCATCTAACACCATCCCCTATTCGTTAATAGTGCGTAGGGCAAATAATACCATTTCATCTCAAGCGCATGGGTAGACGCTGCAGAGACGCTCAACTTTTCTTTTCTTTTTTTTATCGAATGAAACGTATTTAGCTGTTTTAAGCATTCCGTCTGTCCAAAAACATAGCCTTTTATAAGTTGCCACTCCGGGACCCGTACAAATGTAACGATATATTATATATAATATAACATATAATAATATATATTATATATGATATAACAGTCTTACTAAAGTACATTCATAAACTACTAAAAACTAGACTTTGCTGACACATATGGGCTGACTTGTTTACAAGCAACTTTATATGGAAGTGGCTTTACGAAAGGATCGCATTTTATCCTATTATTATTATTATTATTATTATTATTATTATTATTATTAATACTTTCGCCAGAGAAATAAATTTTATTAAAAACTCTACCGCACTTGAGATTTGAATCCACGACCATTGAGTTGCTAGTCGAGATGCCTCGCCTTCGGCCACTCAGGATCCATTCTATCCTAACTTTCTAGATTTATTTAGAATGTCAAAATGCTATGTGTAGGAGAGTTGTTTGGAAAATCTTCTGGATGACTTTAAATCAATTGAGATAACAACAGATGACGAAATGCGCACAAACTCAATCAGTCCCTTAAAGTGTAAAAGAATTCTAGGAGCAACGAAGCGGATTTTTATCCGCATTTTCTTGAATATCCCGGGTACACAAACGATTTATTTATTTATTAATATAAATTTATTAATTGGCGTTGCTACAACACTCGAAAAGCACTATTGCTACGTATCTAGTAGTGAAGTATCTTCATGTGTAACCACTTCTTGACTTTACTAAGAGCTTCGTTTGCTTTCAAACATCCAAAATTTTTCGTTGCCATAGTGAATATGTATATATTTCATAAATGTATGTGCACAGTAAACAAAGTGCCTAGTAAATTGAAATATATATATGTCTACATCTATGTAGACATATATTCATGTATATGCATATGGTGTTTATATATCTTCTTTACCCATAAAATATACTTAGCCGAATAAACAACACTTTTTAAGATTAAAGGCTAATACTATTCAATTATAGGTAAGAAGATCGATCAGAGGTAACAGCAGAGTTTGAAGTAAACAGCTTATCATATACTTAAGACTTAGTATGCTGACGAACACACATAAGTCTCACCTAACCAAAGTATAGTCGATTGTAGCGAGGTTCGAAATCGCAAACACCGACTTGGCAGACATGAGTCATATCCTTTTATGTACAAACATTTCGGCGTAGACTTGTTTTTAAGCGACCGTTAAGTTATGGCGAATAATTTTCTTTTATGTTCAAATCTCGTGCAGTTTTAAATGTCTGTGAATTGCATCGATGTCTCAGAATTCGTGGAAATCACGATATGTCCCTTCACGCTCTACCTTTATATCTTCGCGCAACGCAAAATTGATTTTGTACGGCTTTGCGTAAATTCTTTAAAATCTACGCCAAAAATCTACGCCAACAATCTCGAGTCGTGTCGAGTTATTAAACCTTCGCCCAAATTTTCTTCTACTAATGTGTATTAAAAGAACTCTGATACGGTTTTACGTCCAACACCATTTATGATGCAAGAACGTGTGTTAAGTTCGTGGGAATATACGCAATATCCAGAAGAATTCGCTAACTCGTCTGCCCGTCTCTCCGTTGTATTTTCTTGTGTTCAATTTATTATAATAATATTTTGATTAAATCTGGTGCTCGGACATGTTTAAGCCCAAAGACAAACGCTATTTGAAATGCTTCGGATCAGATCCCTTTGTTGACTACTTCCCATATGACGCTTTATTTGGTTGTGGGCCATAAGCCACTGTAGTGTTTTGCTATTTTGTTAACAATATCTGCAAGACGTTCTTGTTCTTCTCAAGTTCAAGTAAATGTCCTTAAAATTTTCAAATTTTTTATTAAAAATGTTTAATTCAATTATTAGACTTGGACTAAAATCTTTGCAATAAAACCCGGAATCGTAAAATTCTTTACTAGAAATAAATATAAAACAAATGAATGACAACTCGTTAGAATGGGGCATAAATGGATAAATCAACAATCCAATGTATGCGCATTTGCCCTATCTCTCGCTCTCTCGCTCTCTCTCTCATACTCACCCTCAGTGTACTCATCGTGAAATGATGTTTTATCATAAATTAGTTAAAATAAATTCTCTTTAAATTTAATGCAAAATATTTTAAATAATTATTGCGAAACTCTTTTCGCATTATATTCTCATATTTCCATTCCACCTAAGCGGGCCAAACCATCAATAATAAACTCATTAAATCCATTATCCTCGACCATGATTTGAGGTTAAAATTAAAAGCGGATTTCAACAACAGAACCGTGAACAATTATCAATAGTAGATATTGCGAAATAAAAAAAAAAAAATAATAAAAAAAAAAACACGGAAAAGCTAGCAGCGTCATAATAAAATTTGTGAATGCTTACACTCTCCCGCCTAACGACCTACGCTTGCCTGTTTGCTAGGGAAGGGGAGACGGCGGCATAGGCACGTTATTAAAACATGCTAAACACACTCAGCCTGCACGCATCCGCCTTACTACCTTAGATGAAGCAAATTGAAAAGAGCTTTGGCGCCTAACGCGCTTTACTTACCAGCGATGTTTATGTTTAGTAAGTGCTGGTGTGGCCGCTATTATTGCTGTTATTGCTGTTTCTGGTCGGTGGTATTGTTGATGATGATTTCGGGCAATCAGATTAGTATGCGTATGCATGATGGTTATTTAGCGTTGGCCACTAATGTGTTGGGTTTATAATAAAAACGTATTATAGGAAAAATCTAAAAAAAAAAAAAAAAAGAAATAACAACAACAACCACAAAAAAGCAGTTTTTTCTTTACTTTACGGACGGATAGTGAGCTGACCGTAACAATGTATGTACGTTTGATTGGTTGCAGATTTTTTGGATATTTGCAAGTATTTATGTAGATGAACTTGAAAATATTTAGCAACTTGCCAGAGCAGATGTTTTTTTTTTTTTTTTAAAGTGAAGCCATTTACTTTTTGATGAAAAATGTTTGCAAAAATTTACAAAAGTTTTTTCAATAAATTTTGTCAATTTTTTTAAAGGTTTAATCGCCATTACCAAACGCATAGGTATAGCAATTTTTTTCTGCTATCGTAATAGGGCCACGGTCCACCATTAGATACACTGCTTCGTCTTACAGTTGTTCACGTAACGAGCTGACAAGCTGGGACCATAGATCCAAAACATGGTTCTGAATTTATCTCAAGTTCTGCTGGATACTGCACACATTCTCACCATCTTAATATAAAGTTCTGTCTTAATGTCCGCTTGACCTGATCTCAGCATCGTAGTGAATTAATGAAGAAAGTTGCGAGTTTTCATAATGTGTCCGATTCTTATTTAAGAGCGAAAAAATAGGCACAGGTTGTTCAAAACAATCAGTAAAGGACCAAAAGCTTCTAAAGATATTTGCCTGAACTATATGCACTACGATGCTCTTAGCTGTAATATAGAACAAAATGCACTTGACATGCACGGTATCCACGATTCAGTGCGCGACAAATATAACTTATTCACTTACGTCCCCGTGCAAACATAATGTACGTATGTGGCGCTATATTTACATGTGTCAATAGATATTTCTGTACACAATTATCATCCACATAATATATTTTATTACGTATTACAATTAAAACCTAAAAGGGGTAAATAAGCTTAAAAAAAATTGTGTCAATAATATTTTAAAAAATATTTATTATTGACTATACATCGTACTGCTCCGCTCTCATCAAGAGCAGATTGTTGTGCACTACATTTCATAAGTTTGGTCACAATATCGTAGATTAAAAAATATTTCCATATTTTATAGCATATAACGTAGTCACTGAAATGAGACTAATGTTTTTATCATTCAATGTCAGTCGTAAGGTATTGCAATCCGCTGCTACGTTACACTTAAATCGCGGCAAACATATTCTGAATCTCCATAGAGCGTAAATGAGAGCCAAAGTCTCCAGCTCAGAAAAATGAAAAATAGAATGATATTTAAAATCATTCTTCTTCTGAGTACGGACTGTAGCTGCATGACTCATCTCGTCACACGTATAATAGGCACTTACTCCCCTCATGAACGTGCAGCCTTCGCCAATTGCACGCCGAAGTGCTTTACAATTGTAGCATCTTACCTTCAAACGTCATTTTCTTGATGACCTCACCTAGCTTTCGGCGAAATGCCACTATCAACATATTCCTATTCTCAAACCGTTATATTCGCGCAGACGAGCTCGCTGTATAGTCCTAGACAAGTTAAACGAGTTATTCTGCCACTTGCGTATGATTAATCACAGCCTTATAAATCAAAGAACTTGGGCGATCCTCAAAAAGAAAATTTGTATCTTTTAAGAGCTCTCCAAGTTATCGCTGCCCAAACATCTGGACGAGATTGTAGCCATTTCAATGCCCTGTTCTTCGCAGCCCACTTTGCAGGCTTTGATTCCAATCTCACTTCTAAGTTCGCGATTTTTCTTCCATTTATCCATTATCCCACGGTAAAGTTTTAGCTAACTCTGAATTACTGCCAGCTTTACTGTCTACTTAATTGTACTTATACTAGAGGGCTGCCACGTTTATAATATTGTTGAATTGATCGAGTGTGGCGGAGAAGACTTTCTTCACGCAAATTCACCATGCAATTGAAAAGTAAATGCTTGATGGCAGTAGACTTTGAGCAGAAACCATTTCCAGGCATCTATCTATTGACTATTGGGTCACTTATAGATCGCAAAATAATGATAGACATTTGAAATCTTATCCTTTCCGTTGTCCAGAGATTTGTTTCAAATAAAAATATTGAACAACATTCTCTTATCGAAACACATGATTCATAGCGGCCTATATAGCTTGCCTTAGTATCACAAAAATCGATGACTCCCAACTCCAATATAGATCTAATCAAATGAGAGTGTAGTTGATGGATGTGCATACCGCATCATAAAATTTTAAAGCACAAGTTCTCTTGTATAGCCAGTATTAACACATCAGTACATCAACACATAAATATTCACTACTACATCTATGAGGCGATAATCGGTTTAAAAGTGAAATATCAATCAAATAATTATTTGGTATTTTTTGTTTGGTTGCCCTTATTTATTCTAATAACCACTTAATATAAAATTATGATTTAATATATTGCTGAAAAAAAAAAAAAAAATAGAAGAGAAGAGAAGAGAAGAGAAGAGAATAAAGTAAATAAATAAATTCTAAAAATTCGAATAGCGAATCATTTAAATAATACTAATAATACTAATAATAGCATGAAATGAAACAAAACCAAGGAATAAATAAAAAAATCTCTTTTTGTATTTAGTATGAATATTATTTAGTTTTAATTATAAAATGAATTTTCAGAAAAAAGGAAAAGTGGTTCAGTATGATTTAATTTAAATAATATAATGCGATTTTTTTTTTTTTTTTAATAGCAAACAGCCCACGAATAGCCCACCATTTACATAAAATCCAAAATAAAATATATTCTCATTAAATCATAGGCGTGTGCACTGGAATGAGATAATAATACATGTATATGTATGAAATAAACATACATATGCGTATCTTACACTCTCTCTCTCTCTCTCTCTCTCTCTCTCTCTCTTACATACGTTTCCAAAATACTATAATGGGTATTTATTATATTGAAAACAAGAAAAAAAAAACAACAACAACGAAAAATTAAATATTCACAAAGGCTACTTACAATTGTTCAAATGTTGGAGTTAATAAACCGTACGCATAAAATAATGCGTAAGCTGAGTATTGAGTGTCGGAACACATACATTGTAAAGTGTATTTAAAACTTTTACACACTCAAGTTTCTTTTTTCTCGCATATCTAAAGGTTTTATTATTCAAGCATATGCTTTGCTTTGTAAAGACGACGCCTTCGTATTCTCCGCTTAAGAGATAGGCATCTCTCATAACTCATTTTATTCAAAAATAGTGGAAAAGGAAATATTTGAGCCAGAATGTGCTTTATTAAGAAGTTATATGTAGTAAGTTATGTTATGCATGACGTATACACTACACCGTCCTATGACATCAATTCACTTAAGATATTTATTTTTTTAAGGATTTCAAAGGTTGCCGGAGAAATTAGTGCGTATGCACGTCCGTGCGGAAAACTTTAACGAACTTGGGATTTGAAATTACGACCAATTGCGTTGTTAGTCGCAATCCTCTCGTTAATCGGCTATTAATGCAACTCACACATAACAGTTTCATACAACAAAGCGGAAAAATTGTGATCGTATGACACACTAAAAAAGGCTGACATCAGGCATTACTGAACGATTGCAGTCATGTTGTGTCCTAAGCCTGACTATTAAAGAAATTTCTTTTAGACATAGCGAGCAAGTTAATCCCTACAGGGTGTGGGCTGAGAATTGTCCGTGTATTAGTATAATCCAAATGACTCATACAGCGCGGCAAGTATTGTCCGTTTTATGGAGAGGCCAGATGAGTGCTTCGAAGCGGTACGTAGCTTTTCGAAGACGAGTATATGTCTTTTATAGTGGGATTGAAAATTGGAAAAGTTGTTTTATCAAGATCCGATTCGCTTTTATTCGTATATTCGGCGTCAAAGAAGGTGCGAAAGACTTGTGAATTATTTATAACACATTAAGTGGATGCTTAAGGGACTACATGCATATAAAGAGTATTCATTTTTCATTAGCGTGGATAAGGAAATGCTTTCAGATATTTTTCTGTGTCTCTCGGTCTGTCCATCTGTTTGATATAATCATGAATCTGTTTAAAAGAACGCAATGCACAGTAGGCCTCTCCATAGCAACATAAATAAATTCACTATTTTGTGACTAATGAATAATAAATGTTCTTTTCTTAGAAGATATGTGAAGAAAGGCCCATCTTTCTATCCATCTTTTCGTCTTTTCTGTTGTGTTCAACTTCTAGGCGGCAATTTTTAATTTATTTTAATGAAATTTGGTACACTGACAAGCTTTGACCTAAGGAGTTGTTTTTTAATCGACCTAATCATCATATCTTCATCTAGCAGCGCGTTACACAAACATGATCGTAATTTTTCCGCCGCATTGTACCAGTCTGCCTTATATCAAATCGCGCGACAGCAGGTGGCTTGTTTGGTTTTATTTTAATCGAGATGATATTACACACATAAGAGATACAGCGTAAGGGGAGGCGGCGAGTCCAGCTGGCAAGAAGAAGGCGTGCAGACTTCTCAAGTGTGAAAGACACGATTGGTTTTTCTTTTGTCAAATTCATTAGTCTTGAACAACAATTTCACTCAAGTGAACCTGTGCTTTGTCCGCGTACCTTACGTACGATCACAATTAGGGTTTATTTATAACAAGCCTCTGCCGACAAAAGAAGCCAAGCGAAGCTTGGGAGCTAAGAGATGAAATCAAAGATGATTGTTGCATGTACTACAACTTACATTTTTGCATACATATATGATATTCATAATTTCATTTTGTATCGATTTTAAATCGTAACTTAATTATTGCCAGCTTATCGCTTACCATCATCAAGCATTGATATCATTAATTATGCCAATTATAAAAGCCTTTTAAAAACCATATATTTCTCTTTAATTATTACTTAAAAAAAATTACGTAAAGTGATTTGTAAAACACACCCTTTCACATACTTGTTAGGTTCTTTTTCTTAATTGACGAAGAAACCCTTGCAATTATAAGTGTGAAAACGGGTAAAAATTTTTTTGAAGAAATTTTTGAAGAAATTTTGTTAATAACTAGGACACGTTTGCAACATTCATTGAATCTGAGCAAGCAGTATCCTCGCAAGACGTATAATTTCACGAAAAGTTATTCATTTAACTTCCCGTAAGCAATATATGAACCACACCACCCATGCGTTTTGTTCAGCAATATTCTTTAAATTCCTTCTTAACTTTAATTGCCAAAATTTTTAGGTAAACCACATAGAAGAAAACTTTTGACTTGTGTTGTTTTGTTGGCGTCTTATAGTAGCGGATTGCTCTACCTTAAGCGAAAGCCTAAATTAAAAGCCATTGTAGCCTCTCAATCTTTATTCAAAAGCACTGAGGATTTCATTCATTTATTTCATAAGCGTTTGCAGCAGTGGACAACGGTCCACCATTAAACACTCTTTATTATGCTACAGCTGCTTATATGAATGATGGCTTCTGAAAATAACGCCTTATATGGGAAGTGGTGGCGGAAAACGTTGTCTGATCCGAACGGTTTCCGATAGCGTCCACCTTTGGGCCAAAACACGCCAGCATACCGGATTTTATCAAAGTGTTCCAAGATTTGCGGCCTGCAGATGGAACACATGAGAAGAAGACGGACAGACGGATAGACAAGCTTCGTTCGGTGGAATAAAAAGTGAATCTATCTCAAGTGCTTCTAGCTATTCGCACATACTTCGTACCACTAGTGGTGTAAGATATAAAAACGGAGCTCCTAGTAAACCTCGAATATCTCTTTAGGTTTAATGAAAGCTCCTTTCTTTGCTTATGTAAGAGTATATTGATCGTCACTATTAAAATATTTCTTCGTGGCGAATTTACGAAGTCTTAGAATTGAACACTTTTTCAAAATATAGCTGCCTTGACTAGACAATCTTGAGAAGACAATCTCTTTGACTTGGAAACACTTTTCAGTTTTATTGTAATATTCTGTCTAAATCGGTATCTTCAGAATCTCTTTTCCTTACAACAGATGTAAAAATAATAACGTTTCAGAAACTGTGAATAAATGCATACATGCACAGGTTTTCCCTGTATTCTTGATTAGAATGAGGCTGACAACATGATTTACAAAACATAACACACTTGAAATACGTGTATTTGTTGTTTTTGTACTCTCAAAGCATCGTTGGTGTCCCACTAATTAAAGGTCGAAGGCTGTCATACAACTCATTGAGAGGATAGAAGATACTTAAGCATAGTACGTGAAGCGTTGTCATGCATTCAACATCGCTTCTCCCTCTGCCTTATAAGGCATTTTTCGATTCTTCCTGCTAATTGCAATATCTTCCGCTTCAGTTATGTTTGGCTCTACTACTCCGGATTGGACTTTCTTTTCGTTCAGCTGAAACATCACATACTTCGTCACTTATATGAATACCACACTGAACCGGGTGGTTGTCTCGTTTTTGTGTACTCCAATATATGTCTTGCAGAATATGTAATTGCCCTTTGCATAATCAAAAAAAATTTATATATACAAAAGTCCATTTAAATAAAAAGAAGATACCTTAAACCGGCCAATGGCATTGGTCTTATGTAACGTCCTAGCTGTAGAAGACGTTTTTCCACGCTTTTCAATTAATTTAACTTAATTTTCCTTTGTTTGTTTTAGCAAAATCTCTTCCCCTGCATTGTGTAGTCGAGTCTGTGCATTCGCTGCAAGCTTCTTTGAATATAGACAATCGTAGTCCTTGGAAAAGGAGGCCGAATGTAGAAACGGATAGTTATGTGATTATAGCTGCAGCCACACCATGGTCGGAAATTGTACAAACAGCTTTACAAAGATTGGGTTATTCGCAGGAGACTGCAGCCACAGCTAGAGGTAAGTAAATATGTAACACAAAATAGTACTGAATACACAATTGCACGTCTGGATAAACGTGCGTTCGTTTTCTTGGCCATTGCATGTAACGTCAAATAATCACTCGTAGCAATTTAGATAATTATTTAAGTGAATGGTAAGCTACGCCCTTTCTTTGTTTAGCTTCCAGCTATGCCTGAATAATTAGCAATAAGCAAGCAGAGCTTGGTTAAGCAAACAATTTTTGTTTTTTTTCTCTGTATCAGTCTCTCAGAGAAGGTCCCCCATACATGTGGGCACGATATTGCTGGTTAAGAAGGATTGTAAGTAGAGGAGGGGAGAAGAAGGTAATAATATTGGTGTAAGTTTGACACGAGAATGGGAACATCCGGAGCGGGGGGAAAGATCACTGCAACTCCGTTGCTCTTAATGCCGGCCGTAAGTTGCTGAGGCCCTAGAGAACTCCAAGTAGTTATGTTAAAAGACTTGAATAATGAACAAATCTCTTCCATCTCGGTAGCATATTTGGAGTGGATTTGGCTTTTGCTTGTTAGTTTTTTGACTCTACTACTTGCTGCTTCAATACAATACATGTACATGTACCGCCCAACAGACAAAGAATTTCATGCACTTCTGTAAGTGACTTGCTGAGTTTATAACGCAGAAGAAGTGTGGAAATAAGTCCATATATTAAATATGTAGAGCATACATGATTTGAATAGGATTTCATCCAAAGTTATTAAATATGCAGTTTAATCGCGGAGTAATTTGTCTAAGAATTATTAGAAATAAATAAGGACCCAATCCCAGTTAAGTTGAAGTGCGCTATCTATTTATTCATGGATGTGCCCAGTTCTTTGGTAAATAGTTGCCGCTCTTGGGCAGTCGATCAATTATCAAGTTTGAGAATTCATTTATGATTAAATCTATATGCAATTAAAGCTTATATTTAAACTAAGGCTTTTTGAACACGGAAGAAAGATAAAAAAGAAAACTACCTCTCGTATTCAGACACCACTCGCAGTGCTATGCAGAGATCAAGTCTGCTCCAGCTCTTCGAAACCATATCATATTCATCTTTTTGCGCGTTACTTTTCCCCGTTTAATGTCGGTTTTTCAAAGTCTGTTAGGATCCACATACGAGTTCTGCATTAGGTTTTTCTGCTATATAGCACGTCACTCCCCCGAGTCATCAGTTCCTTACGTACCGGATACCGATTCATGCAACTATGGGACGGGGCGAAAGAAACGACTCATTATGTCTTATGTGAATGCGCGGCCATCTGCAGGAGTTTGACGAACATTTCATAAAGTCGTAACTAAAGAAGAGATTTCCCTATGCATCAAAGTCTTGCACACGACTGTTTGGATATCTCAGCTTCCGGCAATCACTTAGTCTTAGAGTTCCTACTTTTAACAATCCCCATTCCGTGCCGCTCTCCCCCTCCGCCTTTCTCATACAATTACACCTCGAGCCTGAGAAGAACGCGGGATTCATAAGAAGCATGGTTTTAAAGCTGATGGGCCGGGGGCGTCATCGAGGTCGCAAGGGTGCAATAAAGTACAACATCCCATCAGGAACTCCTTAGTCCAGCAACTTTGGTCTGTCATTGTTTCTTCGCATAAATTCCCTTGATTTCTTAACCTCCCACTGCAATCTAGTGCTCGAAAGACCCAAGTACCCAAGTCAATTTTATTATTCAGTCAAAGGATGTAAGGAAAGAAGTACAAGATTGTATTTAATAACTTTTATTATTTTATTCATTAAATATTTTCTAACTTCGTTACAGGTTCCTTGATTATTAAAAATTGGAAACCTATAACGTTAGAGCAAATATCGGATAATCCTATGGTGCCCGTGTGTGATATAATTGGTGAATTGACCTCTGTGGTGACGCTGCGCATCGTAATATTGCGATGTAAGCCTTCACCGTTCGGCGAAATTAAAGATAAACTTTTAAAGCTATTGGTATTGCAATCGCATGCTCTACTACGCTCAACCGGTTGCCCACTGGATGAGGTGAGTACATCGAAAACGATATTTTATTCACTTTTTAATGTAGGGTGCAGCTTATAGAGGGGCTTAGCTTAACACGAATAGTTTCAAGTAAATATCGCAAAATGTTTTTATTAGGATTATAACAAAAATATTTCCCATATTTAAACAAAAAAAAAAAAAAAAAAATATATATATATATAAATAAAGTAAACTCGTAATCATTTTGATTGATCACGTTCTTAAACTAAATGCAGAAATGTACAAATATATATACTTATATATATATATTTATATATATACGACGTTTTATAAAGAGTGCAAATAAGATTTTGTAGCACATTTTTATTGCAATATGCGCCATAAAAATTGATAATTCTTTTATTACATAGTGCTTAGACTGGCAATCATTCAATGCAATCGTTAGCCGTCCTTCTCGCTTTACAAATAATCAGCAAACCCCACGTAAATATATATATGTATATATAATCAGGTGATAAACACTTGAATCTATTGCAATTTTAATTAAATACGAGGTGTGTTCAAAACAAATGGCGACTTTTGATTTTTCTCGAACACTATTTATTCATCCATCAATATTTATTTCGCCTCCTTCAAAGCAATCGCCCTTAGTTATGATACACTTTTGCCAGCGATTTTTCCAATCCTCCACGCGCTTGTAATATGCATTTTTTGATACGACCTTGACCTACTCCAGTGATGCGGTTTTTATTTTCTTGATCGTGACAAAGTTCGGGACGGACATGGCAAAAAAACAGAGAAAAAACCCGTAAGTCACGTTTTTTTTTTTTTAACGCACCTCGTATAATGATAAAATCATTTTGTAGCAAATTGATTTAAAAAAAAAACGAGTCTGCCTCCCTTTAAAAAACTTTTCATATTTTCTTTAAGCAATTTTATAAAAAAAAAAAAATTAAAAAAAGTGTTTTTGAAAAATTAAGCAAACAATAATGACAAAGCTACGGTTAATTAATCTCATATTTGAAACTCATATCTCTTCCTATTGCATTAACAACACTTGGCTCGATATGTGTATCTATCTATCTTTCCTGTTGTTATCAGTATCCATTGTAGATGTTCCAATGTCTCCCAATTTGTGTGTTTAGATATATATATATATATATATATATATATATATAAATGTCTTTGTGTGTGTATGTGCTTTTCTGATTTAATATTAACGTTTTGTGTAATCATACTCGTCATTTTATGGCTAAATGAATCCCCTGGCACTTGAATTGAAATTTTATTATGACAAAATGTTTAATGACTGTGATTTTTTATGGCGTCTATTCTTTGCGCACATATACAATCGTAAATATTTCTTTCTATTAGAATTATAAATACAGGCATATATAGACATATAGTTGTTGATGATGTGTGTTGCTTCGTTATTCGTGGTAGGATTAATATACGGGATTTTCAATACTATGCGTTAAAGATAGGCAAACGGGTCTGCATACATACGTTAAGCTTTCATGATATGGGACAAATTTGTATTCACTAGGATTAGTTAGATAGAGTTGCTCGTTATATCAGTTATAAAAAACATTGATTGATTGCTTCTCAAATGAGGCCACTTATTTTGGTAAAAAAAAAAGACTCAATCCACCTAAAATATTTATTTATAAATTATTGCTTCTAAAAACGTTCAAATGAGACATCGGTTAATACTTTTGTCTGCTTGTAAGAAACAAGTGGCGATAGCAGTGCGATTACCAACCAATAGATGTTAGAAAACTAGACATGAAAAGCTGGACAGGTGCTATAAGTCAGGTCAGAAAATTTATTACTATTGACTTAGTTTCGCAAAGATATCACGACTTATTAGACAATTTAACGACTTTGATGATTTATTGCTTATAAGCCAATGAATGAATGCACTGAAATGAAGCCGAGAACTAGAACAAGGAGACCGCTTCGTTTAATGTCAGATCACTTTGTTTAGAAGATGGATAAACATAAGCATGGATATAACGAATCGCATGCGACAAGCAACAAGAGTTGCGCGTTTGGCTTTTCACATTATCTGAGTTTTGCGAAATAAAAAGTTTTCTTACGATATATATTCCTTATCATAAAGGCTTTCTCGTAGAACATTTCATTCTCAGTGACTTGACTTTTCTGTCGCCAGCTTTACAAGGCATCCTATCTTTTTTAAGCTACAACGTGTACACATCCGGCTATGACGGCTCCTCTAAAGCTGCAATGATCTTCTCACTCTCTCTGCGTCCCCTTGGCAGGAAGAGCACATTATAGTTAGGATCCGCCGCCTAGAATTTCATTTTATTTTATATATCATATAATCAGTGTCTTATTAAGTTGCTTAGGCTGATCATAACAACAATCAAGAAAAACAAACAAGAAATTTTATATTCGGCCGTGACCGCGTCTTTTATGCCCATTACCACTTGTAGAAGCTTTATACGGTCTCTGAAGCTTGTTGTTGGGTGCGACAAACCTTTTGTTAAAAAGGGGAAATATCAATATTCAACTTTATTGAGTAAGTGCCAGACCGCCTATAGAAATAAATATTTTTATATTTGTCCCTGTTGTGCTTTATCAGTAACTACATTTTTTGTTTTAAAACAATTGGTCTCAGATTACGATACATTGTCGTGCTGTCCTTCAACTAATCTGCTTGCAAGGACTCCTAACCTTTGCAACAAATCTGCTGTCGATTGCTGCATTTTTGCGACCAGGAGAACGTTTACCACAGATATTATACACAAACAGGCAGACAACAGACAGATGGACACCCGGACATACTTAAATCGGCGAAGAATTTAATGTTGATTAAGAAGTTTCTTCCGAGGCTTCCTTCTGGGTGTTGCAAACGCTTCGACAAAACGAATATGCCATTCATTCTTCGTTGATTGATATAAGTAGCGTACATAAAAATGTTCAAATGTTCAAAAATTTTCCTTCTTCTTCTTCCTCGAACATTTTGTACTAGAAGGTGCATTTTCTACTATATATGCCAAAGACAGAATCTCACGTTTTACACTTAACCTGTTGTAGGCTGACGGAAAAAACGGCAAGAAAGTATAGCAAAATTGTGAATTGAAAAAGTCAAGCAAAACTTGACTACCAAATTCTTAACTGCTTGGCAGAAGCAGTGAAAGCTTTTCCCTTATCTTCCCTTATCTTCATGTCAATGATCGTCGATTATAAAGAAAAAGAAGATAAAATTTTAATAATTGTTACATTTTCTTTGTATACAGTCCGGGATAAGAAAAATAAAAAAATAAAATTCATAATGACTTAATGTGTGAAAAATCGAACGTTGTTCTTGATCGGTAAGAGACTTAAACGCAAACTAAATCTACTCTCATGCAATATTTTTTTGGCAGATTAATAGAAGATTTATCGTATGCGTTTTGCTAGGCTACTGCCTCCTGCAATTAAATTAGATATGAAAATTTTATAATGTAATTTATTATTTATCAGATTAGATTTGAAAATTGTGTAATGCAATTTATTTATAATAGATTATAGGGTCTACTTAAAGCCAACATGCCAGTAGGTTATAATATCAGCACACAATTTTGACTAAGCATTCTAATTAAGTCTTTTTTGTAGGTGACGTTATCGCAAATATGTCGCAGTTCTTATCAAAGCCCATTTGCCTTTCCGGGGGGTGATATACCCGAAGAAATACGTCGCAAATTTGACCAATGGTGGTCAAATCAATTGTCACCTCAAAGTTCGATGACACCGAAGCTGTTGCCCTTTATGACTGGGCCACCAAATACTGTGACCAGTGATCCCATAGATCACAGTATGGGTACAGCAGCTTTAGCAGCTGCCGCTGCCGCTGCTGCTGCGGCGCAAGCAGGTTTGCATGCAGCATCTTCGGTTGGCGGACCCAATGTGCCGGTCGCCATGGGTCCCGCGATGAATACAAAACGTGAGAGTCTTTTAATGTCTGATACAACGGGTCATCATCCTGCTGCTGTTGTGCAAGGTACAAGTGCTGCTGCCCATCACGCCAACATGATTGTTCATCCAGCCATGCACGCCTCGATGCATCATCATCATCATCACTCGCATCATAGCAGTCTAACGCATTCACCGTTTTCAAATCAAAAGACACGTATGCGCACAAGTTTTGATCCCGAGATGGAGTTGCCACGTTTACAGAAATGGTTTCAAGAAAATCCGCATCCCTCACGTCAACAAATCCAAAGCTATGTAGTACAGTTGAATGCTTTGGAATCGAGAAGAGGTCGCAAGCCTTTAGATGTAAACAATGTGGTATATTGGTTTAAAAATGCCAGGGCCGCACAAAAAAGAGCTGAAATGCGTGGCGGATTGGGGGTTATGCACGCCGCCATGAACGGTTACTTAAGTCAGCATGGTCAATTAGGCCAAACTTCGGGTGGCAGCAGTACGGGTAGCATGAGTAGCCAACAGCAGTTGATGTCCTCCGGCATGGGTAACTTGTCGTTGGGTAACGAATTTATGAAAAGTCCTTTGAGTTTAAAATCTGAGGATATTGATACTATGTCTCAGCACTCGGACGACTTGGAAGAGGATAACAGTCGTCCAGGTTCTCCACAATTGCCATTATCGTTAACAATGCATGAACGTCATCATGTTCGTACAGATCATGACCAAGACGATAACCATAATGAAAATTTGCAACATGAAAATTTAAAGGAGAGAAATCAAGTGATAGAACAATACGGTAGCGATACCATTAATCCAAGCGAGTGTGCCGAAGGAGCTAACTCCCATGCGGAACACAATGAATTATCTAGCAACAAAGAGAAACCATTAGAAGACCATCAATCGTCCGCGGAAAATGTTTACAGTGAGCGACAAATTCTCAAAAGTGAAGCGGACACCGAAGGCAATAATAGCAATAATAGTAATGCCAATAACACTAGTAGTAACACTAATCCCATAATTAATTTGGACACGGAAAATCATCATCATCAACAATTGTCGCCTCAAGCAAACAGTCCGAAGGATGAAGACGATGAGCTCGATATGGATGATGATGATGATGATAACGATGTCAGTCAATTAGATGATTTCCGTTCACCCTCTCCCTCACCGGATTTAGCCAATGCCATGATGGCTGGCGGACCACGCAAAGATTTACCGTTTCCCATGGTGCCAAACAGTATGTTCTCTCAGTCGTTTATGTATATGAGCCATTACATGCCCGGTTTCGGTCAAGCGGCTGCCGCCGCCGCACATCCTCATGCTGCAGCGGCACATCATGCAGCAGCAGCTGCAGCTGCCGCAGGTATGCAACCTAACCCTTTAATGGGTGCTGCTAGTGGCTTAAATTTATCAAGCATATCGAGTGAAGAACGCCGTAAACGTAATCGTACGTTTATTGATCCTGTGACCGAAGTACCAAAACTAGAGCAATGGTTTGCCATGAACACCCATCCATCGCACAACCTGATACTGAAATATACGGAAGATTTGAACACAATGCCCTATAGGTGAGTATCTACGAAATGCTTTAACGATTTTTTCAAAGTTATTTTAAATCGTTATGTAATACCGTGCATCATCAACGTTTTAATTTCGCGTTCCATCGGGTTTTATTATGTTCTAAGAAGTATTTTCTCTAACAGTCGACGCCATTTCTGATAAATTGAAGAGGGATTTTATTACATGCGCGGGTAAGTGCTCACTGGGTTTTTGATCAATTGCAAGCAGAAGTAGATACTCTACTTTATTCAAAGTAGAGTACCTTACTAACTGCACAAATTTTGCGATGAGAGAACAGCGCATCATTGGCCCGACACTGGAACAAACGGCCATAGCAATTGATCAGATCCGGCCAATAAGGCGCATGTGGAGCAGATCACGCTTTAGAATTTTATTAAGGTTCTGGGTGGTGGAAATACGTTGGTACGGACCATTGTCGTGTTGCTATGTCCTTCGTTCGTATCTCCTGCGCACTTTTTTGACCGATGCATGACTCACAACGGCAAGCGTTTGTTGATAGCGATGCCCATTAACAGTTTCTCACAATTTCAGCAGCTCGTAGTATATGATTCATCTCTGTCCTCCCCTAACTTAGAAGTTTATCTTCTTTCCGGAGCGCCGTCGACGTACGCGCTTCGTCAGGCGGCGAAATAATCAAAAAGATGAGATAGTGAGATAACTAGAAGATTTAAGTTCAAAATGTGAGTAAAACATACTTACATATAAAGTTGCAAAAGATGGGATAGACCGCATTATATCGTAATAATGTCGATAGCAATTGCTATTAAAAAGATTTACATAATTTTGAAGGGCACCCTATTTTCTTTTTCATTTTCAATTGGCATATGGTCGTAGCTATAGTGAGAGCGCTCGTTCGGTAAATACACAGCACTTGCTAATCAAACACACACCTCCCAGATTGCGGCTACACTCCGCTTCTTCCTGGCTGTCAACGTATTGCATGCATAGAGTACATACCTTGAGTGATTGATTTTATTTTTGAAGATTTTTAAAAAATAGTCCGACACAGCCCCCAATTAATACATTCCTTCTACCCCATCCACTTCTGTTAACGAAGTTATTTATATATGGATTTTTCGAAATAAAGCGTTAAATGGCAGGTAATCGAAAAATTGTCCCCATCCGAACGATTTCCAACATTCGATTCCATTTGATGTAGAAAAAAGAAGGGGCGCGCGAAAACCGCTTACCAGACTATCGGAATGAACTGCTAACGGAAAGAAGCTTCACACGGCATATTCAAAGAAGTGCGTATAGCTATATATAAGAAGTAAAAAAAAGGATTGTGCTACAGCCCACCCTTCAATATTGAAAGACATTTACTTGAACTTTAGAAGAACAAGACCGTTTTGCAGATATTGTTAACAAAATAGTAAAACACTACAATGGCTTAAGGCCGACCATTATAAATGATACATAACCCCACAATTATTATTATGGGGGAAAAAGTTGTCCAATCTGAACCATTCTCGACAGCGTTTGTCCTTCGGCCAAAGCACGTGAGTGCGGAAGATTTTCAGGAAGTATCTCAGAAAATTTCGTTGATTGAACGAAAGAACACAAGACCTGCAGACGGATAGACAAGCGCTTGGTATAATAAAGGATGGGTGTACCTCAAGTTCTTGTTTATGTCCGTTGCACCGCAAGTTGTGCGACATAAAAAAGTCTCTACAATAGTAATAAAGTCCATCTTTAAAGCTTCACTAAGCAATATACATATATACATTTATATATATATATATAAATGTGAATAAATAGTTTTAATTATTGAAATAAAAAGAATTAACGATTAATTATTTATTTCTTTTTCATCATTGCAGACAAAAATTTCCACGTTTAGAAAGTAAGAATGTACAGTTCTGGTTTAAAAATCGTCGTGCCAAATGCAAACGTTTAAAAATGTCTCTCTACGATAACAGTCAGTGCTCTCAGATGTCAACCTTGAATCCATTCGTACATAAATACGAAGAACGCGATTAAACCGTTTAAAAGTTTCATATGCAATAAAACAAAAAAAAAAAAAAATTTAACAGAAATCATATCAAAATTAATATAATTACAGTGAAAATACAAAAAAAAAAAACATAAAATTATTAAAAGAAATAAAAAAACAAAAACAATTTAATTATTTAACGAGAAAATCCAGCCAATTTTTTGATTAAAACAAAAAAAAAAAAATTAAAAAAAAAACAAAAAAAAAAAAAAAAAAAAAAAAAAAAAAAAACAAGAGATACAAACCGCCTAAGTTAACTACTAACTAGGCTCCGTTACAAGCATAAGAGTGTAGAGATATTTTTTTTTTAAAAATTTGAAAAAAAAAAAAAAAATAAATTTTTGTTTACATTTTCTCTTGGAATTTCTTTTATGAACATTTCTTGGTTTTTCTCTTTTATAGTTAAATAAATTTAAGCAACCAAAGATGGCATTTTAAACGTAACTAGAGACTTTATTATAGTTTTCTTTTCTCCTTTTTTTTTTTTTTTTTTTTTTTGTTTTTTTTAACTATTAAGTATTTAAAATTTGTAAATCGCTATAGATTGTAAATCGAAGTAATTTATTATTTATAATATCTCATTAAAACAAAAAAAAAAAAAAAAACACAAAAAAAATTCTTGGCCTTAATTTAATTTTTTAAGTTTTATATATACATTTAAGTCCGGCTTACAAAGTTTCGAATCCAACTTTGCACACACACACAGATTATGAGAAAAAACCGTATGAGTTCGATACGAGGGCTGTTAAAAAAATTCAAAGAATTTTTTGAATTTCTTGATTCTATTACATAAGTTTTGCTTCGTCGCTCTAAAGCATTAAAGTGTATTTCAATTGAATATTGCGGATGTGTGGACGCATGCGCACTATTCATTAATCATTGATCGCCATACATTAATGAAAAAACAGTCTACAAGTAATATGAACGGTATCAAGAGCAACCGCAAATAGTAATCTTTCTTATTGGTCGAATTAAAAAACAAGTAAAAACATTATAGTCGAACAAGGCCGGCTATCAAATACGGTGCACCACTTTGCTTGATACAACCCTTCGTTTATTTTCTTTATCAAACACCAAAAATACACCTTCCATGTTTCCACGTAACGACATTTTTTCCCTAGGAACCCTTATATGAAAGTGGGCCCACAACATGGTAACACTGACAGGATACAGGTTTAATGGATTTGAAATTGCTATCAAAGATCTTAGCATTCTTCATTTACTTCTCCTACAAAGCACTAAAGATTCGACTTTCGGACTGAGGTCCAAAACATTGACCTATGTGATTGCTAATAGTTTTAGTAAAATTTAATATGAAGTTGAAATATGTAACGGACCAATCTTCACGTTAAAGTACTTGAACTCATATGTTTTCTCTATATCCTTAATTACTTTTCGCAGAAACGGTTATATTGGGCGGGATCCAAAAACTTGATCCATCCGATGCATTTCAAATTTCCAAAGGCTATTACTTAGCAACTTTTTTAGAGAAATTTTGAAATTTCTGATTTTTTCTTTTTTATATAACGGCTTACGAAATGAACCGTCACATAGGGAATGTCCAAGCTGATCCAGTGCTTCGATCAAACAAAAGAAAGAGGTTGACCAAATTTCGTCAATATATCTCAAAAATTACGACTTGTGCATTGAGCCCAAAAGCATGGAGAAACATCAGACACATAGCTTTAGGGTCTGCAGCGGCCTTTATAGCTTATCAGACGAACCTCTTAGGTTTATTGGACGGCGTGAAACCTATCTTGGAGAGTGACAAAAGTCATCTGCTTGCAGTGTTCTTTACTGACAATTCAATTATGTCTGGATGGTAAAGACTTAACAAACAGGTTTGGGGGGTGTTTGAGAAGACGGGGAAATAGTAGTGTGAGTTAGTGCCTCACTACGTTCTGTTGACATCCGCTGCTAAAATCCATGACGGAATAAGTTAGATGACAATCCACGGAGCATGGACAATTGGAATGCAAGAGTAAGCATTATAATAACGTGTGGATCAGGCTGCCCATTTATTTAAGCTTAGGAGAACTTCTTTAGGGATGACTAAGCAGAAGTTATAGCTTGGTGAAACCAGCATATCAGGCGTACAAATTACCCCAATTGTGTGGCATTAAACAATCGGAGGTGCATGTAGACCTTGCCGTCCCCAGAAAGGAGGATTTTGCTTATACTAAAGTCTTGACCATCACCAGTACCATAATCGAATTCTCTGTCTCTGATGTTAAAGCATTGTTTCGAAAACAAGCTTGATTTGAAATTTTCTTCTTATCATTGTGGTCAGCTTAGGTTAAGTCCGAATGAATGACCGAGTAGATAAGCATTGCGATTATCAAGTCAGTATTTGCGGGTTCAAATCTCAATGCGATAGAGTTTGCCTTGATGGCAACTGTAGCGAATGCTCAGCCGGTAAAGGCGTAACGCTTACCGATTGGGCACACATTCACTAGACTGCAGTCGCTTTCCTCTCTCTTTCCCCATTTCTTTCCGATCGTCGCCGCATTACACGCATAGGAAGAGCCCCCGTTAGTGACTGGCCGTCGACGATTACCTAAATCCCTTTACTCTGATCAATTATCAGTAAAACAGGGCACGTAATTATAATTTTTAATTTGCCTGATTATTTGCGGCGAGCTTTTAAACAAATTGCATATGAGTATCTATTGATATGATACAAATGAATGCATGATATAGTGAAAAATTGGTATATCAAACCGCGATAGGGTGGTTTCTTTGTTCTTTGACGAGTTGACAGAAAGAAAAGCCACTAAAATGCAATGATTGTCCCACTTCCAAATAAGAGCTCAAACCCATTCAATTCTACTACACATTTAAGTGTGCTCTTCGATGAGCTCGGGCGACGCGAAGCAAAGGGCAAATGAAACTGACAATGACGTGACCTCTACTGAACTCAAAAATTTGCAAATTCTTTGAATTTTTAACTAATCCTCATGTAAACTCATAAAGGTCCAAATTGTTATTTATTTAATAGATTTTTCGTTGACATTTAATTGATATTCAATTTAAAACACATGCGGAATATTCGTATCGCGGCATTTAATCGATTCAATTGAACAGAATTTTCAAATTCAAAACACAATACTTTTAATAATAATAATAGTAATAATAGTAATAATAATAATATAAAGCAATGTTAATGTGAAAATGGGTGTGCGTATGTTTGTTTGGATGTATGCATATGTATGCTTGAGCGTGTACATCGTTTTCTTCTCTTCTTCCTATACCAAAACTATATATACAAATACAAAATTAAATTAACATATAAAAGCCAATATGTAAATTATTAAAATTTCTTAGAAATACTTAAAAATTATAAATAATTATTGACCACAAATGCATATATATATATATATATATATATATATATATATATTATATATATATATATATGTACGAGAATATTTGTACATTTATTAAAGCGAATGCCAGTATCCGTGCACATATAAGAATATATATATTAAATAAAATATCATAAAATTCGTTTATAAATAAAACAAAATCAATTTTAAATGTGAGAAATTTTAATATCTGTCTACTCCTTCTTTTTTGTTTTCGAAATTCCGTAATGATATATGGGAACTCATCAGATTATTTAAGGTCGGTAAGTGCATATTCTTACATAGCTTGGTATTGAAACGTTGATCGGCGTTGTTGCACAGTATGATTGATAGTCACTTGATGAAGAAGTGGAGGAATTACAAATCATTTTAATTTCGCATTTATGCCACTTTCATCATCAACTTAGAAATTAACGAAATGTAAGGCTTTTCAAATCATTTTCACTTTGTTGAGATATATTTTCCCTCTGTATTTTTTTTGTAGCGATAAAATTTGTTTGAATGAGAGAAAAAAGTTATCCTTCAGCAGTGCTTTAGTTAATTGTTGAGGCAATTTGCAGGAAGATATCAACTTGTGTCGGGATAATTTTTAATTAAATGGGTTTAAGAAGAATTATGGACGTCTAGCCAAGTGGCATCATGAGATTTTTGGTGTATTGTACTCGTCTTTTGTTCAATGTCATCACTTGTTGTTGGTAATGTTTCTTAATGATAACCACGTTTCATTGAAGGAACTCATAGCACACAACATACGGTTGCATAGCCTAGTAGTTAAGAAGCGCGCCTATCTACTCAAGCATCGACGATTTCAACTTTCAGCAGAAGGAGGAGAATATCTTAATAACAACTGGCAAAGCACCGCAACAAGAGCAAATGCTCGTTTAGTAGAACCGTGACTCTTAACCATCGAGCATAGATCTCTTTCAGACTGCAACCGCAACCAATCGTGCTTTCTTCACTTCTTTCTTTCATGGTCGTGTGCCTTTGTTGATTTGTTGTAAGAAAAACGGGGCCGACGTAGGTAGACCAAAGTCTTACTCCCTATGTGAACGGCTTTGCTTAAGTTGAGTTACCACTTCTTCGATTTCAAATATCGTATATCCCAGTTTTCCCTTCGTTACGATTCACAACAACACACTTCTTCGAATTAAACAAGAAAAGCAATGCTTCCCAACTTCAGCGTTTTTTGGTGGAGAAATTATCTTTTATTCGAAGCTCCAAAAAACTACATTGTCTTCCATAACCTTGAAGAGCATACAAAAATGCTGGTGTGTTATCACTTGTATCGAAAAGCCTGGGATTTATTAGAACAGAAATCTTATAAATTATTGCTTATCAAAGTTATAGCTTATCAACCAAATTCGACTGACGCTAGGATAAGGTAATAAAGATGTGAAGATTCCTTGAAGCCAAAATGGTAAGTAGTGAAAGGAAGTGCAAATAAATGAATTTTCCTTTATCCAAGAATACGAAGAACAACCATTTCAGTATTTTCAGCATTATATATACCTATATTTGTTTATTAAAATACCCGAACATCTTCCCACTTTGCGAGATATTTTTATTTCAGGTTTGTAGTAAAAATATTTTTATTTACTTTTTACACCAACCTATGCTGCCGTTAATCAAAAGTCCATCATAACGTATTGCTTTTCTATATGTTCGAAATCAAACAACTTAATGCCGCAACAACTTAATGTTGGCTAACCGAGCCAATGGAGTATTAAAACATGCAATTGATTATCGTCTTCTGTATATATGGAGTGGAAACTACATCTTTATTTTATTTATTTAATATTTTCTGTTGTTTTTGTTAACTTGTGTGTTTGCTTAAAATGTGTGGTGGATGTGTTGTTGCGAAAGCAAAGTTCAGGTTGTCGTGGGATTTGTGATACATGTAGCACTGGGAAAAACCTCTTCGATGATTAAGTTTGGCTTAACCTTGTCTGTCTATCTGTCCGATGATACATCTTCTCGTCTTTCACAAGAAAATTAATTTTGACAAATTTTCGGATGAAAACAGATGGAAAACTTCTCAGCTGAATGCTGTTGGTTCCTCTCTCGTTTCTCTTTTTTTCTTGCATTCATTCTCTCTAAAAAGGCTTTTTCCCTACTTTTAATAAACCAAAAAGTTTCATCACTTTCACAAAGTCCGTACACTGTTTTGAACTCGCTCTGGTATTCTATCATGAAATTAAAGAAAGAGTAGTATTAGGCGAAGTGATGTGAAGTGTGGGCCCTTACTCCACCATAATGAAATAAACATTCATTTGCTTCGCTTCTGCAGCGAAAAGCAACAATCATTACAAGCAATCGACTTCATATGGTAGGACTATGTGATTGATAAAATGAAATACCCTCGTCCGACTTTAAATTATAGCACGATAAAGGTAAATCTTTAAGCAGGGAGGATCCTATGAATTTTTTAAAAAATTTTATTTATTGTCTTCATAAATTAGATGCTTTGGACTTTCTTGAATAGGTGTAAATAAATTCATTACCTGCGAGACGCTTCCCTCCTGAATGTTCCAGTCTTCCCCAAATGTTTTCCATTATTTTTAAATTGTTTAATCCGATAACGAGGATATTTAGGAAGGATTTACGTTGATTCAAAAGCTTTTCCAAACCAAAATACGTTATTGTAGCTTTTTCAAGACAATCGTTGAGTGGATATGAGGCTGCGATCTATTTGAAAGGAGACAATGCTTCGCCCAAAAAGTTAAAACTATGGGATAAACAATTTGATTTTAATTATGAATTCGGCGATTAAATTATACATTTCCTAGATGTTCCTCCATCAGCTCACAACAGGTAAAGTATGACTTTGTCTTCGCCGAATATAGTAAAGCACGCTCTTAACCTAACTGAAAAAAAAAAAAAAAAAAAAATGGAAAAAAAGAACAAAAGACAAATAAGAAGAAGAATGTATTCTAATAAAAAGACATGTCTATAAGACGCTTGAAAGCTTGAAATGCGCTCTTCTGCTTGTGCTATTAGCACAAATGCAATGCAGAATAATTGTAACAATTTTAAATTTTCTTCTTTGTATTTTTTATAATATCTTTTGATTAAGATTCTGAAGGAAGAATGTTTGATGAATTATTTGAAACGCTGTTTATTAACAAATTTTCGGCCATAATATTTTATAAAGCGCGACTTCAATCGCAAAAGAAAACGGATTAACCTCGTTGCTCCCTTTGTCGAAAAAATGTATGCAAACTTAATCCGAGAGTAAAAGCTTTTTTTTAATCATTACTTTAAAATTTTATTGGAATAATTTTTCATAATTTGTTTTTTTTTTTTGTTTTTTTAATTTTTGCAAGTAGACTTTAATCAGTTTCGTTTATCTGTTATTCTATTTTCGTTTTTTTTTTTTTTTTTTTGTAGCAACGAAAACCAAAAATCAGACACTAAAGAGTTAACCAAGATAATTACATATCAGATAGTATCACCATCTCATCGCCGAAGTTAATGACACCGCCGAAAGTACATCTCACCGCCGAGAGTACATCTCACCGCCGAAAGTAAATGACACCGCCGAAAATATACTTAGATGAAATATAAAGTTAAAGAAAAAATCAAAAATTTACAAATAATTCCATCATTTGCAATTTAGTCGGATCTCGCGGTAAAGAAAGTCTAAACTGATCAATAATCTGACAGATGTTCCTTTACTGGGTATTTTATTGTCACACATTTTACCGTAAAATAAAAATGCTTTCAAACTGAATTGGCATTTAATAGGAACCGACATTTAAGCATTCAATTGCTGATTAAATGTTTGGTAATTTTGAATATCATTTTGTTATAAACATATATAGACATACATATATATATATATATATATTGTGATAATATGTATATTACAAAACCGATAAGTAATTTCCTCTTTATATGTACACTAATATGATCAAAAAGTAAAATGAATTTTTTATTTAAACTTATATTAAGTGCGCATGGACGAACTTAATACACATTTCCACATTTTATTATACCGATCGATTCAAATAGTGATTTCATTCGTCCGTTTTCTTTGTCCGTCTATGTGTCCGTCTTGCGTTCGTGTGTTTAACCTAAATGCCGCAAATTTTTAGATATTTCCATGAAATCTGGTGCACTGAGGCGTTCTGTTCCGAGGACGCATGCTATCGAAAATGATTCAGATCGCCCACTTTTTCGACCACTTCCCATATAACGTCTTATTATGAATAGTCACTATATGAACCACTGTGAGGTGGTGTAGGGTATCCCATCATGGGCCGTGGCCTGCTGTAATATGTTTACTTGTTTTTGTGGATTCGCAGTACCGTCTTTGCCGTCTATGTAGAGTTTGAAGTCTGCAGCGTTACAAATGTACATGCTATTCTCTACAGCGTTCAAAACAGTGAAAACTTGTATACGTTATAGTCTCTGGTGTAACATATTTATAAATTTTGTTATCTAACTATCCGTCGATTTTTACGATATACACGAAAATACACTTTCACTTAACTACATCATATGAAATTACGTTGTTTAATCTACAATATTTACATCCATTTACTTTCATAATTCTTTGTAACGAAGAACGTAGATAAATATTTAAATTCTCTTTATTTTATTGAATTTAACCTTGTAAAGTCGTGGCTTTTTGTGGCGAAATTACGGTAACCCTTAACTTCAGCTTTTTTGCTTTGAGAAAACTACTGACAACAGTTTTAACCACAAAGATAATTATTTTGAAATCAGAGCCAAGCAAAAGAAATTTGTAATCATATCTCGGTTTTTTATCTCATGCTAGAAAAAAGTTGCCAACAGTTTTATATGAGAAATACAGGCGAACATATAATCTGAGCTGTCCGGCAGCCTTTAAGTCCACAGTTTGTAAATTTATTTACAAAATATAGACGCAATAGATAAACAAAAAATCCCATGAGATTTCGAATAAAGTTGTCTTTAACTTACCTGTAACTTCAAGAGGAGTAATCAGATTTCACTCGACCTATTCTCCAACGAAAGAGTTGATGCCCTAGACTACAATGGTGTGACTTTAAGGCGGAATTGTCTGTTTAAGTCACTCATTGCACAAAGTAATTAATTCCATAAAAAAAGTTGAGAGATGCGATAATAGACAGCTTGAGTGACTATTATAGAACGAACCCGCACAGGTGTAGCTTTTACAGCTAACAGTATATAAAATTGATAAGAAAGAATGGCCAAAAAATAGTCGTCACTACTGTTGCATTTTTTATCTGGCTGGTGGAGTTAATTGATTTGGCAAATGAAAAAACCAATAAAGTTAATTATTAAATATATCGTTGTTGCAAATCTAAGAAGTTGTCTCAATATCAAGTGTTTGGACGCTTCAATTTAAGATTCTCCTAAAAGTGAAGATAATCACTTTATGTAAAAAACGGGCAATTTAAAGCAAATCGGAGTGAAAATTTGGAAATTATAAGCTTTTAAAGAAAACAGCAGAAACAACCGAATTCTCTTTCTATCTGATCGCAAAGGCAAATGTTTATAACCATATTTTCGCTCAATTTATCGTTTACCAGTTTCCCTTGTATCTAACAAACAATATCAAGAGGTCCACGAATATGCTCCGAGGTAATTGAAGATTTTTCAAAAATTGCAAAAACAGCAAAGAAAAGGTGAAAACAAGTTCAAGTGCATGCAACGGTTATGCAGAATTTACTTAGAGAACTAATACAAAATAAAGATATCGACGAAATCCAACAACCACTTGAGCGGGTAAAAAATTGTAGAGTACTTTGCCAATTGCAAGCTCCTTAATGCCACCTTTATGTACATCTGGTAAACAAAAGTAAAATGACATACGATATTCTACAATACACATACATCATCATTTTTGCACATACATAGTTTATTTTTATTATTGCCATAGTATACAAAAAATATTCAAAAATCTTCCTATCAAACTTCTTATTACCGATAATTCAAACTACGAAAACAAATGCTGACCACATTTCCGAGGGCTCTAAAGACTGAAAATTCCTGATAATAGGAATTTTTCTAATCTTGCTATAGAGTGATGAGAATACTTCGCCCAAGCGTTCAACTTCTTGTTCGAAATAGAATATTACTTACGGTCCAGACTTTTTCCTACTCCGGTAAATTTATAAGAAGTGGGTTTTATTGAGATAATTATTGGAAACCATACACTTTAGTTAGGAGTAAGGAAAATTTATAATTTATTTTCTTGAGTGGATGATCGACAATCCGATCGAATATAATTCTACGAGGTATGAACAAATGCGTAGAACGAACTAGAATAAGTTACTATAGTGTACCTTTAACCTTCGACCTTGAACTACTACAACGTAAATTAAAAAAAAGAAAACAAAAACTTTTCCATCCTATCTTCCATCGCTTTTAGCATAGATAACAAGTAGAGCTTATCATTAACGTGAATCCCCGGCGAGTTGAGGTGTGAAAGTGTTAATCCAATACCAACGAAACGCCCTTCTCTAGCCTCTACTTTATATTATTAAAAGGCGGATATCATCATCAAATATCTATTATGTACTCAATTTTTTCGCTGTGGTGTTTTTGGGTTTCCAGATAATTACAAAAATACTAAATGAAAGCATGAAAGGCTTTCTCGCAAATTGGATACTTGAAGATTTCACAATATCCTTAATAAATATTAAGGCAAAGGCTCAATAAGCGATTCTCGTGTATTCTATTTATCTTCAAACATGAGGGCTGAACGTCTTCACTCCCTTCTTCGAAAGTCGTTTCCAACACAGGTTTCTCTTCATACATCTTCCCAAAGGAGTATTCCATGATTAAAGTCTTTTTACTCTAACGTCTTGCTTTCTCAAAAACTAAATTGCTTGAAACGATGTGCGGCAGCTTGCACTCACAGTTGCGATGTTATGATGAGTTTTTGTTACCGCTTCAGTGTGATCCTTCCAGGTCTCTAACAACAAAAATTCAAGTCTTCCAACTTTTACATAAGAGAAGCACTTTGATACTGATTAGATATCGGACATATCGGACATCGGAGCTCCCATAAAGAACACATATTTTTGATAGGTGTGAAACCATATTATCGGTTTGCCTTTTCGTGAATGAAAGAGAAACATTTATTTTGGGGAAGCGAAGCTCTCTTGCGATTAAGGGTAATGTGATGCCATGTCCAGCAAATTTCACTTGTCATACGACAATTGTATGTCAGATATTAGAAAGTTAGAACTTTAGTACGTTTCGTTTGTGTACTCTTTATATCCTACCCTACTTGTGGTACTTGTGGTACAGGGTTATATTAAATCTTTGTAAATGAACCACATCCCAAATGACTTGGGGCATACCACCTTTTATTATGCCGGTCGATTCAGAATCGCATTGAGAATCGCAGAATAATATAAGGTGGGAATAACAAAAATCTCCTCTGTCCGTCCGTCCATCTGCCTGGCATACAGGGCCTAGTTTTGCAGATATTTTCACAGAATTTGCTGCCCCCAAAATGGTTGGGGCCGGACCACTTTTTCGACCATTTTCCATCTAATGCCTTATTTTGAAAAGTGGTTACATAAGTAACTGTAGGGTGGTGCACTACATTGGCCTCTTACTTGTTTTCTTAATGTTATCTTAATTGTAAACGATTTTTATTATAACATTAAAAAATAGATAGGTAATCATACAGAAGGCTATTAACTTGTATGTTATGCCGATTATTCGTTACTCATAAGATTTTCTGAAGCCATTCATTTAATTACATACACACCAACTTATAGTTATACGGAATATTTTAGCATGAAATTTCTCATAGAAACATATAGCAAATAAGTGCGAATTGTAAAACTTTGCTTAAATAAAGTTACGTTCATATCTCAGAAAAGAAAGTGTACGGAATAATGTGGGAAATTCATATGCAAACGAAAAATAAATTATTGCACAAGTCATTATAACACAAAATAACGCGCAGTTGAATAACAGCAACAGCCAACATAAACGAAATGAAATAAGGAAACGGAACTTGTGAATGCGCCCTTTGGTACTTTGTGCATGTGTGTAAGTGAATAATTTTATGCATAAAAAAGAGAAATCATAAGTGATGCACACATATGCAAGTTGTCTGGTGTTTAATGTATATTAATGCATGTACGATAATATAACCTTATTACTGCATATATATATTATATGTATATATATATATATATGTACTGCTTGCCTATGGAGACAGAATAAATATGATTTCATATTCCTATGCATTTATCAAAGAGAAGAAGAGCAGAAAACAAAAAAAAAATGCAAAAGCAATATAAACGAAAACTTTTTATAAATAATGTTTGCGGGTATTTATTATTGTTAGTTTATTTTTTCTCTTTTTCTGTAATAGAATTGCGAGTAAATTAATAACAAAAAACATATTCAATAGATTTTCATAGTAACTTCATTACATTGAAAATAAAGTTAAGGTAGCATCAACTCTTCTTCTACTGCATTTTAAAGAAATCTTCAGTTAGTTAGTATTTACAGTTTGTAAAGCATAGTTCTAGGCATTTTTTATATATTCACGACTTTTATGATGCATAAAACACTTCAAATCATAGAAAGTAAGAAAATAATATTCGGCCGTGACCGGCTGATCGGACAAAAAGGAAGAAATCATGTTTCATGCTCTATAATATTAGGTGGGCGTGGTTAATTTCTTCTCTTTTTAGAATAAAACTGAAAATTTGTATGATGGAAAAGAGAAAACAAAAGTGTTCACGGTTTTTTGTTGTATAGGCTTGTGGGCGTGTTCTAGGCGTATTTTTTGAAGAGTTCGGGACCTTTTCAAATTCTTCGGCGGATTTGTAGGCGACATTCTCATTTTTGCGAACATCTTCGTGCAAGAACTTCCAATGCGTCTGCCAGATTTACTTATACTTTGTGGAGTCTTTCATACTTCCTTCTGAGTGTTGTGCACGTTTTGGCAAAATAGATATATCCCACAACAAGAAACGTAAAAAAAACTTCTGATAGAGCTTTGAAATTGCAACTACGAAGTCAGTGCGAAAATTTTAATTTGGTCGAGGCTATACTGAGTGCTCACTGCATCGGTAATGGCATCAACAGTCACCAACACCCAATAGGCTGCGGCCACCTCACTATCTCTCTCCCTTTTTCCACGTCTTTCTGACCGCCATCGTGCTGCTCCAACAGGGCATCTCCCGAGTGAATGGTCATATTAGAAACGAACAAAAAATCTGATGGAGATCTTTTGCCCGCATATTGCTTTGGCCTTGGCATAATTTATAGAATTCAATGTGTACATAGCTGCGCAGCGGATAGCAATTGATAAGACTTGTTATATTGTTACATTCCGCGCACGTAGGATGAATCTATCATTGGGTTAAATGACTTCGGGGTATTGCCCCTTTGGTGTGAAGAAAACACTTTCGTTGTTCCTAAATAACTTTTGGCCGAATATGACTTTTCTAAACATGATGATGACTTTGCGGTCAGCCTGGAGTCAGAATGCTGTAGAAACATGATAACTGATATTTTATAGCACGAATAGTTGATTTCAACAGGAACGACATGTGGTTTTAAGAAAACGCTGTAACAAGCCAAGCATTTCGTGACAAAATCAATTTATTACGAGAAAAGTTTAACGAACATGTAATGCCCAAAAACGCCTATGTGAGCGTCATACAAAGATCTTACGATATAATTGTATTGCATTATTTAATTTTTGCGGTCATGTTGTAGCTTTGACTTACTCCAATAATTCACAAATTCTCGACGGCAAAAATTGACGTTCCAGGATTTGCATTCTTACAGAAGCCCAGGGGCGGTCATTTACATGAAATCATTTTCGAAACACAGAGCATGAACCAATATCTAAACTAGACCAAAATTGATGTTGTGACCTTTGGCGGTTTATTTTCTACTACCACTTAAAAGAACAAAAAAAACGCTTATTTGATGGCGCTGTATATCTAACCAAATATATCAAATTATTAGTTAATGTATTTATATTTTAAGAGGAAGAGCATGTGTGAAAATACAAAACAGTCGGTCTGTCGATAAGATTAGACATCGATATGATAGAGTTGAAGGCAAGCTCACGAATCCCAATGCAACTTATCTTCTATGTGAACCACTACCTACATTGGCAACATATTGCCTTTGCCTCACATACGTTCTTCATTGAATCATCGTATCGGTATACAAAATAATTTTCTTCCCCATTGAAGTCTCTGTGTGCTCGCGAAGTCTGTTTGTTTATCCAAAAAGCGTAGAAATCCAAGGATCCATTTAGACTAATTGAACATAATTGCATTGATTATTGTTGAATTTTGTAAAAAAAAATCCTTATTAGATAAAAATATGGTTTTATCTAAGAAAAATCTATGCATTAGAATCTTCTACTAATTTCGGCCATTTTTCCACTTAAAAAAGGTATTTGCTGCGAGAAATGCGTTCAATATACGCAGGAATTAAAATAAATTCCATCATCTTCTACAACATTTCACCATATTTCTGGCAACATGACGATATCGTGTCAAAAGAACTTATATTGGTTTCGCAGCGATCCAATCGTCGACCCATTGTCGCGCTTCTTCACCTTTGCGGAGCCGGAGAACTTTCTATCCGAGCTGCAACAGTGCACTCTTGCCAACTCTTGCAACAAGCGGGCAAGTTCGTGACATCACTTTTAAACCTTTGAAACCAAAACCGACAATTGGGGTATAATGGAGCAGCGTCACTATAAGCTTCTGAATTCAATATAAGCTTCGGGTGGGCATTTGCAGCATATTTTGCCAAATGTTTAGCGTCGGCATATGGTGAGTGAGTTAATAACACTTAATGAAAATTTCTATTTTACATAGAGACATTGGCATAACGCCTTTGGTTTGTCACATTGTAACATACAAGCGCTTGTATGTCTTACGCTTCATACCCTATCACGTGTTAAATGAAGTTATCTCTGATTTTAGTTTGTATGCGGAGCCCCACAGTACATATTACGCTGCCGCTAAGTACCTAAGTGTCTGTCCTAATGTAGGGTACTATGCCTAACGTGGATCCAAGCTCTTTCTTGTCTTGACCGGATGTTACCTAAAACGAGCAACCATTATAAACAAACAAAAAACGAAACAAATAAATAAACGAAAGCAATTTTAAAGTCTTTCACAATAAGAAATTTTGAATTTATGATTCTATGAATCGTACCTCGCTCCACAAATGAAGGAAAATTCCTACTTTAGCCATCACTTTTCACAATTCATCATCAAAGATGTTTTGCTTTTTTGTTTTTTGATATATTTTTATGAATATTTGCCATAACTTTTTGCATTTTCTGATATCGTAGTAATTTTAATTAATGGATAAAGTTGTTGAGAGAGCTATACCTATACCGTTTGAGTTAGCTGTACAGGTGATGTTCGGTGGCAGGGTAGAAGGCGTTCTACCCTGCAATTCTACCAAACGTAAAATAAACTTACATAACTTTGTAAATTCTAAGAGCAACAACAAATCATTGTATAAATATTCAGCGGAAATTTTATAAACAATTTATTTAT
>NW_023998422.1:5350434-5356672 GCF_014805625.2 Glossina fuscipes
GTGTGTGTGTGTGTGTTTGTGTGTTTGTTGTAATAGTAAATTGTATAATAGTCCAATTAAATGGCCATAAGTAATAATAATTCCGCTTTGATTTGTGTGAGCGCACTGACTGCCTCACTGAGCAAATGAATGACTGAATGCGTTGCGTGAATACGTGTGTAAGCCTGTCATTTAGGTGGTGTTGCGGTCGCATTGTTCATTTGTTTTGTTTTGGTTTTTACTATTATTTTCTTCTTTTTTTTTTTTGTTTTTGCTTTTCATTAAAGTTTCCAGAATCGTTTGGCATACTACGCCGGATCTCTTAGCGGTTTGCTAAATAACACTTCTATCTTCCGATGTATATAAGAAAAAGAACCTTAATTAAATTTATAGATCTGAGAGAAACAACAACAACAACAAATTCGATGCCAATCTGAACTTTAAAGCATATCGCACCCACCTTCCAGCTGAGAGGTGGAGAACTCTCAAGTATCGAAATCACACCACTGACGTTAATCATACCATCCACAGATAAGTATGTACACAGCACCGATATTTTCAAAAGTTTCACACCGCACTGATAGTATAGTTCGAGTGCTTTGCTTATTGACAAGCATAGTCGACTTTAGCTCTTCCAGGGCGTTTATCTGCCAATTTTTACCGTAATTCATTGTAAAATCTTTACATTACTAAAACCTTTGTTGTTTTGTCGCTGTTGTTGTCTTTCAATAGATTTGTTTCGATACGACATTTCGGGACAGTAGTGAAAAAAAAAACACAACTAAGAAAATTATGTTATATATATATCCGCGTATATCAGCTGCAAAATATCAGCCACGAGTGAGCGATTTTTTCCATTTTTGCCGAAGCACTATACGATCACCAAGAGAATACACGCTTATTACTCTTTGCAGCTGTTGTAGTTTCTAGGTAATGAGAAGAAGTGTTACTATTTCATGTACCGCACTGTAATCGTGCCCTTTGAACGATTTTGGCCCATTTTAAATTTCAACTTGAGTGCAAGACCTTCCACTATGTTTGCTAAGTTTGACGCGGCACCACAGCGTCTATCACAGCGAGACACACAAGCGAACGCCTATGCAGATGGAAGGGCAGAACGTATGCCTTTTACGGACTCTGAAGCCTTATTCTGGCTTTTGTAAACGCCGGACGAAGTGATTATGCCCCTTTCTTTAGGTAGTAGTGGGTAATGGTCGCAAACATGCTGTAGGAGTAGCATGCTGTGTGTGAAATAATTGACGCATATATTGAAAATGGTAGTTTGTAAGTGGATAGTGTTTTTTAACAGTGCCGCTACAAATATAACGATAGTTAATGGGTTCAATAGGTTATCACTTTAGTGCATTTACTACACTGCACAGACGCGGGTGAGGTGCAGTGAATAGAGCATCGACGTGTGAAACAAACAAAGTAACACATCACTCAATAAGTTTATTGTTCATGGCATGTAGATGTCGTCACTATTGGCAAACGTCACTATTGGCAATCGGCTCTACTTCTGTGAACACACAGAAAAATCTGAATTTCATGGTTAGAGCAAATTGGTCGCCAGTATGTCATGAAATTTTGACATACTTCTCTCGGTTCAAACTAAAAATCATACGAATTCTTCAACAGACATCCTAAATCTACATGTCTTCCTATGAACTCCTTGAGCGACCTGTTACGTGCCATCACTCGTAAATAAGTTATTTATTGGTTTTGGTCGTAAGTTTTATTAAACTCAGACAAGAAGCGTTCGGGAACTTTAAGCTTTGAAAAGCTTTAGCTGAAAATAAGCTAAACAAAGGCATTAAGCTGCGACAATGCGTAGCAGTCCACTAATGAGGAGCTTAGGGAGGCAGCTTTACTAACTGCATCAGACTCTATGAGACTCTTGTTGTACAAATACTTATATAGGAACTCGTCAAGGAAATCTTCAAAGTGATTTTTCGACGACAACAAATCGTATGACACTTATATCGAAGAGATAGTTGAATTATCACAACGACCTTTAACTGAGTTCCTTGTAAACATACTTCGTATAATCAAACATTGTTGTGTGCCCTAACAACAACTCCAGAAGCGAAAGCAACTTTACAAACTTAATTGCAATTAAATTCAATTTTCTATTCGTTTATTTTCTCTGAAGGCTTTTCATAGCAAACATTCGCTGAAGCTCCGAAAGTGATTTCTCCTTTCACAAATCAATTCTGACAAATTCGAATTTTCTTAAATATTTCGAAGGAACTGAGCTATGCATGCTTAGGTTATATAGCATGTCTGCAGTTGTTAATTAATATAGAGTTCATTTGAGTTTTCAATAAATCGGATGTATTTGATAATGTTAGGAAACACACAAACAGATAAGGATAAGAAGGAAGGACATTTTCGCCACGAAATGTCATAAGCTACTGTTGGTCAAGTTCTCTCATAATCGACAAAAAAAAAAAAAAAATTTTGTTAACCCGAGTCGAATATAAGTTCGTCTCTGCCCTCATTGATTTACACGCAGTTAAAGAGTTAAGCGTTTAGCAAAAGATGCTTTCATGGATGGAATGAATGGAACACGAAAGTACTTATGACACATTTTAATAAAATTTTCTTTTATTGCAAGTTTCCTTAAATTATTTCATAAAATTTCGTTTACATATTAAAAAAAAAAAAGAAGAAGAAGAAGAAGAAACTTTTCACCCGATAGAAAGCGTCATAAATAATAATTAAACAAACAAAGCTTAAGCTTAAGACCGACATTTCATTATAAGGCCTTTTTTTTCTTCTTCTTCATCTGACAGCGAAAGTGCAATCGCTCGCCGGAAAATTCGTTATAATTTACTAGCGGAGAGAGAGCAGAGCGCTCTCTAGCCCCACCCTTTTCTAGTTGCCTGAAAATCTTAAGAAATTACTAAGAGTTATGTACATGCCAGGCATTCTTATGTGCGTGCGTATGGTAGATAGATAATAAACAAAATTATGAGGACCATGTGTTGTTCATACTGTTCGCTGCTTTTCTTTTTCTTTTCTTTTTTCTTTTTTTTTGCTTTTTTCGATAAGGCGCCATCATATGGGTAAAGTTTGTGCTGTGGAAAAATTATTGGGGAAAATTTTTCTTACCAGTGCATGCAAAAGTATTTGTATTGTGTGCGTTATGGCAAAGGATTAACTCATAACCATCCCTTTTAAGAGGAATCGGTAAAACTTTGCAAAACATTCGTATCCCTGGATGTGTGTAAAGTAAGTAAAAAAAAAAGAAGAAGAAGAAGAAGAAGAACCAGTTGTCTTAATTAAAGGCAATAAATTATAATCGTGTATCGGATTCTTTTCAAAAAACATAATGATTTCCTCTATAAGCAAACCTTGCTAAGTGCAGCAATCGGATTTAAATAAAAAGAAACGCCATAAGTAACTGATGATCATGTGGAAGTTTCTTTTGGAAGTGCTCACCTGAAGATATTAAAGTTTTTGACTTTTCTTCTCCAAGCACGAAACTAATTGAGATAATGACGTATCCACGCTTGCCGGCGACCAACACTTGCTATCAATGTAATGTAAAGTTATCCTGAAATTTTGTTCTCTGCTGTTTAGATCGTAGAGATATACTAAAGATGTTTTTCTGCTGCAGAGGCAAAATACGCAGCCCGGAACTTACAAATGGTATACCATTCGCATGAGCATGGACGGATATTTTCTTGGTTGCACATCTGACAGATCGCTTTTGTCTATTTATAGACACAAATAATATCTCGTCATGTGAGTAATTTGCAAAAATAATTTTCCATAATTTTCTGCCTTCTTTAGCTTGTGAGTGAAGAAAATAAAAATGCCATCCATAACTTGTACACTATAACCTTGCGTAAGTGTCCGATATTCTATATTTTTTCAAGTGCTGGAGGGCGACTGATGGCATTGCGTGCGCCTAACTTCTAGCGACCACAGGCTTACCACAGGCATGACATAGACAAACAGAAGGACAGAGGGACATGCATGGAATATATATTTCCAATTTGATGCTGATCGAAAATATATATATATTGCGGGAGCTTCTTTCAGGGTTGTTGCAAACGTATTGACAAAATGAATATACTCTTTATTGTTCGATGGTGGGTCGGAACTTCACGTCTTCACTTCGAACAGACATTCAAGCGTTCATTAACCGTTTGCACATTCAGTTTTTTTCATGGGATTCCGATTGTGCATATCCGACTGCGAAAGTTACGAGCAGTGGAAGCGGAAATGACCAAGCAGGCAGTAGGACAAGCGAAGCTATATTAACGCGGAAGATTTAATTTCAAAGGTCTCTCTTAGAATGACAGTTACGCTCTGCTCCAAAGCACCCACGGCTTATGAAGTAAGTTCTTCTTTGCCGACATTATTGAGGGACAGCGAAATGAAATTTTTGCGATATTTTCTTCAGAAAAGTTAATATGTTTTCGCTAGACACCAAAGGAATTTTGTTGTGGGCTTGACAGCGCCTATTTTCAGAGAATGCCAGAATGAAATTATTTGTTTATTTATATATGCCTGCCACGACTTTCCCGAAAGGTACGCCATTGCAACAAGGAACAAGTAATGGCTTTTGGCATTTTGCAGCGCACTAGCCGGAGTGACATACTGTACTGAATAGTCGTCTTCGTCAGGCTACAATATCCTTAGTTCTTCGAATTATATGAGAAGTGGTCGAAAAAGTGGCACGATCTGAAACATTTTCAAGAACAATGATTCTTGGACCAAAACACATAACTGTGCCAGATTTCATAAAAACAACCTAATGACCTTCTGGGCTGTGGCACAAAAAACAAAGCGGACAGAAAACGAAAGCTTCAAGAAATGATTCTGAATCGATTGCTATAAAAAGAATATGGGTGGGAGGGGGGTGCTGAATACAACCTTACAAACCTATCATATCTTGGGTGGTGAAGTTTGTAATAATTAATGGGTTAAGCAGCGCCAAGAACTCTGTCTGTGACTTCATTAAGTTGACATCCCTAGTCTTAGTCTAATCCTAGCATAACAGCAAACTCCCTTTGAATACTTCACTCCCACTACATGTCACAGCTATTCACGGCGATTACGCGAACATATTTTTCGAACTTGAAGAAAAAGAAAAAAATTACACGAGTAAAAAAAAACGAATTGTCCGCTTTAGTCGACTACACTTTGAAATGGTCTATGGCGGCGCTCCTTTTTTTCAACGGATCAATTCAACTTATCAGCCTTCCCTTACCTTCGTGTCAATAGGGGCGAAATCATAATCTACACTACGTTGTTGTTTTCATCGTTTTTTTGCAGCACTTTAAAGAAAATATAAAAAAAACTGACAACAACAAACTGCAATCGAATGCATTACGGAAATGATAAGAAAAAAAAAAATCGAAGGGAAAAACACAGTTTTTTCACGTTTACAGGAAATAAAAAGTAAACAAGTAAGAAAATTATGTTCGGTTGTGAGGCATTTTTTAAACCAGTCACCGTTATCCTAAGGGAGATTAAAAAATAAGGGAAAAAACTAAATATTCGTGCTCTATAATTATGGATGGGCGGGGTTGATTTTTTCTATTTAAAAAAAAAAAAAGTGAAAATTGAAATCGTGTATCTGTTGAAGTAGAAAACACGGAAGGCAAGGCTACTCTTCGTTTTTGTTCACTAAGTGTGAGAAGGTTGTAGGCGTGTCCTTTTTTTCCAATTCCTTTGCAGACAGGTACGTGAAACAGTGCACAGTTTGGCAGACGGACAGATGGACAGACAAGCTTTCAGTTGCATTTGGGATATTGAAATTTTGCTCCTGGGCGTTATAAAAGTATTGAAAGAAAAACAAAATAATATCGCAGAGGCGTGGCCAAGTTTCTCCGCTCTTGTACAGATGCTATAGCATGGCCCATCAATTCCAATTTTTATAGAATTATCTGGTGCAAAGCATGTAAGTAAGCAGCAAAAACCACTTTTTTCCTTTTAGCAAGCGAAGGTGTTCTCAGTTTAAGTAGTACTGTGGCCGTGTTTCCCCTAAACCGATTAGGCCCATTTTCAATACCAACCGGCGCACAAGAACTTTTAATATTTTGACTAAATTTACAACAGGTGTGTAGACGGACAGACGGGCAAGATGGACATGCTGAACTCGATTTAAATACATACATGCCTTAAGGGAATTTTGAGCCTTTCTTCTGGACGTTACAAACGTTTTGACAAAATGAATATACCCTTCATTTCTCGGTAAAAAATGTAAACAAATGTTTTTTAAAACGTGGAATTAAAAGGGGGG